>NC_048581.1:37497340-37829840 GCF_013265735.2 Oncorhynchus mykiss | reverse complement strand
GTATAGTCCTCAGGTGTTCTGAGACCTCCTGGTGTTGGCAATGTGGACTCCTGTTGATCAGAAGCTTGTTTCAGGTGTTAAAGGTTATTGACAATTGAGGGAATCTCACATTTGATTGAGAGGAAAAGTTTTATTTGCCTTCATCATTATATATTTTTGTATTATCACCATCATTTTATCGGTTCTCATTTTCAAAACCTTAATTGGTATCATGTAAAGATTTTTTATTTAAGGATTTTAGACAGCTGCCAATTTCTCTCCTCAGAAAGCCACCATATTATGGTCAACTCGCCTGCTCGCCTAATATTTAAATGTTCAGTCTCAATGAATATGAATGATCACAATTATGTCACATACAGTATAACAGTTTAATATACATTATATTTTTAGGGGGTGTTTTTTTCTTATACGTCAAGTGAGATTGTTTGCCGTAGCCTGTTTTACACTGTCATGTGCAGCATATGCCTGTGTGTGTGCGTGCACGTGCACATGTGCATGCATCTGTGTGTATGTGTAGTGGTAGAGGGCTAAACGTTCTGACTGGAGGTCAGTCAATGGAATTTAAAACAGTTAGAAACAGACTCTGGAAAGATGCCACCAGAGAGGGAGGAGTTGGGCCTCTACGACCACCCCATAGAACACCACTTGTCATCAATTCTGGAGCGTGAACTGACTGCCTCTCTCACACATACAGTAATAGATTGACTGAGAACAATTACAGCACAGACTGAAATGAGCCGCTCACTGGTCTCTTCCTGCCCCACTCTGGTTTAGAGGTCACGAAAGGCCAGGCCCATGAATGTGTTTTCCATACAGCTCCACATTTTCATTGGTAGCTTATCACCTAACCCCTGGGTGGCCCCCTAGAGTGGATTTGTGAACTTCTTCGGGAAAATGGTGCATGGGCTTTACATTTGAACGACAAGTCCTATGCTGGAGGATAAGTGTGGCAACGCACCCTAGCTCGGAGGGCACTAAGCTATCTGTGATGCTCGCGGTGGCGGGAACAGCCTGGCCCAGAACTGACCTAATGGAACCGTTTCACAGAACATTGCTATCATTATTTGCCATTCTTACAATGACCATAATCACGGAGGTAAAATGACAAACTGTGTTGTAAGTGGCAGAGATTGCGGTTTGTCGCGAGTTTACTGACGTCAAGCTGTCCTTCCATAGGCTGTCTGGATAAGATGGGTGAAAACGGACAGACAACGCATTGTATTGCTTTAGCTGTAATTATGTACATTTCGACCATTGCTTTCAGATGTGCCGTATTGGCCGTTAATGGTCGCTTTTAAGGTTGTATACTGCAAGAAGATTATCAAGATTGTTAGCTGTAATAGTTCAATTAGCTCGAACCTGAAGGTCCTTAATAACCAATACATTTTTCTTTGCCAGCTTTTGTAGGTTTAGACCAATTTAATTACCAATCTAATTTATTAGATTATCGCCCTCACTGTACTTACACACACATCAAAGGGAGTCTTTTCAGAGAGGCATGATAATTGTGTAAGACAAGCCTTGTGTTACTTCTTTCTTTATGCAATGTGAATTCACTACTCACTATCTCAAGGTCAGCCAATGGTAAAACATTATTACAGACTTTCCTTCCCATAGATCCAGTTAGCTGGAACACGGTGGCAGTGGATGGGAGAATATTACATAGGTGATAGGTCTACGATGGGCTATCTGTGACACGAGAATGAATGCGCTCGGAAGAATGGGAAATAAAAGGCCCAGCGAGTCCAACTGAGGTGACAACACAATCCAAGGAGAGAAAGAACACCATTATATATTTTTAGCACTGTCATCTGTCCACTTTCAATGTCACCCCAAGCTAGCCTTCAGGCTGGCCTCCACCGCTCTGATGTCATTAGCATGCGACGGCAGTCTCCTGGTTGGGTTTCATTGCACTGCTGCTGGGTGGTCAGCCCCATACTGACCCTCTCCCGAACTGTGGTGTCATCAAAACCAGGGTGGCCATTCCTCTCAGCAAAGACCCAGACTCCCCAGTTGTGTGGGTAATGGGAAAATAATAACGAGAATGAAATCAACAGCTCTCTCCTCAGTATCCATTACTGTTTCTATAAGAGAGTATTGGGACGCTATAAATATAGAGGGGACTGCAATGCTACCTCAGGGCCCTGACAGCGGCACTCAGAAGTTAATTGGGGGAGAGGTACTTCAAACCAAGAGCAAGAAAAAGCTATTTTGATTTTACGGTGCAGTTGTGGAAAAGAGAGGTGAAAGTGGGAGGTCCCTGACTACGGTGTGTGGTTGTATATATTTTTGCAGAAATGTTATTAGCTATGGTACAAAAGTATCTATATCCACAGTAAAACGAGACCTATATCAACATAAGGCTGCTCAGCAAGGAAGAAGCCACTGCTCCAAAATCGCCATAAAAAAGACAGAATACAGTTTGCAACTGCACAAAGATCGTACTTTTTGGAGAAATGTCCTCTGGTCTGATGAAACAAAAATAGAACCGTTTGGCCATAATGACCATCGTTGTGTTTGGAGGAAAAAGGGGGAGGGATGCAACTCGAAGAACACCATTCCAACCGTGAACGGGGGTGGCAGCATCATGTTGTGGGGGTGCTTTGCTGCAGGAGGGACTGGTGCACTTCACAAAATAGATGACATCATGAGGAAATAAAATGTGGATATATTGAAGCAACATCTCAAGACATCAGTCAGGAAGTTAAAGCTTGGTCGCAAATGGGTCATCCAAATGGACAACGACCCCAAGCTTACTTCCAAAGTTGTGGCAAAATGGCTTAAAGACAACAAAGTCAAGGTATTGGAGTGGCCATCACAAAGCCCTGACCTCAATCCTATAGAACTGAAAAAGTGTGTGCGAGCAAGGAGGCATACATACAAACCTTACTCAGTTACAAGAGCTCTGTCAGGAGGAATGGGCCAAAATTCACCCAACTTATTGTGGGAAGCTTGTGGAAGGATGCCCAAAAAGTTTTACCCAAGTTAAACAATTTAAAGGAAATAAATAATTTTCTCTACTATTATTCTGACATTTAACATTCTTAAAATAAAGTGGTGATCCTAACTGACCTAAAACAGGGAATTGTAACCACGATTAAATGTCAGGAATTGTGAAAAACTGAGTTTATTTGTATTTTGTATCTTATATATATTTGTATATTATAGATTTGTTATTATTATAATTTTTGTTTTTATTTCACTTAATATGTATATTATAGACTTTTTAAATTATCATTTTTATTTTTATTTCACTTGGTCCCCACCCACTCAGAATGGTCATGCTGCTCCCCCTATATTAATTCCCCCCCCACCTCCTCAACATTCTTTACTCTGCCTCCACCCCAATGGACGTGTATTTATTCGTAACTGCTACAGTTGTTATTATGTACAGTATATAGTGATATTTCTATTTAATAGTCACATCTACAGGGTTGCAGGTGTGATTGAAGGGTACAGTAAAGAAACTTAGGCTCCGAGCTCCAACATGCAGGACTAAGCGAAATAAAATAACGAATATGGTCATAAAAAACATAAAATAAATATAGCACTGTTTTTTATGACCATTTTCATTACTTTATTTCACTTGGTCCTGCATGTTGGAGCTCGGAGCCTAAGATTTTTACTGTACCCTTCAATCACACCTGCAACTCTGTAGATGTGACTATTAAACACAAGATTCTGAATCTTGTGTGCGGATGCATAGAGTTAACATCTGATCACAGTACGCAAATGTATAAAGCCAAATGCCATCAACATGCTCACGAAAGTCTTAAACGTGTCTGCGTTTCAAAATAGCCAACATGAAAGATTAGTGGAATCTGTGTGAGTAGCTGGACAGGTAGGATGACTGACAGTGAAGGTGAACAGGTGGTCACGTGTCAGGTGACAGAGGAATGGATGAGACTGAGGCAGGAATTCCTTTAACCATAAAGTGGTATATTTACTGAGTAGTCTGTGCTGCATCACAAAGGAAACAAATAACATGTATCCAATCAGATTCATAATCAAAGATCAAATCATATCATTCATTATTAACACAAGTTAGGGAGGTCAACAGTTCAGTTCATTAAGTCAATAGTAATCATCCGTTCATGAGTCCTATTATGAATAAATGTTTTTTATCTCATTAGTACACACTTGCGGTTGAATGCACCTAGGACACAACAGACAGTTGAATAATGCTGAATTAAGAAATACCATCAAGTGAATTTACAACAATGCCCATGTTAAAACCAATGTGGCAATATTTACAATTGAAATATACAGAGTGTACTAAACATGAGGAACACCTGCTCTTTCCAAGACAGACTGACCAGGTGAAAGCTTGATGCCTTATTGACATCACCTGATAAATCCACTTCTATCAGAGTAGATGAAAGGGGAGAAGACAGGTTAAAGAAGGAATTTTTAGGCCTTCAGGCGGGTCAGAAATTGTTTGCGTGTATTCCATTCAGAGGGTGAATGGGAAAGACAAAAGATTTAAGTGCCTAACATAGCATCCCTCTGTTTGAAACTCATTCTCTATTGCTTCTCCTTAATTTTGGAAGAAATATATTTGTTAAAAACTGTTCAACTATTGTCTTTCTCTTTGAGTCATATAATCACCACATACACTGCAGTGCTAGCTAGCTGTAGCTTATGCTTTCAGTACTTGATTAATTCTCTGATCCTTTGGTTGGGTGGAAAACATGTCAGTTCATGCTGCAAGAGCTCTGATAGACTGGAGGACATCCTCTGGAAGTTGTCATAATTACTGTGTAAGTCTATGGAAGGGGTTGAGAACCATGAGCATCCTAGGTTTTGTATTGAAGTCAATGTACCAATTGAGGAGGATGGAAGCTACCTGTCCTCCGGCTACACCATGGTGCTACCCAACAGAGTACTGTTGAGGAAACTGTAGACCTTTGCAAAATAGTGTGTTTAATCAGTTATTTGGTGATGTGATTATATTTAGTATAGTTTTATCTAAAAATGATCACTTTTTAAATGTTTCACAATTTAAATATTTATGAAATTCACTGATGGTCCTCCCCTTCCTCCTCTGAAGGAGCCTCCACTGACTGAAATACATATAGATGCACAGGCTAACATCAATCAATTGTTCTCAACAGAAAGCCCAGGAATATATGGCTAGCACACTTTCTTAGCAGAATAGATTAATTAAACATGACAATAGAAGTAGCTGGAGATGATGTGTTGTATAAACAGTATATGGATAGAAAATGTAGTATATCTGAAGAATATGTAAGATATATATATATATATATATATATATATATATATATATATATATATATATGTATGTATATGTACAGTACCAGTCAAAAGTTTGGTAGTAATCATTCAAGGGTTTTTCTTTATTTTTACTATTTTCTTCATTGTGGAATAATTGTGAAGACATCAATACTATGAAACAACACATAAGGAATCAAGGCTTCATGAGGTAGTCACCTGGAATGCATTTCAATTAACAGGTCTGTCTTCTTAAAAGCTCATTTGTGGAATTTCTTTCCTTTTAATGCGTTTCAGCCAATCAGTTTTGTTGTGACACGGTAGCGGTGTTATACAGAAGATATCTCTATTTGGTAAAAGATCAAGTCCTTATTATGGCAAGAACAGCTCAAATAAGCTAAAGAAAAACTTTTAGACATGAAGTTCAGTCAATACGGAACATTTCCGGCAGAGGCCAAGTTCATTAGTTACCAGCCTCAGAAATTGCAGCCAGAATAAATGCTTCAGAGTTCAAGTATCCCAGTCTGATGTCCCCACATGCTTCAAGATGGCCACCAATGTTCCTGTACCCAAGAAGGCAAAGATAACTGAACTAAATGACTAATTTCTGTCATCGTGAAGTGCTTTGAGAGAATACTTAAGGATCATATCACCTCCACCTTACCTGTCACTCTAGACCCACTTCAATTTGCTTACCACCCCACAGGTCCACAGACGATGCAATCTCCAACACACTGCCCTTTCCTATCTGGACAAGAGGAATACCTATGTAAGAATGTTGTTCATTGACTACAGTTCAGCATTCAACACCATAGTACCCTCCAAACTCATAATTTTGCCCCCAGGTGGTGAAGGTAGGAAACTACATCTCCACTTCGCTTACCCTCCCTCCTGTCCTCCCTGTGCACCCATGACTGTGTGGCCATGCACGCATCCAACTCAATCATCGAGTTTGCAGACAACACAACCGTAGTAGGCTTGATTACCAACAACAACGAGGGAGGGAGGAAGGAGGTGAGGGCACTCAGAATATGGTGTCAGGAAAACAACCGCTCACTCAACGTCAACAAAACAAAAGGAGATGATCGTGGACTTCAGGAAACACCAGAGGGATCACCCCCCTATCCACATTGAATGGACAGTAGTGGAGAAGGTGGAACGTTTTAAGTTCCTCGGTGTACACATCACAGACAAACTGAAATGGTCCACCCACACAGAAAGTGTGGTGAAGAAGGTGCAACAGTGCCTCTTCAACCTCAAAAAATAAATATGGCTTGTCACCTAAAACCCTGACAAACATTTACAGATGCACAATCGAGAGCATCCTGTCTGACTGTATCACTGCCTGGTACGGCAACTGCATTGCCCTCAACTGTAAGGCTCTCCAGAGGGTGGTGCGGTCTGCACAACACATCACCAGGGCAAACTACCTGCCGTCCAAGACACCTACAGCAACCAATGTCACAGGAAGGCCAAAAATATAAGCAAGGACAACAACCACCCGAGCCACTGCCTGTTTACCCTGCTACCATCCAGAAGGCCGGGTCAGTACAGGTGCATCAAAGCCGGGACCGAGAGACTGAAAAACAGATTCTATCTCAAGGCCATCAGACTGATAAACAGCAATCAACTCAGAGAGAGAGACTGCTGCCTACATAGTCACTTTAAACAATGTCACTTTATTAATGCTACCATATCTTACATTATTCATCTCATATGTATATACTGTACCTTATACCATCTATTGCACCATGCCAAGCCACATTTTTTCAGCCTCCTGAGGTAGAAGAGGTGCTAATGCACCTTATTCGCCACAATGTCTGTGTGGGTGGACCATTTCAGATTGTCAGTGATATACAGTATATGCTGGGGTACTTGAAGCTTTTTCACCTTCTCCACTGTGGCCCTGGCGATGTGGATGGGGGGTGCTCACTCTAGTGTCCCCTGAAGTCCACGATCAGCTCTTTTTTTTGTTGACATTGAGGGAGAGGTTATTTTCCTGGCAACACTCACCTCCTCCCTGTAGGCTGTAATCAGGCCTACCACTTTTGTGTCATCTGCAATCTTGATGATTGAGTTGGAGACGTGCATGGCCACGCAGTCATGGGTGAACAGGGAGTACAGGAGGGGGCTGAGCACGCACCCTTGTGGAGCCCCTGTGTTGAATATCAGCGTAGTGGAGGGGTTGTTGCTGACCTTCACCACCTGTGGGTGGCCCGTCAGGAAGTCCAGGACCCAGTTGCACAGGGCGGGATTCAGACCCAGGGCCCCGAGCTTAATGATAAACTTGGAGGGTACTATGGTGTTGAAGGCTAAGCTGTAGTCAATGAACAACATTCTTACATAGTTATTAAATAAATGGCCGCTTTACATTTCAGTGCCATTCTCATAAAACATGACAATTTACCAACTTTCTCATTCCCAATGTCTGCAAGAAATTAAATTACAATATGATTAGGTTATTTACATTGCAATGGGATGCCGTTTAGTAAATACCTACCGTCTTAATGTGGGGAACTGGCCAAGAAGTGGCAATGAGGGTGGGGAACACAACATGGGGAAAACAAGTCAGACAACACAGATGACTGTGCACGTTGGACAGAAAAATTCACACACATTGACGACATGAGACAAACAAGACATCCTTGTCGCACTTTTTGCACCGGGCCACCTCCTTACCTGCTCTCATTTACTTCTGGCAGAAGCAGTTGACGCTGACCTCTGTTGTGAAGGAACTAGTCAGTCATCTCGGGACGGGGAAATGGTTTCAGGCGCCCAACCTGAAGACAAGAGAAAAAATATTATCATGGATGGTTGATCATATCTGGCCTTGCAGGGATCCCTACCTCTGAGGACAGAGATCCAGACTGATCCGAATTCACTGGCTCTGGTGGATGGGATACCTCCTCGGTGGCTCAGACAGTTGATGCTCCTAATGACAGTTGGTAAATTGAAGGTGCATTTTCAAAAGCTCAGCATTATTAGAACTTATTTTGTGAAAATAATGTCAACCAATGCTTAACATCCGTTGTCTCTCGGGCTTCACTGAAGTTTAGGGCGTCAGGGCTTTCAGAGCGTCCAACTGCTCCAACCGGTGCTGCATGTCCACACAGAAAATAAATGTTGCTTGAAATGAACTCCATTCATTAAAATCACAATTTAACCAACACCCATCTATTTTTGTGACTAAAGTATTGAAAACAAACCATATGGATTTGAATGAAAAGTATTTGAATAGACATGAAAAGGTGAATGTAAGAAGTAAACAATTTCAAATAGGCAACATGTCATATTAAACCGAATATAAACACTCTAAATAGGTCAGGAGCCAGACAGGGAGCCTAAGAGGGAACTAAAATTAATTATTTATTTCAAGGCTATAGCCTACAAAGAAATACACTGAATCATTTGCGAGTGCGACACAATGGGCTGGTAGGGACATAAAACCACAGCGTTTAAACAACATTTTGTTGGATTAAATCATTATAGTATAAATTGTGCATATAGGCTGTGAATTAATAAGAATTACATAAAATGTAACAAAAAAATGACTTATTACTGCATTTAAATTCATTTTTAGAATTCAATTTTAACAACACGAGTTTGACCAGTCTGTGAATATCCTCTCCACACTTGCAGGGCCACTCTTACCAGACTGGGCAGAGATACAAAGTTTTTTTTTTTCTATAGGTGGGCCTAAAGGTTTTTAGGCAAAATAACTCAATCAAAACAGAAAGCTCCTTGAATGTGGGAATGTGTCAGGCCTATTGGGCCAAAATCAATTATCGCATATTGCAGGGTTCCCTAACAGGACAAAACCTATAAAAGTTATACAAATTTAAAAGATCTTGAACTCAAGATGCAAAAACTCCCAAATGCAATGTCACAAGAAGGAAGTCAGCCTATCTAAATAATGCAACAGTTTAACTTCATTCATGAGGAGAGAGAATGCAAGAGACAGTCAACTAATAAAGCATGCAGCGGACCATTTTGTGGTGCTGAAACGTAAAGCTGTAAACGCAGCACAATCAACAGGAAGTGAACAAACCCTGTTGCTGAAAATAGAGCTAACTTGTATATGTAGCTAACTTGCAAGTGTTGCATAACAACAGATGGAGAAAACCTAAACCAGTCGAGTAATTAATTTAAACAATAATCTTTACTTTAATTTTACTTTACAAACAAGAGGGCTTAATTGGAATATATTTATTAGCCTATGTAAAATTATTTAACTGGCTGAGGTACAGTACATTCAGAAACTATTCAGACCCCTTGACTTTTTACACTTTTTGTTACGTTACAGCCTTGTTTTAAAGCTGATTAAATAGTTTTCCCCTCATCAATCTACACACAGTACCCCATACTGACAAAGCAAAAAAAAAATGTTTAGAAAAAAAAAGAAACTGAAATATCACATATACATAAGTACTTTGTTGAAGCAACTTTGGCAGCAATTACAGCCTTGAGTTTGCTTGGGTATGAAACTTGGCACACGTGTATTTCGGGAATTTCTCCCATTCATCTTTGCAGATCCTCTCAAACTCTGACAGGTTGGATGGGGACCGTCGGTGCACAGCTATTTTCAGGTCTCTCCAGAGATGTTCGATCGGGTTCACTTACTTTGATGCCTCGATACAATCCTTTCTCTGAGCTCTATGGACAATTCCTTCGACCTCATGGCTTGGTTGTTGCTCTGACATGCACTGTCTACTGTAGGACCTTATATAGACAGGTGTGTGCCTTTCCAAATCTAAAAACCCCAATGCATAGTGCCAACTGTAAAGTTTGGTGGAGGAGGAATGTTGGTATGGAGCTGTATTTCATGGTTTGGGCTAAGCACCTTAGTTCCATTGAAGGGACATCATCTTAATGCTACAGCATACAATGACATTCTAGACGATTCTGCTCTTCACAACTTCGGTGTGGAATAAATTGATTGGCCTACACAGAGCACTGACCACAACCCCATCGACCACCTTTGGGAGGAATTGGAACGACCCTACATCAGTGCCCAAACTCACCAATGCTCTTGTGGCTGAATGGAAGCAAGTCCCTGCAGCAATGTCCCTACATCGAGTGGAAAGCCTTCCCAGAAGAGTGGAGGCTGTTTCAGCAGAAAAGGGGGGACCAATTCCATATTAACTCCCATGATTATGCAATGAGATGTTTGACTATCAGGTGTCATGTAGTGGATCTCTCTGTACATTCTTCCCTGAAACTTTGATTTCCATTATCCACCTTTCTTTTGATACTTTTTGAGAGACACATTTTCTCTTGCTATCAAGCTAATTGTTCTGAACGAATGTTGATGTTAGAGATAATAGTGCAGCCTACAGTAGGTTAAGTAGACCTGTTTTTCCCCACCAGTCAATGCTCAGAGAAAGACAAAAATATTAATTGAATAGAGACATTGAATATATTATGTTATTTTCATTGAATGTATGTACTAATCAGATGTGTTAAAATGTTTGTTCAATTTGTAGTGTAGGCCAATAATTGTGCTAATATTATATACTAATTATGTTCTGGCCCACCGACTAATAGTTCATAAGGAATTTGGCCCAAGGCCAAACCTAGTTGACGAACCCAAGGCCAAACCTAGTTGACGAACCCTGGATAGTAGAACGAAAATGTACTAAATGTTTAAGAGATCTGATTTTTAGTTTATAAATACTTTGCTACAATGACAGTTATCTACCCACCTCGTTCCTTTCTTTTAGCATGTGCACGTGATAAGTACACGATCATGGTTTTGGGATAAGTGTCTTCAGATTCCACAATGATTCTTTACTTGTGGACACTACATCACCGCACTCCCTCTCTTGCTCTTGGTCCTCATCTTTGTAAGTCACCTTGATTTAGCACCTGTGTGTTTTATTATGTTTCTTTATGAAAATATTTAGCGAGCTCCGTGACACTAGCTAAAGAAAGGGGCTGTAGCAGCACACAAGTAGACTACAAATGCATGCTGGGGCGGGCATTCCCTGAGCTCGTGAAGTGAACGCTACTGGAGCGAAATTGGAGCTCCAGTAAAATTGGGCATGCTCCACTCCATCTCCGCTCACATACTCTGGCTCCAACTGGAGAAGGTTGTTGGCTTCCACCTGAGGTAACCGTAGGAAGACATAAAGAGAATGATATCAGTGTTAGGAAAACAAAAAGGTTATTTGTTGTGTGCAAATCCAAATAGTTATTATCTGAGATTTACATATTCACCTGAACCACTGGTGACCATAGCTGGGAGTGAAGGAGCTGTCTGTGAGGTTTCCCAGGTCTCGACTTCCTCTTGTCCTTCTTCCAAACCAAGTCATTCACCTGGATTTCAAAGCACATGGTCAGCTTCTTGATCGGTCTCTGGTAGCTCTACTTATGCTTGTCCTGTGTCATGTCTGCTCCCCCTCTCTGGTGCTCGAGGGCGCCAGGCGGGCCATCAGCGCTTCATTGAACTCACCTGGACTCCATCACTTATTGACTGCCTCCCCTATATCTGTCTATTCCTCAGTTTCTTCCCAGTGTCAGCATTAAATGTGAATTTAATGTAGGAGAATATAACACAATAGATCTGGTTTAGATAATACAATGAAAAAAACTATACGTTTTTTATTTTTATTGTTGTTTCATCATCTTTAAAATGAACCAGATAAAACAAACATTCAGATAGGATGATGGGGACAATTTCAGTGAAAAACATAAGAGGGCAACAGTACTTGTGCAAAATTTCAGAATGATAACTTCCAAAATGAGTGTGCTACATGACATTTATCATGAAGTCACCCAGGTGTCCCACACAAGTACCCCAAATGTACACAAGTGGCCAAATTGGTGAAGTTATACATTTTGAATGGAATAACTATATACAAAATACCAAAATGGTATTCTAACACACCCCCCCCCCCCCAAAAAATGGAGAAAAAACATGAAAAAATATATATATACATTTACACAATAACACTTTCAATATTTGGAAGACCCTCAGTCCTCTACACAATATTATGCCAGGTGCCATAGCACATCCATGCCTGCAGAAATAAATTTGGGCAGATAAACACCACTTGTGGCAGGAGCTGGATGAACCAGCTTCAGTGGGGGATGGACACCTTGGCACTGGGGGCTCCCATTCGGAGTCAGTGTCACTGTGAAAGAAAATGTTCAGTTAGAATAGTTTCACATATGAGCCCTGTATCAGCAGGTATAAAAAACACATATATATAGAGTACAGGGAACATAAGGTTGAATATATTATTATAGACCTGCTAGATCTACTGTCTCATTTATATTATGACATTTCAGCTAGATCTACTGTCTCTATTATATTATTTCAGACCAGCTAGATCTACTGTCTTTATTATATTACAACAGACCAGCTGTATCTACTGTCTCCATTTCACTTTGGCCATTGTTGTGGGCCTGCCCTACCCTCAACAGCCTCAAATAGGCTATTTCATTTCACAAATAATATTTTATATTATTAATTTCAAACAACGGCATTAGCATGAGAAGAACTTACCAGTCCAAAACGATGTCCTCTCCATTCAAAAAATATTCCTCCATTTGGGAATCGCTAAATGAATCGTCCTCGATCAATTTCTTCTAAAATTGTGTGTACATCTGTATATCTAGACTTAGATTTAGATTTCCCTGACTTAGTCGCCATACTGATTAATATATAAACAGCTGAATAAGCACTTTACCAAAACAATTCTGTGCGCAACATGCGTTGCTCCTTCCGGTATGAAACTTCAATGGCGAATTACCCTCTTTACACCGGAGTTTACTACATGGGTGGGTCTTCCAACACATAAACATTACATATTGCCGTTTACCTCAGCTCATTGGCTATCTACCCAGCTAGATTTCAAGACGATCAGTGGGCATTGGGTTAAAATACAGTCAATCAACGAAACAGCGGGCAAATCATTGGTGCACAATGATGTCATTACTTGTTGTCTTCAAATCGGTTTCTTTCAGTCAATACGTCCCGCGAAATGACCCATCAGGTTTGGTTGTGTTACAAACAAACCTGGTTGTCTTACGAACAAACCAGTTGATTGCAATGAAACCAAACATGACTGGAAAAGTCACGTTTTGTTTGTGTATTTACCTCGAGTGTGTCGTCGAAAATGGAATGTGACGGAATTCACGACAAGCGGTTCACAAAATGTTTCGTGTTAGGCTATAAAAATGGATTTTATCAAACAATAGACCATTCATTGTGTAACAATGAGCATTGGGATTGCAAACAGAGGAAGATCGTCAAAGTTCATTTATTGATAATATAGTTGATTTATTTTATTGCAGTTTGTGATTTTGTTACGCCTGTGCTGGTTGAAATAGTTGTTTTTTATGGGGCTCTATCCTCAGATACTCGCATCGTATTCTTTCGCAGTAATTCCTTTTTTAAATATGACAACGCAGTTGATTAGCAAGATTCTAGGCTTTCGAAACATGTGAGACACTTGTATTTTCATGAATGTTTAATATGACTATTTATGTAGCGATCACCGTATGTTGTCGAATTTCATCCCGCTACCGGGTTCCCTGAGCAGAGGGGTTAATTGCCACAGTTTAGACTACCAATAGATCAGCATTCTAACTCCCTTTGTGATAGTGTGGTGCAATGACAGAATGCCACCATCTACCACAAACAGTCACAGCATAGGTTCATAACTTTTAAAGGAAGACCCACTGTATGCATCATGGTATTTAGAGTAGCAGGGATCCAGTGTTTTTCCAGCGCGAATACTACAGTTAATATGCTGATAGAATTTAGGTAGCCTTGTTCTCAAATTTGCTTTGTTAAAATCCCCAGCTACAATAAATGGAGCCTCAGGATATATGGTTTCCAGTTTGCATAAAGTCCAGTGAAGTTCCTTGAGGGTTGTCCTGGTATCAGCTTGAGGGGGGATATACATGGCTGTCACAATAACCGAGGAGAATTCCCTTGTGAGATAATACGGTCGGCATTTGATTGTGAGGAATTCTAGGTCAGGTGAACAAAAGGACTTGAGTTCCTGTATGTTGTTACAATTACACCATGAGACATTAATCATGAAACATACACCCCCGCCCTTCTTCTTCCCGGAGACATGTTCATTCCTGTCGGTGCGATGCACAAAGAATCCAGGTGGCTGTATCGTCTCGACAGCATATCCAGAGAGAGACATGTTGCTGTGAAACAGAGTATGTTACAATCCCTGATGTCTCTTTGGAAAGCAACCCTTGCCATTATTTCGTCTACCTTGTAGAAACTGGACATTACCGAGTAATATACTCGGGAGCGGTGGGTGGTGTGCACGCCTCTGAAGTCTGGCCAGAAGACCGTCTACCTCTTCTCCGGCGGCATTGTTTTGGGTCAGCCTCTGAAATCAGTTCAAATGCCCTTGGTGGTTTGGAGAAAGGATCTGCTTCGGGAAAGTCGTATTCCTGGTCGTAGTGCGAGGATCCAATAGATCTTCCCAGCTGCATGTAATAACACTTACGTAAAAAAAAAATACTGCAAAGTTTCTTAAGGACTAGAAGCAATGCAGCCCTCTCTGTCGGTGCCATCTTGTTCATCCTTCGGCCCAGTCTGAGATCCTGAGCACTCTGGTGCAGGTTTTCATCGAGGATCTCTCTGTACTTTGCTCCGTTCATCTTTCCCTCTTCCCTGCTGCTGAAAAACATCTCCACAGCATGATGATGCCACCTCCATGCTTCACCATAGAGATGGTGCCAGGTTTCCTCCAGACGTGACCCTTGACATTCAGACCAAAGAGTTCAATCTTGGTTTCATCAGACCAGAGAATCTTCATTCTCATTGTCTGATTGTCCTTTAGGTGCCGTTTGGAAAACTCCAAGCGGGCTGTCATGTGCATTTTACTGAGGAGTGGCTCTGTCTGGCCGCTCTAACATAAAGGCATGATTAGTGGAGTGCTGCATAGATGGTTTTCCTTCTGGAAGGTTCTCCCATCTCCACATAGGAACTCTAGAGCTCTGTCAGAGTTACCATCGGGTTCATGGTCACCTCCCTGACAAAGGCCCTTCTTCCCCGATTGCTCAGTTTGGCCAGGCAGTCAACTCTAGGAAGAGTCTTGGTGGTTTCAAACTTCTTCCATTTCAGAAAGATTGTTCTTCACTTTGTTCTTGGGGAACTTCAATGCTGCAGAAGTGTTTTGGTACCCTTCCCCAGATCTGTGCCTCGACACAATCCTGTCTCTGAGCTCTACGGACAATTCCTTTCGACTTCATGGCTTGGTTTTTGCCCTGACATGCACTGTAAACTGTGGCCAGGTGTGTGCCTTTCCAAATCATGTCCAATCAATTGAATTTACCACAGGTGGACTGCAATCAAGTTGTAGAAACATCTCAAGTATGATCAATGGAAACAGGACGCACCTGAGCTCAATTTAGAGTCTCATAGCAAAAGGTCTGAATACTTATGTAATCATGCTGATTACTTTAGAAGGCACTGTATGTGGTAGTACAGTAGTGGCCTGAGGGCACACTCTTAATGTATTGTGAAATGTATTGTAACGTTTAATTTTTTTTATAACTGCCTTAAGTTTGATGGACCCCAGGAAGAGTAGCTGCTCCCTTGGCAGCAGCTAATGCGGATCAATAATAAATAGAAATAGAAATTGCATCCTATTCCCTATCTAGTGGACTAGGGCCCATAGGGCTGGTCAAAGGTATTGCACTTTGTAGGGAATAGGGTTCCATTTGGGATGCAAATCCATGTCTTTCTCTCTGCATTTCCCTGATTCTGATTGCAGGGGAAGTGACGGCAAGCCCATGGACTTTGTCAGTTCCTCTGATTTGACATGTGCTACCTAGCCAGAGAAGTTTACATGAAGACACGGGGAGTCCAGAGGATGCCTGCACTCACTCTGTCACTGACTTGCCTCTGCATACTGTATGATGCAATGTCAGAGAGATACCAGAAAGATGGTATCCTCAAAGAACACATATGTTCCACTGTTGTAAAGTCCCTGACAGTATTTATTTATATACAGTGCCTTGCGAAAGTATTCGGCCCCTTTGAACTTTGCGACCTTTTGCCACATTTCAGGCTTCAAACATAAAGATATAAAACTGTATTTGTTTGTGAAGAATCAACAACAAGTGGGACACAATCATGAAGTGGAACGACATTTATTGGATATTTCAAACTTTTTTAACAAATCAAAAACTGAAAAATTGGGCGTGCAAAATTATTCAGCCCCCTTAAGTTAATACTTTGTAGCGCCACCTTTTACTGCCATTACAGCTGTAAGTCGCTTGGGGTATGTCTATCAGTTTTGCACATCGAGAGACTGACATTTTTTCCCATTCCTCCTTGCAAAACAGCTCGAGCTCAGTGAGGTTGGATGGAGAGCATTTGTGAACAGCAGTTTTCAGTTCTTTCCACAGATTCTCGATTGGATTCAGGTCTGGACTTTGACTTGGCCATTCTAACACCTGGATATGTTTATTTTTGAACCATTCCATTGTAGATTTTGCTTTATGTTTTGGATCATTGTCTTGTTGGAAGACAAATCTCCGTCCCAGTCTCAGGTCTTTTGCAGACTCCATCAGGTTCTTCCAGAATGGTCCTGTATTTGGCTCCATCCATCTTCCCATCAATTTTAACCATCTTCCCTGTCCCTGCTGAAGAAAAGCAGGCCCAAACCATGATGCTGCCACCACCATGTTTGACAGTGGGGATGGTGTGTTCAGCTGTGTTGCTTTTACGCCAAACATAACGTTTTGCATTGTTGCCAAAAAGTTCAATTTTGGTTTCATCTGACCAGAGCACCTTCTTCCACATGTTTGGTGTGTCTCCCAGGTGGCTTGTGGCAAACTTTAAACGACACTTTTTATGGATATCTTTAAGAAATGGCTTTCTTCTTGCCACTCTTCCATAAAGGCCAGATTTGTGCAATATACGACTGATTGTTGTCCTATGGACAGAATCTCCCACCTCAGCTGTAGATCTCTGCAGTTCATCCAGAGTGATCATGGGCCTCTTGGCTGCATCTCTGATCAGTCTTCTCCTTGTATGAGCTGAAAGTTTAGAGGGACGGCCAGGTCTTGGTAGATTTGCAGTGGTCTGATACTCCTTCCATTTCAATATTATCGCTTGCACAGTGCTCCATGGGATGTTTAAAGCTTGGGAAATCTTTTTGTATCCAAATCCGGCTTTAAACTTCTTCACAACAGTATCTCGGACCTGCTTGGTGTGTTCCTTGTTCTTCATGATGCTCTATGCGCTTTTAACGGACCTCTGAGACTATCACAGTGCAGGTGCATTTATACGGAGACTTGATTACACACAAGTGGATTGTATTTATCATCATTAGTCATTTAGGTCAACATTGGATCATTCAGAGATCCTCACTGAACTTCTGGAGAGAGTTTGCTGCACTGAAAGTAAAGGGGCTGAATAATTTTGCACGCCCAATTTTTCATTTTTTGATTTGTTAAAAAAGTTTGAAATATCCAATATCCAATTGTTCCACTTCATGATTGTGTCCCACTTGTTGTTGATTCTTCACAAAAAAATACAGTTTTACATCTTTATGTTTGAAACCTGAAATGTGGCAAAAGGTCGCAAAGTTCAAGGGGGCCGAATACTTTCGCAAGGCACTGTATTTATATTTGTATACAGCAGTTGGACATGTTTACTGAGCAAGCTTATGGCTCAGCATTTTCCTTGCAAAACATTTCTCTTTGCCACACCACATCTGTAGACAGACAGTCCTCATCGTCCTTCCGCATTTACTATCAAGAGTTATAGTTTGACCATGCAGTCCACACTCAGTGCTTTTACTAAACATGGCATAAATTTCTCATCCAAATGCATTTCCCACCATTACTCCTAAATCACCCTGCAAAGCCTGTTACCTTATTGAACGAAGATTCCCAATCAAACAGAATTCCAAATCAGAAAAAAGCTGGCACCATGTTCCCACATATTACCAGCGGCAATTACAACAAGTTGTTCTCATTTTCCAAATGATGTATTTCCCTCATTAGCAAGTGTCACATTCATTGCTTAATAAAGCATGAAAACGCAGCCCCAAGGGTATTCTGACTGTCACCGCGTCACACATCGCCTCTTTATGGATTGAGACACCACTGATATCCATGTGGAACTTGGGAGGAAATGGATTCGGAAGTGGAATGCAGAGTGATTTACTCTGTCAGTTTGCCATCAGAGGTGTGGTTAAGGACATTTGTCATCTGGTAAATAACATCCAGAAGACTGCGTGAGCATCCAACAGTGCCTAAAACACCTCACAAATCAAGTTATGACAGACACGGGGAAATCTGAGGTAACATAATGAACCCATCCCGTTTTGAATGATTTGAAATGAATTAGCAGTTTGTGTCATCCATGCAAAGGGTGGCTACTTTGAATAATCTGAAATCTGGCCTCCCGGGTGGCGCAGTGGTTAAGGGCGCTGTACTGCAGTGCCAGCTGTGCCATCAGAGTCCTGGGTTCGCGCCCAGGCTCTGTCGTAACCGGCTGCGACCGGGAGGTCCGTGGGGCGACGCACAATTGGCCTAGCGTCGCCCGGGTTAGGGAGGGCTTGGTCGGTAGGGGTCTCATCGCGCACCAGCGACTCCTGTGGCGGGCTGGGTGCAGTGTACGCTAGCCAAGGTGGCCAGGTGCACTGTGTTTCCTCCGGCGCATTGGTGCGGCTGGCTTCCGGGTTGGATGTGTGCTGTGTTAAAGAAGCAGCGGCTTGGTTGGTTGTGTATCGGAGGACGCATGACTTTCAACCTTCGTCTCTCCCGAGCCCGTACGGGAGTTGTAGCGATGAGACAAGATAGTAGCTACTACACAATTGGATCCTACGAAATTGGGGAGAAAAAGGGGTAAAATTTAAAAAAAAGAATCTGAAATTAAAATATATTTTATTTGTTTAACACTTTTTTTTGGTTACTACATGAATCCATATATGTTATTTCATAGTTTTGATGTCTTCACTATTATTCTACAATGTAGAAAAGAGTATAAATGAAGAAAAAGCTGTGAATAGAGTAGGTGTAGGTGTGTCCAAACTGTTGACTGGTGCTGTATGTACACATTACAGCATAAATCACAAAGGCCATAAAGTTAATTTAGAAAACAATATTTCATATTTATGTCCAATAATGTCAAATGATGATGTCCAATAATTATATACTGTATTTATTCCACCATAAGAGTTTAACACTCCAATGACACCATTGTCATTCACATTCATAGTGTCTAATACAGGGCTTGATAAGGTTTTGTCTTCTGTTCTCTCACTCTGTCTGCAAGCCAGCCTCCCGGGCACTGCTCCTGTCAATAGAATTATAGAGATTTGGGGTTCTAGGCATTCAATTCAATTAAAACTTTATTCCTATCTCTATGTACATTGGTAATAAAGTATTAAGTGAATCTAATTCAATTATAGCTATTTTGTCAGATATTATCTGTATAATTCCACAAAATAGTATTACAATATCTTCATAATACACATACTAAGTGCAATACATGTCAGCACATTTATTGGAAATGGCTCAGTAACGAGTATAGTACAATGCCACATCATCTTCATACGTAAACATACATCTGATTTATATCTGCTTGCTATGGATCATTATAGGAAATCTATAGGCAACACAAAACGTTGAGTCATTTGTCACCCAAAGAGTTCTTTCAGATGTGGCTTAAATGTCATATCCAAAGGGGCACAACTTTTAAGTAGCTGTCATCCACCCTCTTTCCCTTAATCTTGGAACATCTGACAAGTATGGAAACTTCTAGCGCTGTTCCCTTTTTCCATCTCTTTCATGCGTCTGTTATGAGAAGAATGGAGGAATTCTAAATCTACATTTGGCTCTTAACAAAGGAGAGAATGGGGATGTGAGGTGAGTGACTGAGCAATGCACAATATTGCTGAGAATGACAAAAATGCAAGGATGTCAAACATTGTAGAGGCTTCTGTAACTAGGCCTCTCTGAAACATTCATTAATGGATGTGTCCCCTATCAAAGTCTAAAGCCTTGTTCACACTGTAGGCCTTATTGCTCAAATTAGTTTAGGAATAGTGACTGTCCAAACAACAAGTTACAAGTGACCAAATCAGATGTGTGTGTTCAGACCGCAGTCACTTGCTGACATGGCTATGCTCATTGGCATAGTAATGAAGGATGTGTGAGCAGTGGTGAAGGCTGATTGGTGGTGGTGCTCCTGCTTCGTATCACTCAGATGTTCTATAGCAATCTAAGGTGACAACAATGCCTGCCATGGAAAGTTTCCAGTTGCTTTGAATGTTAAAAATAATTTTAAAGCCTCAAAAGATAAGATGATTAAACTTTCAAAATGTGTCCGTTTTGGGCTAGGTAGCTTATTAGCTTTCTTGAACATTCACTAATTTGATTGTAAACAATTAACAAGCTAGTTAGCTACCTCATGTTCTTGTCAAACTGTCAAGAGTAGCGGGCGACAAGATATGCCAAATAACAGTCTAAAACCCATAAATCAGATTTGACCATTCAGACAAGTCTTATGGCCAAGAATCATATTTGTATCACCCACGAAGGTGGTTTGAAATGTGTCTTGAAATATTCCTGATTCCATGTGCTTTTTGGCTGTTCAGACTGCAGGGAAAATAATTGATTTGAATTGGATATGCAGAACAGTAGGATTTGAGTCACTTCAAACTGCCATTGTGAAGAGGGTTGTATGCATTTGTTTGGATTGGCATAGATTGAAATTAATTTGTACTTTGTCAAGTGAGGCCTACACATATTGGTTGATATATATTTTGTTTTATTAATTTAATTGAACCTTTATTTTGATAGGGAGTCAGACCAACGTCTGTTTTACAGATGAGCCCTGTAATTACACAAAATATACATATCGATACACTATGAAAATAACAACAGAGATACAAAATAAACACATTCTTCAGTAAAAATATCCTCAATCAGCTGAATTGCCCTAGAGACACTAAATCATCAAATTTAAGAGAGTTTTGGAGATTATTCTGCAAGTAGAGTGCAAAAAAACTAAAAGCAGATTGACCTAACTCGGTAGAGATTGAAGGGATCTCCAGAGTTAGCCATCCCTGGGACCGGTTAGCTGGTAGCTGGTACGTCTGTACTGTAGCTTAACAATTTCTTAGGGTACAGCGGAAGTTTGTCAAAGGGGGCTTTATAATGGCCTCCCGAGTGGCACAGCGGTCTAAGGCACTGCATCGCAGTGCTAGAGGCGTCACTGCAGACCTGGGTTCGATCGCTGGCCACGACCGGGAGACCTTTTGAGGTGGTGCACAATTGGCCTAGCATCGTCTGAGTTAGGGGAGGGTTTGGCCGGCCAGGATGTCCTTGTCATCGCGCTCTAGCGACTCCTTGTGGTGAGCCGGGAACATGCATGCTGACTGTGTCGCCAGTTGTACAGTGTTCCTCTGACAAAGTGGTGCGGCTGGCATCCAGGTTAAGCGAGCAGTGTGTCAAGAAACAGTGTGGTTTGGTAGGGTCATGTTTCGGAGGACGCATGGCTCTCTACCTTAACTCTCCTAAGTCAGTATGGGTGTTGTAGCGATGGAACATGACTGTAACTACCAATTGGATATCATGAAATTGGGGAAGGGGGGGGGATATAACTAAATAAATAAAGGGCTTTATAAACAAAGAGTGCAATGCATCAATCTACTTTAAAGAGGGCCAGCCTACTTTCTGATAAGGAATGCAGTGATGTGTACTGGGTGCTATGATAAACGGGTTTCCAATGGCAGCTGTATTCATATTTTGCCAACCAGTTTGAATGTGAATTCAAGTATTTGTTTTTTGTTATAT
Organism: Oncorhynchus mykiss; assembly: GCF_013265735.2. Taxonomy (NCBI): domain Eukaryota; kingdom Metazoa; phylum Chordata; class Actinopteri; order Salmoniformes; family Salmonidae; genus Oncorhynchus; species Oncorhynchus mykiss. Next base: position 37,807,811 of record NC_048581.1, on the reverse strand, counting down.
AACAAAATATATAAAAAGGAATACCATTTTATTCTTAACTTCTTAAATAACTTATCAATATGCTTTCTGAAAGACAGCTTTTAGCCAGTCCAGATGCCCCGATATTTATAAGCGAGGACATCTATGTGGGCACCATCCAATTCATATGCATAAATAGTTAGATACATTTTTAGTTTTTGGGGAAAATAACATATACTTGGTTTTGCTTGCATGAAGTACCAATTTTAATTCAACAACGGCTTTCTGTTAGGCAATACAGGCAGATTGTATCACCGAAGGAGCCTGGTCAACCGTGGGGGCAATAGCATTCACAACATTGTCATCTGCATACAGGTGTATGTAAAACATTGTTGCAGATAGACCAATATTGTTTATATAGACAGTAAAAAGAACAGGACCTAAAATCGACCCCTTTGGGACACCTTTCATAATATCAAGGAAACCTGACTTAACACCATTGGAAAATACACTGTGTCCTGTCGATCATGTAATGTTTTAACCAATAACATGTCTGATCCAGGCCAAAATCAGACAACCTTTTAATTAGCAATTAGTAATTTTGTCCATAGAATTATCCACATCATTCTTTAACTAGTGAGGCAAAAGAGATAGTGCTACGGTCTAAAATCAGATTGATGAACACTTCATAGCTAGGAAAGACCTAAGCTGAGAGTTTTTTTTTTTAAGTAGCTAGGCAAACAGTTTAATTATTTAGGTTGGAGGGGTCACCACCTTTGTGGAGAGGGAGCACATGAGCTGCCTTCCAAACCCTAGGGACAGCATCTGAGGTAACCGCCAGGTAAAAAAATACATGTCAGAAGCTATGTTTGTCCATTAACAAACATTTTTTCTTTACATTTTGAAAGTTGACTAGGACAATTGCATAATGCCGTGTGTTTAAATTGAACTATCTTGTGTCGATAAAAACTGCTCGACGTAACACCAAAAAAATACAAAATGAAGTTGAAGTGTTTCTATTACCCAAATTGTGAATTAGTAAATTGGTGACAGCCTGTATGCCCTCTCACCTATCTGTTTCATGTCTCAGTTAGCACGCAAAAGCCAGCATGGATAGAATGCAAAAATGTATGTAAATGTAAATTATTGACTAATATTTGCCATATTCTAATAATTCTCACGTGCCATGGTGAAAATTTCACTCATGTAGATCTGAAATAATTGGATTGTGAAACTTATCTCCAGCCAACCAGAAAAGCAAGGCGAAACAATTCAGCCATTCTTCAAAGTCAGGAAATTCCTTGTCCTGCAAAGAAACATTATTTTTTGTATTATTTTTTTTGCAAGCGGTATGTATTTAGAATTAAAATAACGGCACCCCACCCTATGGGCAGTAAATCATTGGATCTGATTAATTTGATTCAATGCAATTCAATCTTTGAGGAATGCAACCATAGAAATGCAATGTATTTATGCCTATTAATAAGACCGGACTTACTGTCCGGTTATGTTGCCCACTGTCAATTGCTCACTGTCATTGTTTACATATTAGTATGTATTTATTAAGGAATAATCTGTTTTCCATGGCAACTTTTCAACCATCATTTATTCAAAAAACACTGTTACGTCATCATTTATTGTAATGAGGAAAGTAAGATAAAATACAAATCCACCCCTGTCGAATGTATAAAATGTTTGTAGTTCTAGAAAATGTATCCTATGTCTGCCATGTCCATTACACACATCGCAATGATCGCAATGATTGTTTTTGCAACATTGCTTTTGTTGAATAAACCTGCCTACTGATTCCACAATCCAAGCAAAACAAATGATCAAGTAAAGCTTCAGGGGATTTTTTTTTACATCAATCTTAAGCAAGGCATCTTGCACATCACAAGTAAAAAGTTGTTGAAAGTGATAATGCGTAGTCTGACACAACTTGCTTAGGCAGGGAGGAAGAGGAATTTAGACACTTCAGAGCATTACATGTTTCGCAAAATGTAGACGGATCACCAGCAGAGTCTGAGATAGAACTTAGGAAGTAGCTTGATTTAGCTTTCTTAATTGAGAAGGTACATCTATTTCTCAATTGCCTGAAAAGCTGCCATTCAGCTACCAAGTCAGTTCTTCTAGCTTTGGCCCAGGCCTGATTTCTAATAATTACAAGATCTGAAAGTTGTACAAAGAACCAAGGATTTCTTCTATTTCTTACTCTTACTCTATTTCTTACTCTTACTCTATTTCTTACTCTTACTCTATTTCTTACTCTTACTCTATTTCTTACTCTTACTCTATTTCTTACTCTTACTCTATTTCTTACTCTTACTCTATTTCTTACTCTTACTCTATTTCTTACTCTTACTCTATTTCTTACACTTAATTTAAGGGGGGCATGTTTGTCTGCCAGAGAGATAAAAATAGATGAGAATTGAGCCAAGTCAGGGTCAGGCATGCAGCTGATAAGAGGAAAGATCAGATTGATACATATCATGAAGGATCCATTGTGGAGAAAAATGATTTAAAATGCCTCTTCATAATTAAACAAAGATAATATTTTACAATGGATATTTCATAATGAGAAAATAGAAAAGACCTCCCACAAACTGTTCCCATGGGGAATTAATTTACAACGATGATGCATAAGAGTAGCTTACAGATGCTTGTACTTATGGTAAAAATGTCAAATTCTGCCAGTCGTCAAGTTTGAAATTGAGATAGCAATTATCACTGACTGACTAACAGCATCATAATATGAGAGGGCAACTAATCATGTAGAGAATACTTAAAAAAAAAAAATCACATAGCTGCTCATTGTCTGAAATCTCTGATTTGTTTTTTGCATTTTCCTTCCATTGCAGCTGCTTCACAACCCAGACCTGAACATACGCATAATACCTTTGACATTTGCAAAGTGTCACAACTTTTAATCTGTCTCACTTTCATGACCAACATAACGCCACTACACTGAGCCAATGAAAACACAGCTGTTCTAAGTCATTTTAAGTTGTCAAAGTTCTGACCTGCAAATAATGAGCAAAAATCTATGCACACTAGCAGTCAGCAATCCTATCACTTGCTGTTTGTCTCAGTAGTTCTCCTTGTGACCCATCAGACCATTCTGGCAGTAAATTAGTTAAGGTGTGGTGATGGATAGTTAAGGTGTGTGTGACCCATCAGTCTTTATGAGAAAGATAGCGCATCTTTCCAGGTAACAGTAACTGAGTTAAGGTCTGGAGACGGAGCTGACTGAGGCTGGTGTTATGGGGTTGACCCGTGCAGGTGGCAGGAATGACAGGCGTCTGTGTTTGAGCGGGACAAACAAGGACAAACAGAGGAGAGATCAAATCAAATGTTATTTGTCACATGCGCCGAATACAACAGGTGTTACAGTGAAATGCTTACTTACAAGCCCTTATTAACCAACAATGCAGTTTTAAGAACTTTTTTGTTGTTGAAATAACAAAAAATTAAGGAGCAACAATAAAATAACAATAGCGAGACTATATACAGAGTCAATGTGCAGGGGCATCGGTTAGTCACGGTAAATGAGGTAATATGTACATGTAAGTAGAGGTAAAGTGACTGTATGGATAGATAAACAGAGAGTAGCAGCAGTGTACAAATGGGGGTGGGGTGGGGACAATGCAAGTAGTCCGGGTAGCCATTTGATTAACTGTTCAAGAGTCTTGGCTTGGGGGTAGAAGCTGTTTCGACCTAGACTTGGCGCTCCAGTACCGCTTGCCATGCGGTAGCAGAGAGTTTATGACTAGGGTGGCTGGAGTCCTTGGCAATTTTTTGGGCCTTCCTCTGACAACGTCTGATATAGAGGTCCTGGATGGCAGGAAGCTTGGCCCCAGTGATGTACTAGGCTGTACGCACTACCCTCTGTAGTACCATGCGGTCAGAAGCCGAGCAGTTACCATACAAGGCGGTGATGCAACCAGGATGCTCTCGATAGTGCCGCTGTAGAACTTATTGAGGATCTGAGAACCCATGCCAAATTTTTTCAGTCTCCTGAGGGTGAAATAGGCATTGTTGTGCCCTCTTCACGACTGTCTTGGTGTGTTTAGACCATGATAGTTTGTTGGTGATATGGACACCAAGAAACTTGAAGGTCTCAACCTGCTCCACTACAGCCCCGTCAATGAGAATGGGGGCGTGCTCGGTCCTCCTTTTTCTGTAGTCCACAATCATCTCCTTTGTCTTGATCACATTAAGGGAGAGCTTGTTATCCTGGCACCACATGGCCAGGTCAGTGATCAGGTCTTCCACTGTTGTGTCGTTGGTAAACTTAATGATGGTGTTGGAGTCATGCTTGGCCATGCAGTCATGGGTGAACAGGGTGTACAGGAGGGGACTGAGCAAATACCTCTGAGGGGCCCCTGTGTTGAGGATCAGCGTGGCAGATGTGCTACCTACCCTTTCCACCTAAGAGTCCTGGTAATCTGTCTGGCCCTGCAGCCTTGTGAATGTTGACCTGTTTAAAGGTCTTACTCACATTGGCTATGGAGAGCGTGATCACACAGTCTTCTGGAACAGCTGATGCTCTCATGCATGCTTCAGTGTTGCTTGCCTCGAAGTGAGCATAAAAGTTATTTAGGTCGTCTGGTAGCTTGTGGCTGTGCTTCCCTTTGCAGTCTGTAATAATTTGCAAGCCCTGCCACATCCAACGAGCGTCGGAGCCGGTGTAGTACGATTAAATCTTATTCCTGTATTGATGCTTTACCTGTTTGATGTTTTGTCGGAGGGCATAACGGGATTTATTATAAGCGTCCGGGTTAGAGTCCCGCTCCTTGAAAGCGGCAGTTTGGATGTTGCCTGTAATCCATGGCTTCTGGATGGGGTGTGTACTTACGGTCACTATGGGAACGACGTCATCGATGCACTTATTGATGAAACCAGTGACTGATGTGGTGTACTCCTCAATGCCATCGGACGAATCCCGGAACATATTCCAGTCTGTGCTAGCAAAACAGTCCTGTAGCTTAGCATCTGTGTCGTCTGACCACTTCCTTATTGAGCGAGTCACTGGTATTTCCTGCTTTAGTGTTGGCTTGTAAGCAGGAATCAGGAGGATAGAGTTATGGTCAGATTTGCCAAATGGAGAGCGAGGGAGAGCTTTCTACGCATCTCTGTGTGTGGAGTTAAGGTGGTCTAGAGTTTTTTCCCTCTGGTTGCACATTTAACACGCTGGTAGAAATGAGGTAAAAACAGATTTAAGTTTCTCTGAATTAAAGTCCTCGGCCACAAGGAGCGCCGCCTCAGGATAAGCATTTTCCTGTTTGCTTATGGCCCTGTCATGTCTGGACTATAATTAAATGTGGAGACTTATTTATATCAAATCAGTTCTCTACGTTTAATTATTTAGTGATTAAACTAATTATGTAAACATTGATTAAATAGGAAGTCGGGGCACCACGGAAAATGTTGAGATTTACTATTTTGAGATTTTAATGTTGAGATTCAGAATTTTCAGAATTTTCACAAGTGTGAGGCATCTGTTTCTCAAACTAGACACTCTAATGTACTTGTCCTCTTGCTCAGTTGTGCACCGGGGCCTCCCACTCCTCTTTCTATTCTGGTTAGATCCAGTTTACGCTGTTCTCTGAAGGGAGTAGTACACCGCGTTCTACGAGATCTTCAGTTTCTTAGCAATTTCTCACATTGACGAGTTTCAGAAGAAAGTTATTTGTTTCTGGCCATTTTGAGCCTGTAATCGAACCCACAAATGCAGATGCTCCAGATACTCAACTAGTCTAAAGAACGCCAGTTGTATTGCTTCTTTAATCAGGAGAACAGTTTTTAGCTGTGCTAACATAATTGCAAAAGGGTTTTCTAATGATCAGTTAGCCTTTTAAAATTATAAACTTGGATTAGCTAACACAGGGTGCCATTGGAACACAGGAGTGATGGTTGCTGATAATGGGCCTCTGTATGCCTATATAGATATTCTATAAAAAAATCTTCCGTTTCCAGCTACAATAGTCATTTACAACATTAACAATGTCTACACTGTATTTCTGATTAAATTGATGTTATTTTAATGGACAAAAAATGTGATTTTCTTTCAAAAACAAGGACATTTCTAAGTGACTCCAAACATTTGAAGGCTAGTGTAACTAAAAAAAACAAGTTACAAACAACGAGAAAAAACGAACAACATAGCACAGTTGGTTAAGAGCACATAAAACGGCAGCCATCCCCTCCGGCGTCATTCTTCAAAGGAGACAACTTGACTACTGTTTGACTATTACTCACAGCACATCTCCAGTGTGTGAAGTAATCTTCCACCTGACACCTCTCCCACACGTAAATTCCTCTTCCTCCATTACTGACACTGCTCGACTTATGAACAGGGCCTTGACAACAACTACTAGATGGTGTCGAGATACTCTGAGGTGAGTGGGAGAAGGAGCAAGGAGTTATTTGGTCTTGCATGTTGTTGTTGTATTGGAAACAATCCTTGGAGCAGCAAGGATGCCATTCACTAGTTATTCATTCAGTGTACTGATGTTCTACATCCGAATTCTGTGTGACATTTTTCATATTTCATTTTCTACGCATGAATTACAAGGACGTGGACGATTCTTGCATGTTGTCACCTCACCAAACAGTACCATGCATGTTAATCTTGAACAATCATCTGACGATTGAAACATGCATTATTGTGACATAAATTAACAAGACATTAACACATACTAGTCTAGTCTGAGAGATTTTGCCATGTATTTAGCGACATGCATTAATTCTACCACAGAGTTAAAGCTGCATTACCCTCAACAATCTGAAGTTCAATAATCAGACTTTTCAGGCACTTTAGGCAGATGTATTGTCTGAAAGCACTCCATTGTGTGTGGAAAACCTTGAAAGAACCCTAAACATGCATAGGCCTGTCTCCTCCTCTATAACCCCCTGGGGAGTAGGTTAAAGATGGCTTAACACAATAGCACTGTTTCTGGGTCAGTCGGTCCAGCTGCCAACACGCCAATGACACATCCCCATGTGTGAGAGGGCCCCTAATGTACTCGCCGGACACATTTTAAAGATTATACGTCTTTTTAACTGCTTAACATAAGCCCTTTATGAAAAGACACAAAAAAATCCCTCTTTAGACTATCGTATGACAATAACCGGATGCTAAGCAAGAGCAGATTAGAAGGCATAATGCTTCGTAGAACTGTAAATAACACGACAGATTTGGCTTCTCTCTTTAGAACAATCTACTTTGTGCACTTGTTTATCTTAAATACATAAATCAGTTTGAGGATGAGCCTCTTTTCCCCCTAAAATAAGTGTCAAACAAAGACCTCTATAGAGGATATTACATGTAAAATGTCAAAATTACCCTTGGGGCACAGTGGCATTAACTGCATACATGCAAGAACTCATTGTTGTTGTCTGGATAATGACTCTAGTTGGATAAAACAATCCACAAAATAAATGTTAAGACTATGAACGGGAATGAGTCATCAGAAACAGCACAATACTGAATAGCCTCTTGGGTCTTTGAATCAGTGAACCTGAAAATGCTTTATTTCAGTCACATGTTAGACTTTTACAACAATAAAAGAAAATATCCATGCAGAGAGAAGACCAAAAACGCAAAAGGAGAGTGAAAACAGTCTGGAAATGTATCTGTATGTGTGAACGTCCGTAGCCCTGTAGACAAAGTGCATTAATTGCTCGCACTGAAGTGAGCCCTATACATCAATTTAATGCTAAATAGATGGGTTAGTGTAACCTACCTATCACCACTCCTTAGGTAGCTCTGATAATGACTTGGTTTCATTAACGAGACTCACTCCTCCTACGCCTCTTCATCTGAGTCCATTTGACAGGGAGAAAGTCAATGATATTAATAGCTTTTCCATCACAATGGACTAATTTCTATCAGTCAGATAGTTGAAATGCGCAAATATTACTCATGGCTGATCATTAATGTTGCTAGTTCAATAACGTGTCTATAATTATGGGGGAATTACGGCGAGATGAGCTCATTTTCCAACAGACTGACTTGCAGGCACTCCACCCGCAACACTGGGCTGCCATTTTAGAAACTCCTTTATGGGTTCATTGTTCACAGAGAGCTTAATATGCCATAGAATACCTGTCGAGTTCTCACAAAACCTTGCCATAAAGTCAATGGTAAATGCTGATTGCTCAATGGGATAATGTGTCTAAATGGTTTAACTAAGGTTTTGTAGTAACACAACCTCTAGTCATTCATGTACATGTTCTAGATACATGCTAAATGCAGAATATGATAGACAGTCATTCAAGTTTCGAAGAGCATAAAAACGTTGATGGTAGATGTCCAAGCAGTTTTTGACACTATAGTGCTTCTGGAAAGTATTCAGACCCCTTGACTTTTTCCACATTTTGTTACTTTACCGCCTTATTCTAAAATTGATTAAATAAAACATTTTCCTCAGCAATCTATACACCCCATAATGACAAAGTGTATTAACATGTATTATGTATTAAAAATAAATAAAAACAGAAATACCTTATTTACATAAGTATTCAGACCCATTGCTATAAGACTCAAAGTTGAGCTCAGGTGCATCCTGTTTCCATTGACCATCCTTGAGATGTTTCCTCAACTTGATTGGAGTCCACCTGTGGTAAATTCAATTGATTGGACATTATTTGGAAAGGCAGACACCTGTCTATATAAGGTCCCACAGGTCTCTCTACATGTCAGACTCTCAGACCATGAGAAACAAGATACTCTGGTCTGATGGAACCAATATTGAATACTTTGGCCTGAATGCCAACCGTCACGTCTGGAGGAAACCTGGCACCATCCCTACAGTGAAGCATGGTGGTGGCAGCAACATGCTGTGAGGATGTTTTTCAGCGGCAGGGACTGGGAGACTATTCAAGATCGAGGGAAAGATGACGGATCAAAGTACAGATAGATCCTTGATGAAAACCTGCTCCAGAGCACTCTGGACCTCAGACTCGGGCGAGGGGTCACCTTCCAACAAGACAACAATCCTTAGCACACAGCCAAGACATCACAGGAGTAGCTTTGGGACTAGTCTCTGAATGTCCTTGAGTAGCCCAGCCAGAGCCCGGACTTGAACCCGATTGATCATCTCTGGAGAGATCTGAAAAATAGCTGTACAGCAATGCTCCCCATCCAAACTGACAGAGCTTGAGAGGATCTCCAGAGAAGAATGGGAGAAACTCCCCAAATACAGGTGTGCCAAGCTTGTAGCATCATACCCAAGAAGACTCGAGGCTGTAATTGCTGCCAAAGGTGCTACAACAAAGTCCTGTGTAAAAGGTCTGAATACTTATGTAAATGTGATATTTCAGTTTTTTATTTGTAATACATTTGCAAAATAAATAAAAAACTGTCTTTGCATTGTCATTATGGGGTATTGTGTGTAGATTGATGAGGGGGAAAAAAACAATTTAATCAATTTTAGAATAAGGCTGTAACGTAACAAAAAAAAGTAAAATCAAGGGGTCTGAATACCTTCCGAATGCACTATATATATATTTTAATTTAGTGGATTTGGCTATTTCCAATGCGGTCAGGTTTATGAAATTCAGCACACCGCCATGCAATCTCCATAGACAAACATTGGCAGTATGAACAGCCTTTCTGAAGAGCTCAGTGACTTTCATTGTGGCACCGTCATAGGATACCACTTTTCCAACAAGTCAGTTCGTCAAATTTCAGCCCTGCTTGATCTTCCCTGGGCAACTGTAAGTTCTGTAATTGTGAAGTGGAAACGTCTAGGAGCAACAAAGGCTCCGCCGCAAAGTGGTAGGCCACACAAGCTCACAGAACGGGACCGCAGAGTGCTGAAGAGTGTAAAAATTGTCTATCCTCAGTTGCAACTCTCACTACCGAGTTCCAAACTGCCTCTGGAAGTAATGTCAGCACAAGAACTGTTCGTCAGGAACTTAATGAAATTGATTTCCATGGCCAAGCAGCCGCACACAAACCTAAGATCACCATGCGCAATGCCAAGCGTCGGCTGGAGTGGTGTAAAGCTCACCATCATTGGACAAAAGCTTTCTCTGGAGTGATGAATCACATGTCACCATCTGGCTGTCCGGTGGACGAATCTGGGTTTGGCGGATGCCAGGAGAACGCTACCTGCCCCAATGCATAGTGCCAACTGTAAAATTTGGTGGAGGAGGAATAAGGGTCCGGGGCTGTTTTCAATGGTTTTGGCTAGGCCTCTTAGTTCCAATGAAGGGAAATCTTAACGCTACAGCATACAATGACATTCTAGAGGATTCTGTACTTCCAACATTGTGGCAACAGTTTGGGGAAGCCCCTTTCCTGTTTCAGCATGACAATGCCCCCATGAACAAAGCACGGTCCATACAGAAATGGTTTGTCGAGATCGGTGTAGAACTTGACTGGCCTGCACAGAGCCCTGACGTCAACCCAATCGAACACCTTTGGGATGAATTGGAACGCAGACTGCGAACCAGGCCCAACATCAGTGCCCGACCTCACCAATGCTCTTGTGGCTGAATGGAAGCAAGTCCCTGCAGCAATGATCCAACATCTAGTGGAAAGCCTTCCCAGAAGAGTGGAGGCTGTTATAGCAGCAAAGGGAGGACCAACTCCATATTAGTGCCCATGATGTATGAATGAAATCTTCGATGAGCAGGTGTCCACATACTTTTGGCTATGCGGTGTAGGTTGTCTTGGATTTAACCTTAGTTGCAGTCAATCACTATTACCTCTCCTCATCAAATCAATATTCCAGGTAATGATGCCAGTGAATATTTTCTATTAAACGTAGCCCAGGTCATCATCAGGTTGTACATGCATGGGAATAGAAATGGAATGGATTGTCTGTACTTGTCTGTATTTATCTTACTGCTGCATTGGCATTCTGAACAGTTGCAGTGCAATATTGTATCAGGGGACACACCAATGGGTTTTTAATTGTCCTAATTGTCCAGCCTTTGGTATGAGAACCCACAGTCCACTGCTTTGCAGGGATGAATAAACCTGGGTACTGTACATATATCCCTGCACACACACATCAGTCATTATCTAAATCTAAAACATTTGAAGTGGTGGTGGTTTGTACATGCTTTCTTGTCCAAAGGAGGGATTATTTCTCACTTTATTTCTGTCAGTCAAACGGGCAGTGCTGAGAGCATGAGTGAGAGAATTGATAACCTAAAATCAACGTCTGACCTCCGCGGCGGCTCTGAAGGCTTCAAGTCATAGTGAGACACACGAGACGGTTCACTCACTCTGACAGGACCACACGTTATAAGACAAGAGTGGGCTATAAAAATCTGAATGCTATAAAAGTGTATCAAAAGTTTGAGAAAGTTTCAGTTCACTGGAAGAAGGATGTTCAGCACGAACATCGAACAGTAAGCCTAACCAACTGAAGATCGTCACTTGAACCCTTTTGCTCTTTGGATGAGAGTATAGGATTGTGAAAAAAGCAGACCACTGAGAGCAGTGCAGTAGAAAATATGCTCATACATATCCACGTTAATAACAACAGCAACACTGATCAGATGACATAAAGTGGTGGGAAATATGCCAAAAAGTTGCTGAGACATGAAATCGTGATCACATGAACGTTTGGAAGAATCCTCTAAATATGTAAGCCAAATCGTTTCATCTCTGGAAATATTTATTTTAAATCAAATCAAATGTTATTGGTCACATACACATGGTTAGCAGATGTTGATGTGAGTGTAGCGAAATGCTTGTGCTTCTAGTTCTAACATATCTAACAAGTAATCTAACAATTCCCAAACAACTACCTAATACACACAAATCTAAAGGGATGAATTAGAATATGTACATATTAGTATATGGATGAGCGATGTCCAAGCATAGGCAAGGTGCAATAGATGGTACAAAATACAGTATACACATGTGATATGAGTAATGTAAGATATGTAAACATTATTAAAGTGCCATTATTTAAAGTGACTAATGATCCATTTATTAAAGTGGCCAGTGATTGGGTCTCAATATAGGCAGCAGCCTCTCTGAGTTAGTGATTGCTGTTTAGCAGTCCGATGGCCTTGAGATAGAAGCTGTTTTTCAGTCTCTCGGTCCCAGCGTTGATGTACCTGTACTGACCTCGCCTTCTGGATGGTAGCAGTGTGAACAGGCAGTGGCTCGGGTGGTTGTTGTCCTTTATGATCTTTTTGGCCTTCCTGTGACATCGGGTGCTGTAGGTGACATGGAGGTCAGGTAGTTTGCCCCCGGTGATGCATTGTGCAGACCGCACCACCCTCTGGAGAGCCTTGCGGTTGAGGTCGGTGCAGTTAGTGATTCATTCGAATATCAGCGTACAAGCATGAATACGCAGTGTACGTGGTTTAAGAAGATTGATATCCACTGAGTATAGTCCAAAACCTACGTCATCGGTATTAGTCATGCTGATCACACTGATATTCAGTGTGTCTGGGTGTGTGGTATGAAGTAGAGGTTGACATGGGAATTAAAAAGTATTCCTGTCTTGTCCTTGGGCCCGGCTCCTCGAGTGGGCTTAGCAAAAATGTTTGAGTGACAGGTTGACGCAAAATCTGTATGTCTGCTGCGTTGTGTCAGCACAATGGTGAGTTTCTATAAAAAAGCGTGAAAAACACTCATCTCATCTGTGGTAAGTGAATAATGTGATACGCCTACGCCTGTAATATTTGATTATGACTCACAAGGGAGGCGGGGTCAAGTTTACCTTTGAAGCTGCTTCACTCAACTCTGCCTCATGCCCCACCACCACAGAGTTATGTCAGCTTCTTAGCTAGTTGTAAAAAGTGTTACTAACTTTAGCCTATTTAGCTAGCTCGAACCAGCTAATATGCCACTGCCACGATGGATATCAGAAATTGGACTCGCCAGAATACCCAAACGGGGCCAAAGGAAACTGATGAGCGGCAGTAGCTTCAAACCATGAGGCCGCCGCCAAACCCAGCAGTGATGATGCTGCCGAGCTCCAGCTTGCTCCGTGTGTAGAGCCTTCCCTCCTTCCAGACCCGCCGCCAGGATAATGGCTCCACAGGCCCCTCCACCTCCACCTCTGACTGTTCCTGATGATCTTGGAACAGAGGAGCCAGCCCAGTTTAGCCTAGAATCTTACCATGGCCACAGGTTTTCTATCCAAAAACGTTAATTTAATAGCAACTAGTGCATACAGTAGGAAGAGAGTGGCTGGAATACTCGGTTACTGCAGATTAGAGGTCGACCGATTATGATACTGATTATTGGAGGACCAAAAAAAGCAGAAACCGGTTAATCGGACGATTTTTGAAAATATATTTGTAATAATGACAATTACAACAATACTGAATGAACACTTATTTTAACTTAATATAATACATCAATAAAATCAATTTAGCCTCAAATAAATAATGAAACATGTTCAATTTGGTTTAAGTAATGCAAAAACAAAGTGTTTGGAGAAGAAAGTAAAAGTGCAATATGTGCCATGTCAGAAAGCTAACGTTTAAGTTCCTTGCTCAGAACATGAGAACATATGAAAGCTGGTGGTTCCTTTTAACATAAGTCTTCAATATTCCCAGGTAAGAAGTTTTAGGTTGTAGTTATTATAGGAATTATAGGACCATTTCTCTCTATACCATTTGTATTTCATTAACCTTTGACTATTGGATGTTCTTATAGGCACTTTAGTATTGCCAGTGTAACAGTATAGCTTCCATCCCTCTCCTCGCTCCTACCTGGGCTCAAACCAGGAGCACATCGACAACAGCCACCCACGAAGCAGCATTACCCATGCAGAGCAAGGGGAACAACCACTCCAAGTCTCATAGCGAGTGACGTTTGAAACACTATTAGCGCGCACCCCACTAACTAGCTAGCCATTTCACATCGGTTACACCAGCCTAATCTCGGGAGTTGATAGGCTTGAAGTCATAAACAGCACAATGCTTGAAGCATTGCAAAGAGCTGCTGGCAAAACGCACGAAAGTGCTGTTTGAATGAATGCTTACGAGCCTTCTGGTGCCTACCACCACTCAGTCAGACTGCTCTATCAAATCATAGACTTAGTTATAACATAATAATAATAATAATAATAAACATAATCCGGAAACTATCATCTCGAAAACAAGACGTTTATTCTTTCAGTGAAATACGTTCCGTATTTTATCTAAGGGGTGGTATCCATAAGTGTAAATATTCCTGTTACATTGCACAACCTTAAATGTTATGTCATAATTATGTAACATTTTGGAAAATTAGGCAGCCCAAACTGTTGCATATACCCTGACTCTGCGTGCAATGAACGCAAGAGAAGTAACACAATTTCACCTGGTTAATATTGCCTGCTAACCTGGATTTCTTTTAGCTAAATATGCAGGTTTAAAAATATATACTTCTGTGTATTGATTTTAAGAAAGGCATTGATGTTTATGGCTAGGTACACAGTGGAGCAACGACAGTCCTTTTTCACGAATACGCACCGCATCGATTATATGCAACGCAGGACACGCTAGATAAACTAGTAATATCATTAACCATGTGTAGTTAACTAGTGATTATAATTGATTGATTGATTGTTTTTTATAAAGATAAGTTTAAGGCTAGCTAGCAACTTACCTTGACTTCCTGCATTCACGTAACAGGCAGGCTCCTCATGGAGTGAAATGTAATCAGGTGGTTAGAGTGTTTGACTAGTTAACTGTAAGGTTGCAAGATTGAATCCCCAAGCTGACAAGGTAAAAATCTGTCGTTCTGCCCCTGAACAAGGCAGTTAACCCACCGTTCCTAGGTCGTCATTGAAAGTAAGAATGTGTTCTTAACTGACTTGCCTAGTTAAATAAAGATTAAATAAATGTGTAAAAAAATATATATATAAATCGGTGTCCAAAAATACCAATTTCTGATTGTTATGAAAACTTGACATCGGCCCTAATTAAATCGGCCATTCCGATTAATCGGTCGACCTCTAGTCTACTGCAGATGTAGCATTTTGTTTCCAATGTCAAAGGTTCTGTGTTGGGTTCAATGCTAATGCAGACAATGCCTTCACCCAAGCTAGGTATTCTAACTGGAAGCATGCTATTGATAGTATCAAAGAATTTGTTAGGCACGCATCAAGCAAAGATCATTTGAAATGCACTGCGCTGTGTAAAGAACAACTCGTTTGAAGTGCTATGGGAACATTGTTGGGCAGCTGGCATGAAATCGCATGTATTTGTCACCAGATTGTGAACACTGAGTTCCTTGCTTCAAACCAGCAACCACTGAGGGTGACATTGGACAACAGATTCAAGAGGGGAGGGGGGCAGTGGACTTTTTCTGTCTATGATGGTGTTTAGCACCATACCCCACAATGTCACATACACGTCAATGAAATCATAGTGCTCATGAATGGGGCGTCCACAGCTACATGTGTAACGGATCACTGGTTGCGGCGGAAAAGGAGGAGGTCAAAAGGAGGGTGAGTGTAACGGATGTGAAACGGCTAGCTTAGTTAGCGGTGCGTGCTAAATAGCGTTTCAATCGGTGACGTCACTTGCTCTGAGACCTTGAAGTAGTAGTTCCCCTTGCTCTTCAAGGGCTGCGGCTTTTGTGGAGCGATGGGTAACGATGCTTCGAGGGTGACTGGTGTTGATGTGTGTAGAGGGTCCCTGGTTCGCGCCCGGGTATGGGCGAGGGGACGGTCTAAAGTTATACTGTTACATTGATGCTGTTGATCCGGGTCACGGCACCAATGTAACAGTATAACTTTAGACCGTCCCCTCGCCCATACCCAGGCGCGAACCAGGGTAAGACAGCTGTGTGTATGACTGCATTTACATAAGGGTAATTCA
Organism: Oncorhynchus mykiss; assembly: GCF_013265735.2. Taxonomy (NCBI): domain Eukaryota; kingdom Metazoa; phylum Chordata; class Actinopteri; order Salmoniformes; family Salmonidae; genus Oncorhynchus; species Oncorhynchus mykiss. The sequence continues at coordinate 37,792,061 of NC_048581.1, read as the reverse complement.
CCTATTACAAAAAGCCTATCCATCTTGCAGCCTATATTCATTACCAAAATGGCATTGCTTTAGTAGGGCTCTGTCCATTGTGCTGATACAGTAGGCTGGACAATACGAGTCCAAATTCACCCAAGTCTGAAAAAAGGCAAAAGAACGTAGGCTGAGCTGGAACACTAGTACGAGGCAGTAGCAAATTAATTGAAATTAACCATCGCTGAGCCTCTTCTGACTGGAGTGATGCTTAGAATTCCATTTCGCCTAAATGGCACAAAAAAAACATAGCCCTTTTTATTTTACCACAACATTCTGTTCCTAGAACGAAACTGAAAAAAAACGGACTTGTGTAGAAAGTAAACATCCGACACCTCGATGGTGTCAACTGTGCTTATGTCTGCGTAATGAGGAAGTAGGGAAAAATTAAAACTTGTATTTATTTTCTAGTGATCGATAACAACCGTGATCGCTGCCCAGATTTACATAATTACAAGGAGGAGATTATCCTGATTAAAATGGTGTCCGACTTTAAAAAAAAACGAAATATACACATTGTGAGATATTTGGCTAAATAGACCAGCATGTCTCTCCATAGGAAAACAATGGGCGGAGCTCAGTGTTCCAAGGACAAAAAGTATTTTGTGGCTAGCATTTGATGATAACCGAGTTCGCTGCCCAGATTTACATAATTACAAAGAGGAGATTATCCTGATTAAAATGGTGTCCGTCTTGAAAAAAATCGAAATATACACATTGTGAGATATTTGGCAAAATAGACAGACATGTCCATGTAGAATTTCCCCATAGGGAAACAATGGGGTATCCTCAGAGTACCAACAGTAGTGTGTAATTTATGATATGTTGCGACCAATGTTGAGTTATTTGGCGAAATACAGACATTGCCATTATGTTGGGGAAATAGGGATGTCTAAAAAGTTAAGTCTTTTATATAACCAGCTTACTTTTTTATCTGCTACCATTTGCCTATTTTGTGTTCAACATTTGGTAACTTCACTTTTCATTATTCACATGTCTAATTATCTGATATCATTGCAGGCAGAAAGGAAAGTAAAAGGCTCTTAATATCTACCAGATTTATATATATCAATATAATTTCCAGTGTCTGTGTCTAGTGTTGATGTCTACCCATTGACACAGAAAATAAAACTTATAAAAGCTAACTGTAAAGCCTCTAAACATGGTTAAATTCAAATTTTTGTACCATGGATGGTCAGTCCTTGCATCCATCCTCTGTCTATACATTTTAGTGGTTACATTTCTCCAACCCCATCCCATCTTTTCCCATATTTTTTTTACCAAAACAGTGTCGGGAATCAGCTTTGTTTTGTTTCGACTGCTGATTGGGTCTTTTAGGGGGGGGTGTTACTTTGGCAGATAATGCTACCCATCTTAAGAAAGTGTTTTTTAATAATTAAATAAATGTATGGTGTACTTGGTTTGCGGGCATATGGAGCATTGTTCATTGTCATGCTGTAAATGGCCATTTTATGGTTGTAAGTGATAAAACGACCTAAAAAATATTTTCAATTTAGCAATTCTGAGTAATTACTACTTCAGTAAGGATTACTATACACTTATTCGTGACATTGTTTATGGTACTGCTAAATATGTCCAATAGATGGCAGCATAAGACCACGAACGACATTTCTGAAGATTAATTCTCCCTGGATACACCAGTCCCAGGAAAACTCACTCGCGCGTTCATTGTCTGTCACCTTTCCACACTGCTAATGCGAGAGGCAGGATTGAAACAGCATTTTAACAGATTACTGTGAATTACTATGATGATTCATGTTCAGGATCTTATTTTCATGCTCATGTTTTGAAATTATACTTACAATTTCAATAACTATTATCAATAATCTTGAACATTCACCTCAGTCACCTCTGGTTGAGAAATGTATTTTCCTATTACGTTCATTGTCAAATTCATCAACCAACATGATCTAGCCGCTCTGCCTTCTCGCACAAGTAGCCAGCTCAACAAGACCTGCCAAAAACTCGTACTGTCAGCAGCAGCAATCACTCTGCCTTCTCCTGCAAGTGAAGGGCATGTTGAGGTAAATGTTTAACTGCGAGGGTTGCCTGATGTAATTTATTCACAGGCTGTTGAAGAGGCAGTCTTTTGTGTTTTCTATTACTGTTATATGAGATATTAAGAATATTCCATAATGCATGTATACTAGAGTTGAGGTTAGCGCATCTGACTAGTGATTATTTGGTCGGGGTTCAATATCTGCTACATTTGAAGTCAGAAGTTTACATACACTTAGGTTGGAGTCATTAAAACTCGTTTTTCAACCACTCCACACATTTCTTGTTAACAAACTATAGTTTTGGCAAGTCGGTTAGGACATCTACTTTGTGCATGACACAAGTCATTTTTCCAACAATTGTTTACAGACAGATTTTTCACTTAATCACAATTCCAGTGGGTCAGAAGTTGACAGACACTAAGTTGACTGTGCCTTTAAACAGCTTGGAAAATTCCAGAAAATTATGTCATGGCTTTAGAAGATTCTGATTGGCTAATTGCCATCATTTGAGTCAATTGGAGGTATACCTGTGGATGTATTTCAAACTAAGTGCCTCTTTGCTTGACATCATGGGAAAATCAAAAGACATCAGTCAAGACCTCAGAAAAAAAATTGTAGACCTCCACAAGTTTGGTTCATCCTTGGGAGCAATTTCCAACCTCCAGAAGGTACCACGTTCATCTGTGCAAACAATAGTACGCAAGTATAAACACTATGGGACCACGCAGCCGTCGTACCGCTCAGGAAGGAGACGTGTTCTGTCTCCTGGAGATGATGGTGCGAAAGGTGCAAATCAATCCCAGAACAACAGCAAAGGACCTTGTGAAGATACTGGAGGAAACAGGTACAAAAGTATCTATATCCACAGTAAAACAAGTCCTATATCGACATAACCTGAAAGGCCTCTCAGGAAGAAGAAGTAACAAAAGCATGGATTAATTTTTCTGCATAATTTTTGGACAGAAAGTTTCTGATTTTTGCAATGTTACGTAGATGGAAAAAAGCTGTCCTGGAAACAGTCTTGATATGTTCGTCAAAAGAGAGATCAGGTTCCAGAGTAACGCCGAGGTCCTTCACAGTTTTGTTTGAGACGCCTGTACAACCATTAAGATTAATTGTCAGATTCAACAATAAGATCTCTTTGTTTCTTGGGACCTAGAACAAGCATCTCTGTTTTGTCCGAGTTAAAAGTAGAACGTTTGCAGCCATCCACTTCCTTATGTCTGAAACACAGGCTTCTAGCGAGGGCAATTTTGGGGCTTCACCATATTTCAGTGAAATGTACAGCTGTGTGTCATCCGCATAGCAGTGAAAGTTAACATTATGTTTTCAAATGACAACCCAAAGAGGTAAAATATATAGTGAAAACAATAGTGGTCCTAAAACGGAACCGAGAGGAACACTGAAATTTACAGTTGATTTGTCAGAGGACAAACCATTCACAGAGACAAACTGATGTCTTTCCGACAGGAAACCAGGCCAGGACTTGTCCGTGTAGACCAATTTGGGTTTCCAATCTCTCCAAAAGAATGTGGTGATCGATGGTATCAAAAGCAGCACTAAGGTCTAGGAGCACGAGGATAGATGCAGAGCCTCGGTCTGATGCCATTAAAAGGTAATTTACCACCTTCACAAGTGCAGTCTCAGTGCTATGATGGGGTCTAAAAACCAGAATGAAGCATTTCGTATACATTGTTTGTCTTCACGAAGGCAATGAGTTGCTGTGCAACAGCCTTTTCAAAAAAAATTGAGAGGAATGGAAGATTTGATATGGGCCGATTAGTTTTTTATATTTTCTGGGTCAAGGTTTTGCTTTTTCAAGAGAGGCTTTATTACTGCCACTTTTAGTGAGTTTGGTACACATCCGGTGGATAGAGAGCCGTTTATTATGTTCAACATAGGAGGGCCAAGCACAGGAAGCAGCTCTTTCAGTAGTTTAGTTGGAATAGGGTATGCAGCTTGAAGGTTTGGAGGCCATGGTTATTTTCATCCTTGTGTCAAGAGATATAGTACTAAAACACTTGAGTGTCTCTCTTGATCCAATGTCCTGGCAGAGTTGTGCAGAATCAGGACAACTGAGCTTTGAAGGAATACGCAGATTTACAGAGTAGTCCGTAATTTGCTTTCTAATAATCATGATATTTTCCTCAAAGAAGTTCATGAATTAATTACTGCTGAAGTGAAAGCCATCCTCACTTGGAGAATGATGTATCAAAAATAAATGTTGGATTGTTCTTATTTTCCCCAATTAATGATGATCGAGCAGCAGTAAGGGCTCTTCGATACTGCACGGTACTGTCTTTCCAAGCAAGTTGGAAGACTTCCAATTTGGTGTGGGGCCATTTCTGTTCCAATTTTCTGGAAGCTTGCTTCAGAGCTCGGGTATTTTCTGTACACCAGGGAGCTAGTTTCTTATGAGACATGTTTTTAGTTTTTAGGGGTGCAACTGCATCTAGAGTATTGTGCAAGGTTAAATTGAGTTCCTCAGTTAGGTGGTTAACTGATTTTTGTCCTCTGACGTCCTTGGCTAGGCAGAGGGAGTCTGGAAGGGCAGCAAGGAATCTTTGTGTTGTCTGTGAATTTATAGCACAACTTTTGATGATCCTTGGTTGGGGTCTGAGCAGATTATTTGTTGCAATTGCAAACATAATAAAATGGTGGTCCGATAGTCCAGGATTATGAGGAAAAACATTAAGATCCACAATATTTATTCCATGGGACAAAACTAGGTCCAGAGTATGATTGTGACAGTGAGTAGGTCCAGAAACATGTTGGACAAAACCCACTGAGTCGATGATGGCTCCGAAAGCCTTTTGGAGTGGGTCTGTGGACTTTTCCATGTGAATATTAAAGTCACCAAAAATTATAATATTATCTGCTATGACTACAAGGTCCGATAGGAATTCAGGGAACTCAATGAGGAATGCTGTATATGGCCCATGAGGCCTGTAAACAGTAGCTATAAAAAGTGATTGAGTAGGCTGCATAGATTTCATGACTAGAAGCTCAAAAGACAAACGTAATTTTCTTTGTAAATTGAAATATGCTTTGTAAATGTTAGCAACACCTCCATCTTTGCGGGATGCACGGGGGATATGGTCACTAGTGTAACCAGGAAGTGAAGCCTCATTTAACACAATAAATTAATCAGGCTAAAGCCATGTTTCAGTCAGGCCAATCACATCAAGATTATGATCCGTGATTAGTTCATTGACTATAATTGCCTTTGAAGTAAGGGATCTAACATTAAGTAGCCCTATTTTGAGATGTGAGGTATAACTATCTCTTTCAATAATGACAGGAATGGAGGAGGCCTTTATCCTAGTGAAATTGCTAAGGCGAACACCGCCATGTTTAGTTTTGCCCAACCCAGGTCGAGGCACAGACACAGTACAATCTTTAATTTGTCTGGTCAAAATATGTTGTTAGTAGATGATCATATACCAGCAATCCATGTGTAACTCCCACTCATTATGGTATATTTATTAAGTCTACAAAGTCCACTTTGCACACAGACTTGTAATTGACTTACACTAACATGGATCATTGGCCCTAAAGATGTACACGTCCCACTACAAACACTGAAAGTGCACTTGGGACCCCCCTTGGGCTACCAATACACTACCTTAAGCATTTCAAACAAGGCTCTTTGAAGTCTCACATAGAATGCTCAGATTTTAGTAATTAGCGTCGTAGCAGACATTTAGCTCATTCTCTAAAACACAGTATCACAATTCACCTCTGCTTTGTCTGCAAAATTGTTGCTTGGTTGTGGAGCATCCACCGCACTTAGGCTATCTAGCTTTCCCCAATCTCCACTAGAACACACCTCCACAACCCATTCTACAGCAGAGCTTACACTGTGAATTATTGAATGGCTAACTCAACCCAAATTGCGGAATGTACAAGTGCAGAGTGAAACATTTTTCATGTTCAGTTTGTGTCATTTTTCATGTAGTATATATTCTTAATGTGTTAACATTTTTTGCAATTATACAATTCAAGGTTTGGGTTCTGGGTATTCCACATCCAAGCAGTAATATGCAGTTGTCCTAAGCCATTCCACATCTACAACATTAGTTTTCTCCATCTTCTCCTATCCTCCATTCTTCTAAGGGAGTGTTCTAAGGTATGGGGAAGGAGCACTCTTGTAGACCACCACAAATGTAATAATGCCATTTGGGGCAATCATTCCAATAAACAGTAGTGGGGATGAGGAACAACAAACAACTGAAATACAACCTCGTTAGAAAATGCTCACTCTCACACGTACACACAGACACACACATTCCCTTGTAGATTGGCTTTGTATTGTTAACGACAGGGTCTGAAGATGATTAATACCCTTATTCGCTTTTAATTAATTGTCGCACTATCAAATCCTTTCTACTTCCACCATTAATCTGTCAGTGTGATTGTGTTATGGATCTTGGAATAATTGTACGTGCTGCATGCTGACAGATAAGTAAACACATTTATTCTCAACAGTAACATTTCCCCCCCTTTTGAAATGAATATTGAAAGTTGAGACATGATTGAGAGAAATAGCAAAACAGGATTGATGAAAAGATTTAAACACCACCTGTTTATATCTATTTATGTATTGTTCCTGCAGTACAATGTGCAATTAATGTTGATGGGTAATTTTCTGCAAGAGACTGGGGGGTTGTTCTTATTAGCCAACTAATGAATTCTTTCTTCATCTGTGCAATATGATCTGTGGCAGTGCAGTCGAAACTCCATGTAAGTACATGACCCTTGGGATTTGTAAAACAGGGAAGGTTAGTCCTCTCCCAATGGTCAAACCCTCCAAATCTCCCTGACTAGAAGTACATCCTAACAATCTACAGATACCATCTGCACTCTCTCCCTTCAACACCATCTATCAACGCAACCCTCCATCAGTCTTCCCACATCACGCGGGCCGATTCACAACTTGCCACTAGAACAATTAGCCGCTTCCAACATGGCTTCCCACAGAAGCCAAAGACGGGGAGGCTATGTCACAGCGAGCGACACAGCCAGTAAGCACTCCCTTGTGTCAAAACAGACATTTACAAAGGCCTAATACAGTAATCCAGCTGGAAGTCTTTTGCGAGTGACTAGAAGGACGGAAGGAAGGTCAGAGATGTACTTCCTTTGGATCAAGCAAAAATGATAAAGGAGCCCAGAGAAGGGGTAGTTTGTCACTCTCTGATTTAACTTGGTCACATTGATTTTAGGGAGGCAGAGTGGAATTCTAAAAAATAAGTCTCTGGAAAGCTGAGTTCGTTTGGAACTTGTGTTGGCTTTGTTCCTTTACTAGCCTCAGTGGCTGTAAAAACCAGAGACAGTTGTGTATGTAACCATGCTGAAAATGCTTTCCCAGTCAAGCTCAACTTGATCGGACAGTAAATGCTCATAGGCTGAACTCAACAGCCTGAGAAACATTCATATTCTCTGAATTTGCAAAAATGTATCCATATTTACAAACAGGTGCAACAGGTTAGGTTGAGGTATGTAGGCAAGTGGTTGGGGTTAGGGTTAGCAGTTATACTCCAGAATGTTATGAAGATTGATCAGATGAATTGCAAAGTCCCTCATTGCCAAGCAAATGAACTGAATCCCCCCAAAAACATTTCCACTGCATTTCAGCCCTGCCACAAAGGGACCAGCTGACATCATGTCAACGATTCTCTCATTAACACAGGTGTGAGTGTTGACGAGGACAAGGCTGGAGATCACTCTGTCATGCTGATTGAGTTTGAATAACAGACTGGAAACTTAAAAAGGAAGGTGGTGCTTGGAATCATTGTTCTTCCTCTGTCAATCATGGTTACCTGTAAAGAAACACGGCAAGGATATTGCTGCCAGTAAGATATCACTTAAATCAACCATTTATCGGATCATCAAGAACTTCAAGGAGAGCAGTTCAATTGTTGTGAAGAAGTCTTCAGGGTGCACAAGAAAGTCCAGCAAGCTCCAGGACCGTATCCTAAATTTGATTCAACTGCGGGATCGGGGTAGCACCAGTACAGAGCCTGCTACACAGCAGGCAGGTGTGAGTGCATCTGTACGCACAGTGAGGCGAAGGCTTTTGGAGGATGGCCTGGTGTCAAGAAGGGCAGAAAATAAGCCTCTTCTCTCCAGGAAAAACATCAGGGACAGACTGATATTCTGCAAAAGGTACAGGGATTGGACTGCTGAGGACGGGGGTAAAGTCATTTTCTCTGATGAATCTCCTTTCCGATTGTTTGGGGCATCCGGAAAAAAGCTTGTCCGGAAAATACAAGGTGAGCTCTACCATCAGTCCTGTGTCATGCCAACAGTAAAGCATCCTGAGACCATTCATGTGTGGGGTTGCTTCTCAGCCAAGGGAGTGGGCACACTCACAATTTTGCCTAAGAACACAGCCATGAATAAAGAATGGTACCAACACATCCTCCTAGAGCAACTTCTCCCAACCATCCAGGAACAGTTTGGTGACGAACAATGCCTTTTCCAACATGATTGAGCATCAGTATTCAGTATTCCATAGTAACATCTGACAAAAATATCTAAAGACACTGAAGCAGCAAACTTTGTGAAAATGTATATTCGTGTCATTCTCAAATTTTTGGGCCACGACTGTACACAAACCCACAACATAGAAACTGGGGAACGTAACAGCGACTATAGAATATCTGTAACGGTTTTCTTTAGGTGAAGTAGAAGCGGACCAAAATACAGCGTGGTTGTTATTCATGGTTTTTTAATGAAGGAAAACTATACATGAATAAACGCCAAACAATGAAAATATGAAAACCTAAACAGTCTTATCTGGTGCAAACACAGAGACAGGAACAATCACCCACCAACACACAGTGAAACCCAGGCTACCTAAATATGGTTCCCAATCAGAGACAATGACTAACACCTGCCTCTGATTGAGAACCATATCAGGCCAAACATAGAAATAGACAAACCAGACACACAACATAGAATGCCCACCCAGCTCACGTCCTGACCAACACTAAAACAAGGAAAACACACACGAACGATGGTCAGAACGTGACAGTACCCCCCCTCCAAGGTGCGGACTCCGAACGCACAACCTAAACCTATAGGGGAGGGTGTGGGTGGGCATCTGTCTGCGGTGGCGGCTCTGGCGCTGGACGTGGACCCCACTCCATAATTGTCTTAGTCCACCTCCTTAGCGTCCCTAGATAGGCGACCTTCGCCGCCGACCTTGGCCTAGTAGTCCTCACCAAGGGCCCCACAGGACTGAGGAGCAGCTCGGGCCTGAGGGGTAGCTCGGGACTGAGGGGTAGCTCGGGACTGAGGGGTAGCTCGGGACTGAGGGGTAGCTCGGGACTGAGGGGTAGCTCGGGACTGAGAGGAGGCTCTGGCAGGTAGTAGGCTCTGGCAGGTAGTAGGCTCTGGCGGATCCTGGTTGACAGGCGGATCCTGGCTGACTGGCGGATCTGGAAGATCCTGGCTGACTGGCGGATCTGGAAGATCCCGGCTGACTGGCAGCTCTGGCTGCTCCCTGCTGACTGGCAGCTCTGGCTGCTCCATGCTGACTGGCAGCTCTGGCTGCTCCATGCTGACTGGCTGCTCCCTGCTGACTGGCGGCTCTGGCTGCTCCATGCTGACTGGCGGCTCTGGCTGCTCCATGCTGACTGGCGGCTCTGGCTGCTCCATGCTGACTGGCGGCTCTGGCTGCTCCATGCTGACTGGCGGCTCTGGCTGCTCCATGCTGACTGGCGGCTCTGGCTGCTCCATGCTGACTGGCGGCTCTGGCTGCTCCATGCTGACTGGCGGCTCTGGCTGCTCCATGCTGACTGGCGGCTCTGGCTGCTCCATGCTGACTGGCGGCTCTGGCTGCTCCATGCTGACTGGCGGCTCTGGCTGCTCCATGCTGACTGGCGGCTCTGGCTGCTCCATGCTGACTGGCGGCTCTGGCTGCTCCATGCTGACTGGCGGCTCTGGCGGCTCCTTGCAGACTGGCGGCTCTGGCGGCTCCTTGCAGACTGGCAGCTCTGGCGGCTCCTTGCAGACTGGCAGCTCTGGCGGCTCCTTGCAGACTGGCAGCTCTGGCGGCTCCTTGCAGACTGGCAGCTCTGGCGGCTCCTTGCAGACTGGCAGCTCTGGCAGCTCCTTGCAGACTGGCAGCTCTGGTGGCTCCTTGCAGACTGGCAGCTCTGGCAGCTCCTTGCAGACTGGCAGCTCCTTGCAGACTGGCAGCTCCTTGCAGACTGGCAGCTCCTTGCAGACTGGCAGCTCCTTGCAGACTGGCAGCTCCTTGCAGACTGGCAGCTCCTTGCAGACTGGCAGTTCTGAACAGGCGGGAGACTCCGGCAGCGCTGTAGAGGAGGAAGGCTCTGGCAGCGCTAGATAGGCGGGAGACTCCGACAGCGAAAAAGAGGAGGAAGGCTCTGGCAGCGCTGGAGAGGAGGAAGGCTCCGACAGCACTGAACAGGCGAGGCACACTGAAGGCCTGGTGCGTGGTGCTGGCACTGGTGGTACTGGGCCGAGAACACGCACAGGAAGCCTGGTGCGGGGAGCTGCCACCGGATGGCTGGTGTGTGGAGGTGGCACAGGATGGACCGGACCGTGAAGGCGTACTGGAGATCTTGAGAGCAGGGCTGGCACAATACGTGCAAGGCTAGGGAGGTGCACAGGAGGCCTAGTGCGTGAGGCTGGCACAATCTTCACCAGCCGACTAACACGCACCTCAGGACGAGTATGGAGCGCTGACCCAGGTGCCATCAAATCCCCGACACGCTCCGTCGGGCGAATTCCGTACCTAAAGCACCAACACAGCAACTCCCTCATAACTCTCTCCTCCAATTTCCCCATTAACTCCTTCACAGTCTCTGCTTCGCTCACCTCCAACACCGGCTCTGGTTCTGGTCTCCTCCTTGGCTCCTCACGATAAACAGGGGGAGTTGGCTCAGGTCTGACTCCTGACTCTGCCACACTCTCCCTGAGCCCCCCCACCCAAGAAATGTTTGGGGCTGACTCTCGGGCATCCGTCCGCGCCGCCGTGCTTGTCTCTCCAACTCCATTCTCCGATAACCTTCCGCGCACTGCTCCATCGAATCCCAGGCGGGCTCCGGCACTCTCCCTGGGTCGACCGCCCATCTGTCTATCTCCTCCCAAGTAGTATAGTCCATACTCTTGCTGTCCAAAACATCCTCCCATGTCCATTCCTCTTTTCGCTGCTGTTGCCCGTTACCACGCCGCTTGGTCCTGTTGTGGTGGGTGATTCTGTAACGGTTTTCTTGAGGTGAAGGAGAGGCGGACCAAAACGCAGCGTGGTGATGATTCATGTATGTTTAATAAAGAAAAAAACTATACATGAATAAACTACAAAACAAGAAAAGTGAAAACCTAAACAGTCCTATCTGGTGCAAACACAGAGACAGGAACGATCACCCACAAACCCCAACACCCAACAGGCTACCTAAATATGGTACCCAATCAGAGACAATGACTAACACCTGCCTCTGATTGAGAACCATATCAGGCCAAACATAGAAATAGACAAACCAGACACACAACATGGAATGCCCACCCAGCTCACGTCCTGACCAACACTAAAACAAGGAAAACACACACGAACGATGGTCAGAACGTGACAATATCTAAAGAGAACATATCACCAGATCTACCATAGAATAACATTTGACTCCTGTTGAATAAAATACTTTATCTCAATTAACATTAAAAGACTGTCAGACCTTTCTGTCTTGGAAAAGGGAAAGGGGAAAATACCCTCAAATTGGTGTCACATATCATACTGGGGTTTTGCTCCTGCAACCGGAGGTAAATTGAAATGCGTTTCTGGAGAGTCCATTTCTATGCCTTCACAGTAGTGGTCTAATGCAAGTCAAATGATCCTGGCCCTCACAGCTACAGTATGTGGCCCCTCAATGATCACATGCAGCCTGCAGGTTAATATCTATTCCTCTCCCAACAGGAAAGGCACACGAAATGTGTTGAACACAGATACTCATTCTCTATGACTAATGTAGAATAGGGATAAATTCAAAAGTTATTTTATCCTAGAATAAAATGTATGTTTCACACATTAGCTAGACAGATGTGAACAATCAGCGGGACAAATCGGAAATCTTCCCCTTTAGCGAAAGTGCCGAGGTTGAAAAGATATTGAGTCAAAGATGTTCAAAACCCAGTGTTCAGCAGGAGTTGGCAAGCGAGGGGGGATATACATATGAAAAAGCTGCTTCTGGATTTCAAAGCCACGCTGCTAGGTCCAGAGAGTGATCCACTGTTTGTCAAAGGCGGAGCCTTATAGAATCTTGGCCTGTCTCAATTAGTGGGCAGTGCTCTGACATTTTACAGAGGGGTTGTGAAATCAGACGTAATCAAACGCTAAAAATGAAAAAAAGGTTCTCTGTTTTGCCAGACCATCCCATCATGTATTCCTTTTTTTCTTCCGCCTCATAAATTATGAATAATATTTGACAGGCTTGTGCTCGTGCCTTCAACAACTTTAACAACCTGTTCAATTTCAGATGAGTAGATAGACCCACGCTGAAAGAGTATTAAAAAAATACATGTATTTTATCAAACGAAAAGGTAGAATGTCAGTTTGTTAAAGACCTTATCCTTTTGCAAAGTTAAGTATGTTCAGGTGTCATGTTTGTGGTGGGAAAATAAGTATTTGACATGGAAAGTAATTAAGGTTCACATCTTTTCTTCAGCTATTTATTGTTGATTATTTCATTTTTTCCTTCACTTTACTCAGTAGTTGGTCTTGTTTTACTCTGATCTGTGTTTAATTTTGTTTTACTTTTCTTTCTTTAGTATGTTGACAGTAAGAACTGCTGCCATCAAAGAGGAACATAACATACTGCAAGTATTAGAGCTCAGGATAAGACCCAGATGCAGTCAGCTAGAGTCACAGATTTGTATTGACCCAAACAGGGGGCAGGCAAAAGACCGGTCAAAGGCAGGCAGAAGTCCGTAATCCAGGGCAGAGTCAAAAAGGTACAGAATAGCAGGTAGGCTCGGGGTCAGGACAGGCAGAGGTTTGTAAACGGGTCAGCGTCAGGCAGGTACAGAACGGTAGGCAGGATCGGGCTCAGGTCAGGCCATTCTGGTCAGAACCGGAGAAACTAGAAAACAGAGCTTGAGAAAGCAGGGACCCGGGAATACATGCTGGTAAGACCTGACAAGACGAACTGGCAACAGACAAACAGAGAATACAGGTATAAATACACTGGGGATAATGAGGAAGATGGTTGACACCTGGAGGGGGTGGAGACAAGCACAAAGACAGGTGAAACAGATCAGGGTGTAACAGCAAGAGATTGCTTTTTCTAGTGCTGTATAGGCACTGTTAATGGCACATGCCAATGGAAAAAAAAGAAAGAGTCCATGTTGGTCACACAAACAAGTCCCCAGTTAGCAATGAGGCTGGTGTCCCTCGATAGTGGTTGAGCGCCATGCGACAGCTTATTTGCCCATCTGCTTCATTCACCGGGTGCCCGAGATAGGCCACTTTGTCAAGCAGCAGCCGTGCTCCTGCTGTTCACGTGCCATTTTTCTCAAAACCCTCCTACCCTTCTCCCTACCGATGACACCACAGCTGCCAGTCAGAAAGAAAAGAAAATAAGATCAATTAAAATAAGACTTTAAAAAAATAGCATGGACATTGAGTGGAATAAGGTACAGTGCATTAGCAGCATAGAATTATATGAAAGTATAGACATTAGTAGTGCAGTAAAGGTGACGTAACTATTTCATTGTTCCAGTAGACAAAAGTAATTTCAGTGTGTACAGAATTGAATAAATGTGTGGTAGAGTGCAGTAGTCAGCCTGGATTCAGCTGCTGGAACAGTCTTGTGGCTTGGGGGTAGAGGCTGGCTTTGAGACAGGTGGTATGAGATTTGATCCCTCCCCCATGTGTCCCCGCCTACGGCCGCCTCCCACCAACGGGTGACCTACTCACCCGTGGCATACAGTTTGCAGGGTTCTTCCGAATGGCTTCTATACACAAAGAAAGAAGGTGTAAAGGTGTAAAAAATATATATATAATGAATCGGCCAAATCGGTCTCCAAAAATTCCGATTTCCGATTGTTATGAAAACTTGAAATCGGCCCTAATTAATCGGATATTTCGATTAATCGGTCGACCTCTAGTTCACACCCTCTTAAGCCAGCCCCACCCATCTCTTTAAGGATTCACGAGGTTACGAGTGAGTAAACAGTGAGTAGTGTAGTAAAGATTAAGACTAAAAGTGGTAGCAGCCTACAAAAAAGAAAAGTTCCAGGTAAACAAAGTGGGGGCAAACTTGGTGTGGCCGATGGCTTGCGTCCTGTATCCAGACTGTGGTGAGATTGTGCATGGTCCACCAAGGACAAAACCAGAGTACAAACTTGTTCTTCTTTTGGCCACTGCAGTTAGCACAATTCAGGTCCACATGTGTTTCCATACATGGCAATACATTTATAAAAATAAAAGTTGACATTAACTTGGAAGTTCCAGTGTTGGATAGCCATAGCGATCTAGCTAACATAGCTTCCCTCTCTGTTTGAACCAGATGTTTGAGTAGCTAGCTGCAATCACAATCTAAGTAAGTGAAAATTACATTTAAAACTGTTCAAAACTGTTCAACTATTGTCTTACTCTCTTTGAGTCAACTACTCACCACATTGTATGCACTGCAGTGCTAGCTAGCTGTATATTATGTGTTTAGTACTAGATTAATTGTCTGATCCTTTGATTGGGTGGACAACATGTCAGTTAATGCTGCAAGATCTCTGATAGGTTGGAGGATGTCCTCTGGAAGTTGTCATAGTTACTGTGTAAGTCTATGTAAGGGGGTGAGAACCATGAACCTCCTAGGTTGTGTATTGAAGTCAATGTACACCATGGCACTACCCTACAGAGTGCTGCTGAGGGTACTGTAGACCTTTCTTGCAAAAAGGTATTTTAATCAATTATTTAGTGACATATGAATATATTGAATATACTTTTATCTTAAAAGGATTACTTTTTTATGTTTCACTATTTTTGTTCTTATGAAATTTACTGAGGAGGATGGTCCTCTCCTTCCTCCTCTGAGGAGCCTCCACTGGTGTACACTTAAACAGGATTTTAACTTCTCTATCAAACAGATTTTAACAATTAAAATTTGGTAAATGTTCCCTATAATTTAGCCTAACAGGGTGGAAATGTATGAGTGGGACATACTAACAAAATGAAACAGAGTGTTTATATTTATTTAGCTTTGCAACATTGTTTTCACACCAAATAAATTACACTTCCTGAAAGTGGTGTCATTGGAGGAAGGGGTTGTTAATAACCTTTTGTGAAAAGGGGGCAGTATTTTCATTTTTGGAAAAATAACGTTCCCGTAGTAAACAGGATATTTTGTCAGGACAAGATGCTAGAATATGCATATAATTGACAGCTTAGTATAGAAAACACTCTAAAGTTTCCAAAACTGTAAAAATATTGTCTGTGAGTATAACAGAACTGGTGTTGAAGGCGAAAGCCTGAGAAAAATTCAATCTGGAAGTGCCTCATGTTTTGAAAGTTCCAATTGAATGCGTCCCTATTGAGCAGTGAATGGGCTTTCAACCAGATTACTTTTTCTCCGTATTCCCCAAGGTGTCTACAGCATTGTGACATAGTTTTACGCATTTATGTTGAAGAATACCCATAAGCGGCTACAATGCGCAAGTGGTCACCTGATGCTGCCAGAGTGATTCTCGCGTAAAATACAGAGGTAGCCATTATTCCAATCGGTCCTACTGAAAAACGAATTGTCCCGATGGATATATTATCGAATAGATATTTGAAAAACACCTTGAGGATTGATTATAATCAACGTTTGCCATGTTTCTTTCGATATTATGGAGTTAATTTGGAATATTTTTCGGTGTTTTCGTGACTGCAATTTCCGGGCGATTTCTTAGCCAAACGTGAAGAACAAATGTAGCTATTTCGCCTACAAAAATAATATTTTTGGAAAAAAGGAACATTGGCTATCTAACTGGGAGTCTCGTGAATGAAAACATCCAAAGCTCATCAAAGGTAAACGATTTAATTTGATTGCTTTTCTGATTTCCGTGACCAAGTTACCTGCTGTTAGCTGGACAAAATGCTATGCTAGGCTATCGATAAACTTACACAAATGCTTGTCTAGCTTTGGCTGTAAAGCATATTTTGAAAATCTGAGATGACAGGGTGATTAACAAAAGGCTAAGCTGTGTCTCAATATATTTCACTTGTGATTTTCATGAATAGGAATATTTTCTAGGAATATTTATGTCCGTTGTGTTATGCTAATTAGTGTCAGTCGATGATTACGCTCCCTCATGCGGGATGGGGAGTCACTAGAGGTTTAGGTAACAGGTTGGAAAGTGATATCAGGGACACACAGAAAATCGTAAATAAAATAATAATAAATACAATAATCCTTAAAAAATTGCATTATTGATGAGAGAGAATTTAAAGGGATACTTTGGGATTTTGGCATGAGGTCTTTTACCTACTTCCTCAGAGTCATATGAATGAAAATGGTTACCATTTTTTTGTCTCTCTGTCCATGAAGGAAGCTAGAGGTAGTTTTGTGAGTCAATGCTAAGTAGGGTTAGTGTAATGACAGGAAGTCTATGGGTATCTGCTAGCATGCTATTAGATACCCATAGACTTCTAGGAGTATAAAATAATGAAGTAAGATTAAATATTTCATGGCTTATATTTCTCGTGAAAGTTGATGAATAACACCCCAGGACATGCCAAAAACGGCTATATCCACTGAAAAAAAGTGTTAAAATAGCATAAAATTCCCTTTCAAGATCCACAATTGAGTTTTTAAGGTAAAGGACACCTGAGCTAATGTTTAAAGCGATACTTATGGGATTTTGGCAATCTACTTCCCCAGAGTCAGATGAACTATTGGATGCCATTTCTATTTCTCTGCGTGCAGTGAAGGAAATTGCTAACTAGTGCTAGCGCAATTGTTAACTAGTGTTAACATAATTACTGGGAGTCTATGATATCTGTTAGCATGCTAGCAAATACTTATAGACTTACAGTCATTGCACTAATGCTAGTTAGCATTGGCTCACAAAACTACCTCTAGCTTCCTTCACCTGGTTATACAAAGGTAAACAACCAGGGGAATTGAGTGAGATTAAATTGTTGCTCCTTGAGGTGGCTAAGTCTGGATATATTGTTTGCAACCCTGTCTAAGAGAAGCCTGGGTTGCATGCTGGGACAGACAAACCTGTGCACACACACACACACACACACGCCAGGTACTGAGCCACTGCAGAGGAAACAAGCAGAGGTTGAGACCAGGGGCGTTGCTAGGATTTTAGGAAATTGAGGGCGTAGCCCAAAGCCAGAGGAGGAACCCTATTAGGGGAGTTCTGGAGTCTCCCCCGGAAGAAAATGATTTAATTTCAACAGCTAAATGCATCAGTCTGTTGCACTTTGAGGTGAACATTGAGAGATTAGATCTAATAGATTCCACTAATTTAAATTATATTCAATAGCCAATACAATATAAATAAAATATAAGCCATTAAGGTAACTTTCACCTTCCCACTTGCCACAGCAGACGCTGCCATTTTTCAATTACTGTTGTTATTGTGGGTCTCTCTATTCTGAAACACATACATCTACAGTGTTTTGCCAAAAATACCACTCCATACAACTCAACTTCAAACAGACTCTGACCTGTCCAATGAACCAAACTGCTTAAAGAATCCCACAGTTACGCAAGCACCCTGACTATCTCATAAAGCAGTACAATATACACTGTGTACAAAACATTAGGAACATTGGTCTTTTCATGACAGATTTGACCAGGTGAAAGCTATGATCCCTTATTGATGTCACTTTTTAAAATCCACTTCAACCAGTATAGATAAGTCCTGTGTGACATTCAGATGGTGAATGGGCAAGACAAAAGATTGAAGTGCCTTGAAAAGAGTATGGTAGTAGGTGCCTTCGAACCTGTTTGAGTGGGTCAAGGACTGCAATGCTGCTGGGTTTTCCACACTCAATAGTTTCCTTATGTATCAAGAATGGTCCACCACCCAAAGGACATCCAGCCAGCTTGACACAACTGTGGAAAGCATTGGTGTCAACATGGGCCAGCATCCCTGTGGAATGCTTTTGACACCTTGTAGAGTACATGGCCTGACAAACTGAGGCTGTTCTAATGGCCAAAGGGGGTGAAACTATATTAGGAAGGTGTTCCTAATGTTTTGTACACTGTATATTTCAGTAATATAAAATAATAACATGCTTGTAACGCCCACAGGTTGCAATGATAGGGCAGAGCCAATGTAGACTTGAACTGGCTACAAAACCATGGAAACACATCAACAAACACAGAATTACAAAAATAGGTAGTTTATTACATGGTCATTACAATGTTAAAGGAAGGAAGTGAAAACACAATGTCCTACTCATTACTCCACGTGCTTAATTACGCCACTTTATTTGTGAGCCGACTTCACCATGGGCTTTGAAGGGGCACTTGGCCAAAATGGATGCAATCACCTTTCACCGGGGGGGGAGGCATCATCGATTCACTTTTTGATGAAGCCAATGACTGATGTGGTATACTCCTCAATGCCAAAACAGAAAAAAAACAGTTATGTAGCTTAGCATCTGCTTCATTTGACCCCTTTTTTATTGATCGAGTCACTGGTGCTTCCTGCTTTCATTTTTACTTGTAAACAGGAATCAGGAGGAAAGGATTATGGTCAGATTTGCCAAATGGAAGGCAAGGGAAAGCTTTGTCTGCATCTTTGTGTGGAGTAAAGGTGGTCCAGAGTTGTTTTCCCTCTGGTTGCACATTTAACATGTTGATAGAAATTTGATAAGACCAATTTAAGATTCCCTGCATTCAAGTCCCCGGGCCACTAGGAGCGGGGACAGCTTATCATGAGATACTCTGGGATACTCTACCTCAGGTGAGCACAACCTTGAGACCACAAACTTCCTTAGATATAGTGCACCAGTTGTTATTTATAAAAATACATAGTCCGCCGCCGCTTGTCTTACCAGCCGCCGCTGTTCTATCCTGCCGGTACAGTGATAATGTCGTCGTTCAGCCACGACTCTGTGAAGCATAAGATATTTCAGTTTTGAATGTCCGGTTGGTGGTTTAATCTTCCACGTAGGACATCGCTTTTATTTTCCAAAGATTGCATGTTTGCTAGCAGAATGGAAGGCAGTGGGGTTTATTTGATCACCAACAAATTCTCAGAAGGAAGCCTGCCTTCCAGCCCCTTTTTCTCCACCTTCTCTTCATGCAAATGACGGGGATCTGGGTCTGTTCCCGGGAAAGAAGTATGTCATTCATGTCGGGCTCGTCGGACTCGTTAAAGGAAAACAGGATTCTGCCAGATCATGGTGAGTAATCGCAGTTCTGATGTCAAGAAGTTATTTTTGGTCATAAGAGACGGTAGCAGCAACATTATGTACAAAATAAGTTTAAAAAATAAGTTACAAACAATGCAAAGAAACAAACCAACAAAACAATTAGATAGGAACCGTAAAACGTCAGCCTTCTTCTCCGGCGCCCTCTTAAGTCCACTGAATATACGCATTTTCTTTTTTTTTCAATTTAAAGTTTTATTAAGTTCTTGTTTTTCAATCAACCAACAAAACACATTCCACATTCACAGATGTGACAGGCTTTAAAAAAAAAAAAAAATTAAAAATAATAATACTTTTGAAAAAATAAAAATAAAATTAAAATGAATGATAAAGTCAAATAAAAGCATTTATTTTTCTTAATCTATATATTTTCCTTGGTACATATATATATATATACATACATACGTACGTACATACACACACACACATACGCACACGTACTCAAAAACTAAATTAAAATAAAAACACACACAAAAAAAAAAACATATAACACTTGCAGCAGCACTATCAAGGTTCTTATCAGCTATTTCAAGCATTCGCTGAGACGACGGGCCAATAATTCATTTTTAGGTTTTACAGTACCTTACACAACATGTATCTGCGCATTTTCCTAGTCACCCCGTTCACTCTGTCCAGTTTGAAATATAGTTGAATAGTGGAGACCAGAGTCTATCAAACTTGGGCTGTCTCTTGTGGAGGTCATAAGTGAGCTTTTCAAGAGGAAGAAAGTCAACAATCTGGTCAATCCACATTTTAAATGTAGGAGGGGTATTAGAGGCCCACAATAGAAGAATACATTTCTTAGCAAAGTATGTAATAGTCATAAGCAGATTTTCTCTGTCAGGATCAAGAACAAAGTCCTGCTGGGCATTAAGAAGATAGATACACGGGGTCATATCAAACTGTACATCTAGTATTTTCTGTGCAGCAGTATGTACAGATTGCCAGAATCTGGCAATCTCCCTACAGCTCCAAAATACATGCATATAGGTTCCACTTTCAGAGGTACATCTTTTACAGTTAGGAGACATATTTGTTTTCATTCTATGGAGTCTCAAAGGAGTATAATAAAATTTGTACAAAAATTTGTAATTAGATTCTTTCATTTTTACACTGATAGAGGAGCAGTATACCCTGTCGCAAACCTCCGCCCATAACTCATAACTGATAGTCAGACCAAGGTCCTTTTCCCAGATTATTTTCAAAGGAGTAAAGGAGGAGCTTCCTTTCTCAGAAAGGAGTCTATAGATGTAAGATATTTTGCCTTTAATGGATTGTGCTGTGACAAGAAGGGTTTCAACTTCATTCAACTGAGTTCTAAACCTCCTCTTAGAGGTAAATGAGGAAATTACATGTCTAATTTGAAGATATTTTATAAAATGGGATCTTGGCACATCGAATTCACTGCAGAGCTCTTGAAAGGATTTCAGTGTAGTGGTTTTCTGATGAAATAGGTCTGAAAAGGTCCTGATTCCTAGAGTATGCCAAAGATTAAAGTTGGCATCCCTCAGGGCTTTTGGCAAGTCTGGGTTGCCTACTATAGGCGAGTGAGAACATATTTGGGAGGAAATGCCCAGGTATTTCTTACAGTCCCTCCACGCTAGTAGGGTGCTGTAAATCGCAAAGGTTTTGGCTATGTTGCCCACTTCACTAAAGTTATTAATGAATATAATTGAGTTTAAGGGCAATGAACCACAGGATTGGGCTTCTATCTGAATCCACGTTGACTCTTGTCTGTTTGTGATCCATGTTAGCATGTTGCGGATTTGGGCAGACCAGTAGTACAGTTGAAGGGAGGGAAGGGCAAGACCACCCTTAGATTCAGGTTTCGATAGAGTGGAAAACTTGATCCTAGGTTTTTTATTGCCCCATATAAATTTGGTGATGCTTTGGTTAGTTGTTTTGAAGAAGGAAACTGGGAGATAGCATGGGAGCATCTGAAATAAGTAGTTTAGTCTAGGGAGGACGTTCATACGGATTACATGAATTCTTCCTACTAAGCTAATTGGGAGGGAGATCCAGGTTTGGAGATCGTTCTTGATTCGATCCAGGAGTGGAAGATAATTTTCCTTAAAAAGGCTATTCAGATCTGGTGTTATGAAGATCCCGAGGTATTGAAACCTGTGTGTTTTCCATTGGAAAGGACAAAGTGTCTTCATAGAGCTGGTGAGTGTAATATTGAGAGGGCAGACAGTGGATTTGTTAAAATTGATCTTATAACCTGAAAACTTGCCATACTGAGCAATTGTGTCTAAAATGAGAGGGAGGGATTTCTCAGGGTTGGATATGTAGAGCAAGACATCATCCGCGTAAAGCGAAATCTTGTGCTGCAGGCCGCCTGCAGAAACACCCATAATACTTGGATTGCTCCTTATCAGCTCTGCCAGAGGCTCCGCCCCCAACAAGTAGAGCAGCGGGGACAGCGAGCACCCTTGTCTTGTGCCCCGTTCCAGAGGGAATCTGTCAGAGTTCAGTCCATTAGTAGTCACCATGGCATTTGGATGAGAGTATAGTGATTTGATCCATTTAATAAAATTTGGGCCCATATTGAACTTTTCTAAGACTGAAAACAGAAAGCTCCACTCCATCCTGTCAAACGCCTTCTCAGCATCCAGTGAAGCCAGCAGGACAGGGGTCTTTTGTGCGTTTACTTGATCAATAATATCAAAAAAACGGCGAATGTTATCAGAAGAGTATCTGTCTCTAATAAATCCAGTTTGGTCCGCTTTTATTATTTTGGGAAGAAGAGTGTTTAGTCTTTTGGCGAGCAATTTGGTAATTATTTTATAGTCGAAATCCAACAAGCTTATGGGCCGGAAGGACGAGCAGGATAGGGGGTCCTTGTCCTTTTTTAGCAACACTGTAATGCGAGCTGTGTGCATTGAGTCTGGGAGAACTCCGTTTTTGCAAAAATCCTCCAGCATTGGCATGAAGATAGGGCTGAGCTGGGGCCAAAAAGCTTTGTAGAAATCTCTGGGGAATCCATCTGGGCCTGGGGACTTATTAGGTGGCATGGAGGTAATTGCCTCCAGGATCTCCTCAGGAGTGAAGGGGGAGTTGAGATCTTCCTGGTCGGTCTCTGATAGTTTAGGTAGCGAGATTCCCTCTAGGAAAAAGTGGAGTTCTGCCTCTGTGTGTTTTCTCTCAGAGCTATATAGTTTGCAGTAAAAATCATGAAAAGTTAAATTGATCTTTTTTGGGTCATATGTGACCTCGTCCTCTGCTGTTCGGATAGCCATGATTGTACGCTCTGACTGCTCTTTTAATTGGTAAGCAAGCAATCTACTGGGCCTATTGCTATACTCATGGTATTTCTGTTTAGTAAAGAAAACTTTTTTTTTGATCTCCCGAGTGTAGTCCAAATTCAGTTTGGCTTTGGCTGCTTTAAGATGACTCCAGGAGGTGCTGTCTAGGGATTGTTTATGTATTTTTTCACAGCATTCCAGCTCCCTCTCAAGATCTAGCCTGTGTGCTTCCATTGCTTTTTTCTTAGAGGAAGCATATGCAATTAGATGACCTCTTAGTGTGGCTTTAGCAGCGTCCCACATTGTGGCCGGAGAAACAGGAGAGTCTTTATTGTCTTGTGTGTAGTTGTCTATCCATGTAGTTACCAATGTTTGGAACTCGTCATTTGATAGCATGGAGGTGTTGAATTTCCAGCTCTTTGACCTCGGGATGTTTTTGCAGAGGTCAAAGCAGGGGTGGACAAAGGCGTGATCTGAAAGTGCTATGGGTCCGATTGTACATGTGGCTGAATTTATGAAACTCTTTGGGATAAAAATGTAATCTATACGGGAGTAGGTGTTATGGACATTAGAGTAGTATGTATAGTCCATAGATGAGCTATTATTCTCTCTCCAGATATCTATCAGTCCCATCTCTTTAGTAAGAGAGTTCAACATCTTTGCAGATCTAGGATTTGTGGTGGGGACTTGAGATTATTTGTCTAGGGTTGGGTTAAGGGTACAATTAAAATCTCCGGCCACCAAGCCAAAGGAGACACAATGCTCATTGAACAGGGTTATAATTTTTGACATGAAGGCAGGAGTATCTGTGTTAGGGGCGTATATGTTTAATATAGTAATTGGTCGACCATATAGTGACCCAGTTATCAAAATAAATCTCCCCTCCGGATCAGATATGTTTTTGTCAATTATGAATGGAAAATTTGTATGGATAAGTATGGCTGTGCCTCTACTGTTTGATTTGAAAGATGAGAAATACACCTGTCCCACCCAAGCTCTGCGGAGTTTGGCATGTTCAGCATCACAGAGGTGTGTCTCTTGTAATAGCGCAATGTCTGCTTTTTCCTTTTTTAGAGCACATAGTATCTTTTTTCGTTTTATTGCATGCCCTAGACCATGGCAGTTCCATGTCAATAGATTTAAGGTACTAGTCATCGTCATCGAGCAGTAATCGAACTTTAGTGCAAGTCATCGCTGGATAAAAGTGGATAGTAATTACAGCTGCGTTCACATAAAAGGAAAATAAATGGTGTACATAAAATAATAATCTCTGAACACCCCAGCCGAGTTCCCAAACAACTCGACACATCCCGTTGGATCTATTACCCCCGCTCAGTCTCAATTCTGTGTTCCGAATAAAACAAAAACCGGGAACAGTTAGCAACGCACAACGTCTCCCTCTCCCCACCAAAGAAATAACTCATCCTCTCCACCCCGCATTGAGTAAATAACACAGTTGCCCTCGTCCAGACCCCAGTAAAAGAGGGGAGAAAAATAAAATCAATAGCCCAGCCTACATATGCCTCCCCCAAGGGACATAGGGAACCCCAGGTAATAATAGCAACAACAAAAAAACAGGGAAATAAAAGTAGGCTGAAACATTAGTAGGCCTAGGTTAGGCTATACAGCCCATCCCTCTCAGTTAAAGGACAATAAATATAAATTGGACGGCTATAATGACATTTAGGGGGTGGATCTCTGGATATCGGCTATATGTCGTCTTACCTCCTTTAGTAATGGCATTAATCGCATTTAGTCATTGGTCTGTTTCTCATTGGCCAGGATTGTCTTTCAAAAAACGTTTTGCCTCTTCGGGAGTTTTGAAGTGTCGCAAGGCTCCTTGGTGAAGAATCCTGAGCTCGTTTGGGTATTTGAATCCCCTGAAGATGCCTCGGTCAATGGAGTATTTCTTCACTTCGTCAAATTCTCGGCGCTTTCGGCGTATTCCAGCTGACAGGTCCTGGTGTAAAGCGAGTTTGGCGTTTCCCACTGTGATGGTGTTGTTTTTCGCCGCCTGTAGGACTCGTTCCTTGTCGGTGAATCTCAGGAAACGTATGGTGATTGGGCGCGGTGGTTGTCTGGCTGCTGGTGGGGGCCTCAGTGCTCGGTGAGCTCTCACGAGTTCTATGGGCCTGTCGGTGGGCAGGTGGAGCCACTCGGGAAGTTTGTCTTGCAGGTAGCGGATCAGTGGCATGTTTCCCTCTTCTTTTTCGCCCAGATTGAATAGAACACAATTATTCCTTCGCCCCCTGTTTTCCAGGTTCTCTGTTTTCTCTTCCAGATGCTCAATTTTCTTTTTAGCATATGCTATTGTTTCCATGGCATCTGTCAATAAGTTTTCCATGGATAGGATTCGCCCCTCTGCCTCGTCCAGGCGCCCCGCGTTTATGGTTATCTTGTTGTTGATGTCAGGCAAAGCGTTTTCCAGGATTGTCACCTTGCCCCCTATCGCACTGAGCTGAGAATTAATGGCATCTAATTTAGTGTTTAGTTCTGTACGTTGGGATCTCAACTCAGAAAGGATGTCTTCGACAGAGTGCGAGGTTGGCATTCGTTGTGCCTCGTAGGGGAGCGAGTTCTCTTGCTCCTGGCTAATGGCGCTAGTTTTTTCTGAAGCTAGCTTCTTCTTGGAGGCTTTTTCCGTTGC
Organism: Oncorhynchus mykiss; assembly: GCF_013265735.2. Taxonomy (NCBI): domain Eukaryota; kingdom Metazoa; phylum Chordata; class Actinopteri; order Salmoniformes; family Salmonidae; genus Oncorhynchus; species Oncorhynchus mykiss. The sequence goes on along the minus strand of NC_048581.1, from coordinate 37,766,726 downwards.
TAATACTCCGGGTAAAAATGTCACCTGTAGTGTCGCCTTTTGTAGCCGCCATTACTTTTTCTTACTAAAGCTAAATGAGTGTGAACTTGGAGTGGAGGTAAGATTAGGAATTGGAAACTACTTGTGCTGAGCTCTTAGTTCATGCGGCCATCTCGTTCAAGGGTCACGTGATCCCCATACACGCATTTTCTGTACTATTAATCACTGCCCTAAACTCTGAGCGGTTGTTTTGGACCCTGTAAGGGCCCGGTGAAAGTGACATTTCATTTGAAAGCTACAGGCCTTGTCTTCTTGGAAAAAATATTTGTGGACCCTATTTGATTATTTTTATTCAATTCAGTCTGGTACGAAAACGGTAGCCGTTATCTGCAAAAGCAGGGTGTCTGCAGAAAGCTGAGTATCTTGGCTATTGATCAATACCTTCAAATATTTGGTGGGACTTACTAATATATATTGGCATATGAATTTATAAGGGCAGGCTGAGCCGATGACTTCATTTTAAGATGACTGATACCTACATTCTGGTTAGCGTTGTGAAGCATAAACTAAATAAACACTGAATACGTTGATACACACCGAAAGCCGGGACTCCACAGATCGTGAGGATATCTTATTTGTCTGCCTGTGACCTACCGTTATTGATCACAAGCCCTAAGAGTCCAAATGCTTTTTTTTACACAACATTTTCACCAAACAGCAAAGGTAAGCTTCAATTTGGTCTGTGTTTGAGCTATAACTACATGGGGGTATCAAATCAATCCATAGGTTGGTTGGAACAAATCTAGCCTATTGCCATGTTATCTGATGATGTATGACTTACTGGCAATATCGAATGTCCACCGAGTGACTATATCTTTGCGCATCAAAAATATGATCTTGCCTGCTTACGCGCTGTGGGCATCCATTACACAGGGAATTGGCTGCTATGGCACCTTGACAGTCTTGTAGCCAATGAGATATGCTTTCCAGGGATATGCAGTTAACCTGGGTGGGACAAAGCAAGAACAGTGCAATTACCACATTTGGACACCTTGGACAGGTTAAAAGAACACTTGAATGTACCCCATCACAATGTTTGAGTGTGGTTGATAATTCTGTTTTTCTACTGTACAAACAGCAAATAGGGATAGCTAATACAGTGGGTTCTTCCTTTAAAAATGTTATGCTTATGCCGTGACCATTTGTGGTATATTGTGGTAAATTGGGTCATTCTGGCAACAATGCCTGACACTTAAATTACTTGACATAGAATTCTGCGTCTCCCCGCAAGCTGTGCTGCAGTACGCCACAACTTTTAAAGGAAGAACTACTGTAGGAAATAGCACTGGAATTATCTAATTAACAGACATTGGCCACTTTGGAGAAGTTTGGGGACACTTGAAAACCTCCAGTACATCACCTGACACCACTTACTAAAACATCTGCCCATGTCAAAATCATGTAGTTACACATGAATAGCAGTTACATTTGGGTATATCTATTTATTTATAAATCAAGTGCAAACATTTAGTATGTATGGAAAGGGTTCTTGATGATCTTTGTAAAGCAATGCATTTGCTTCTCCATCCACATTTCCTTGTATGCATCCTCCACATGTGCTGTTTAGCTAGCTCATCATTGACAATAGGAAAAGTAAATGGGTAAAGAAGTTTTAAGTTTTTGCTAAGGTAATTTTAAGATGTCAGACTTGAAAATCCGTTCAGCCATTCTGGCACAGTGACTAACTACCCAAACCAGACACAACTGGTTTCAAGTGGACAAGATACGTCATTTGAACTCCTACTGCTATCTAGTGGACGACCTGGGAATCAGACAGAGGATATATTTACATAAATGGATAGGTGGAGACTTCAGCTTTCTCCTCATATGTATATCATTCCTGTAAGACAAAAAGGTGCATTGCATAAGACCTGCACCTTTAAAATGGCTGTGTTCCAATGGGATGCAGATGTTTAGAGCACCATCGTTAGGTAAAAGATCTGACGAATTTTGGAACAGTAATTGGTGACACATTTTATCTCAAAACCAGATGTTAAAATATCTTATTCTCCAACATGTGGACAATTGGGGGACACAAACCCACTTGGTCACCCATTGATTTAAAGCGTGTCTTTGGGACTGCAAGGAGTCTTTGATCATTTGAACATGAAGACTGTTTGGGGCTGAGGAGTTCAGTGAGGTATTGGGGGCCAGAGGCATTGGGGGTTTTGAAGACTAACAGGAGGATTTTGAAGTTGATTCTGAATTGGATGGGTAGCCAGTGGAGAGATGCTAGAATGTGGGCGATATGGGCAGATCTCCAGGTTCCTGTGAGGACCCTGAAAACATTGTTCTGCACAAGCTGCAGCCTGTGGATGCTTTTTGAGGGGACACCACCAAGGAGGAGTAATCGAGTCAGGAGGTGACGAGGGAGTTGACCAGCTTTTAAAGATCAGGTTTGGAGAGAATAGAAAGAAGCTGGGTGATGTTTCTCAGGTGATTTTTGCAGACAGATTTTATGTGGTCTGAGAAAGTGAGGGAGGAGTCCAGTAGGAGATGGTTGGAGGACAGTGGGATGTGGAGTAGCTGCCAAGGGTAAGGGTGGTGATGGGACTGGTTTTGGTAAGATGGTGAGTGCCAATGAGGATTGCTTCTGTTTTAGTATTGTTGAGTTGTCGGCGGTTGATTGACATCCAGGCCTTAATATCATCCAGACAGCTGGTGGGGGTGTTAATGGAAGAGAGGGAGTCCAGGGTTGTTTTTATATAGAACTGCATGGAAGCATAGCAGTTGAATTGGATGCCGTGTTTCCTGATTAGAAAACAAAGGGGGAGCATGTAGATTATGAATAGGATGGGACCTAAGAGCCTTGAGGGACACAACGGGTGATTGTGGTGGGTTCTGACTTTGTGGGATTCCTAAGGCAACATATTGTGTGCAGTTTGAAAGGTATGAGGTGAACCAGTACTGTCGAGACTTATGTGTTCTTACAATCGACCCATGAGGATGCTGTGGTCAACGGTATGGAAGGCGGCACTGAGGTCAAGGAGTCCACTGTCAGCTGACTCGAGGAGGTTGTTTACCACTGTGGCTAGGCCTGAAACCAGATTGGAAAGTCTCAGAGGCCATTGAAGGTCAAGTGTGACTGCAGTAATTTAGCTACAACTTTTTCCATAACTTTGGACAAGAAGGGGAGGTTAGAGATTGGTTGGTAGTTGGCAGGGTTCTCTTGGTTGAGGTTTTTTCAGATAACTGCTGATTTAAACTGGGAGGGAACAACGCCTGTTTGGAGGGACTTGTTGATCAGTTCCATTATAAAAGGTCTAAGAGTGGAGGAACAAGATTTCAGTAGCGTTGTGGTGATGGGGTCAAGACCACAGCTTGTGGCCTTCATTTGTCAGAGAGTGGACAACATCTCAGCAGGTGAGGTCTGAGTGAAGCAGCTCATTGAAGGTCCAGTATAAGTAGGTTTGGGGGGTAGGGTGGTGGCTGGGGAGGGGTAAGGGGAGGTGGAGGCGAAGACTAAACTTCTTATGGTGTTAATCTTTATGAAGAAGTAGGTTGAGAATCTTCCGCAGTCATCTGTGGTAACAGCGTAGATGGGTGACTCAGCTGGTATGAGTAGGTAGTTGATGGTGGAAAAGAGGTGGCGCGGGTTTCCTCGGTTGTTGTCTATCAGGTTTGAATACTAGGTGGACCTAGTGGATTTGATGGCTGCAACATAGGCAGCCTGGTGTTTTTTTTATAGAAAGCAGGTGCTATTTTACAATAGTTCTATTTTGTTTGTTTTTACTTCTGAACTTCCGCTACCCTCAACCTCTCCCATCTATTTCTGATGTTCATCCGGTTTGATTTCTATTTGCCATATCTTTCAAACTGTGCTCTTACAAAAAAGTTCTCAACATATATTCGTTTTATGGGCACAGTACGTTTTACATGAGTTATCTTGTTGTTATTAGTCCCAACCTTCAGCTCCATTCAACCCCTCCCATCTATCTCTTCTATTTGCCATAGATTTTTGAACTATGAATTTTTGAACTATAAATTGTGTTTGTTTTTATCAATTAGCATATTTGACTTTAACCATAATATTTGTTGTATTATTTGTTCTGTCTTTTTGGGTGGATTAAATTGAAATTGCAACTGGCGAATATAGCGATATTTGGGAGAGGTTGTAATCTGAATAAAGGGAAAAAGTCCTTTCTTTAAAATAGGGTGAGACATTCTTACTAATTTGCTAGATTACCAGTTATGATTTAAGTATAACTTTTGTATGACTGAAGCCTTTAGTGAGAGGTTCAAGGCTTTAATATTTAATGATTTCTGCCCTCCGAATTCATATTAATTATATAAATAGGCCTGTTTAATTTTGTCTGGCTTGCCGTTCCAAATAAAGTGTAATATTTTTTTCTCAAATAATTTAAAAAACTGTTTGCTAGGTGTAGGCAAGACCATAAGTAAATAGATAAACTGGGCTATGACTGAAGAGTTAATCGGGGTGATTTTTCCACAATAAGAAAGGTATTTGCCTTTCCAAGTTAGCAAGATCTTATCTCTTTTTGCTAACTTTCTATTCAAATTTATTGGAGTGAGATCATTTCGGGATATTATGTACAGTGTAAAAATATGTAAAAGTTTTGCGATTATGCTACAGCGCTTAGAGGTCATTTGTGGTTTATTACGTTACCCTGCGTCACCACTTCATTGCTCCAGACCAGCGCAAGGGGAAGTTAGAACACTGGTTATGCTTTTGGGCTCTACTGTGTCTAACTGACAATGAATGGGCGACATAAACCTAAATAGAAACTGATAATTGTGCACGACTTCAGTATTACTTACTAAAACTGTTGTTACACTAAGGTTATTATTTTATTTTGTTATTTTGCTCTTACTGTAGATCTGTAGCCCACTCCCGGCCTGTCACATCGTACAGTCCCTGAGTGGCACAACATTCTAAGACACTGAGACACTGTACAATCTGTGTTGCTACTAGATTCTGGTTCAATACTTGTGCTGGCCTTTACTGGGAGACCCATGAGATGACTGTAGGTTTTTGGTTTCTCTCCCTTTAAAAACAGAAATAAATTGTTATTTAGAAATTAGTAACAATGTCTCACCCCATGTTGAAAAATGACCCTTTTCTCACTAAATTTTATGTTATTTGAAAACGAAATTATCTCCAATTATTATTATCATTAATTTAGAATGATATAAAAGCCCCTTGGACATTCTCACAGATATATTATTTACCCTGTTATTAGCAGGACAATATATACTGGGTAGCACACTGGGTAGCACAGAGCAACACTTTAAGGGGCATTGCACTATAAATGGCGCTGACTAGGGAAATGTTCCCGCTGTTCTAGCAGGTAGCTGGACAATAGACTTGCCTAGATGGAGGGTAGGGGGAGAATTCTATTGTTAAATGTTTTTCTAAATTAGGTTCTATGTTAAGTATTATTATTATGTATCACATCCGACCGTGAATGGGAGTCCTATAGGACGCCGCACCAGTGTTCCAGCGTTTCTCTCCCTCTAAAAACAGAAATACATTTGTGGCCTTTAAAAAATATTATTTTGGCCTTTATTCCGATTACAATCGCTCACTTTCATTTAAAAAATAAGAAGAAATAACCTCATCTAAAATTATAGTGTAGAAATGTTATGCTCTTTTTGTAACCTTTATGTAACTAGGCAAGTCAGTTAAGAACAAATGATTACGTTACAAGGACAGCCTACTCCTTCCTCGCCGTGGGGAATTGAACCCCGGTTCTTTTGCTCAACGGACCGAAACAGTTTCCAATGCATTGTCAATGGAGTTTGTAAACCAACCCAGATGTAATATAATTCTAGCCACATGTTGACTCAGTGGCGCTTCTCCATGCAGGACATGGGAGGGGGAGGGACTCACACTCTGTAAACAGGAATAGGTTCATCACTGGTCACTGAGCTGGTAAGCTAAAGTTAGGTAGTTAGTCATAGAAATGTACGTTCAGCCTGTGAATTATTTCAGTCCGATTTGACTTATATTAAGAAGTCAGCATGGCTTAACAGTTTCTTTCGTTTTTGACCTCGACATTGTTGCTGGATAGATACTTTCATATCTAACATGCTGGTGATGCTAGCCAGCTAACCTCATATCTGGATGCCTCACTCTAGTTCCCGATAGAGCAGCATACTGGTAAGTCAACTTTGCTTTCAAACTTTGTAATCATCTGTAGAGTTGTTTTACATGCAATCATACAAGCTAGATAGGTAGATATTTTGTTTAAAAGCTATCACTAGCTAGCTAGGTGGATAATAATTTGATGTACAGTAGGCTAAAGCAACGTTACAGTATTACGGAATGACAACAATATAGCCTTGTCACTACTAGTTGGCATGTTGGTTGATATGGGGTGCAGTAGGGTAGCGCCGTTGGTATTCGTTGGGTCCCTTGACAAAATGTCATTGTTGACTTGGTAAATTAAGCTAATGGTTGTGTGCACTCTCACTAGATATAATTTACATTTTATTTATTTCACCAGGTAGGCCAGTTGAGAATTAGTTCTCATTTAAAACAACACGTGGAATAAACAAAAGTACAGTCGTGGCCAAAAGTTTTGAGAATGACACAAATATTAATGTTCACAAAGTTTGCTGCTTCAGTGTCTTTGGATATTTTTGTCAGATGTTACTATGGAATACTGAAGTATAATTACAAGCATTTCATAAGTGTCAAAGGCTTGTATTGACAATTACTTGAAGTTGATGCAAAGAGTCAATATTTGCTGTGTTGACCCTTCTTTTTCAAGACCTCTGCAATCTGCCCTGGCATGCTGTCAATTAACTTCTGGGCCACATTGATGGCAGCCCATTCTTGCATAATCAATGCTTGAAGAATTTGTGGGGTTTTGCTCGTCCACCCGCCTCTTGGGGATTGATTACAAGTTCGCAATGGGATTAAGGTCTGGGGAGTTTCATGGCCATGGACCCAAAATATCAATGTTTTGTTCCTCGAGCCACTTAGTTATAAGGGGATTCATCAGAGAAAATGACTTTACCCCAGTTCTCAGTAGTCCAATGCCTGTACCTTTTGCAGAATATCAGTCTGTCCCTGATGTTTTTCCTGGAGAGACGTGGCTTCTTCGCTGCCCTTCTTGACACCAGGCCATCCTCCAAAAGTCTTCGCCTCACTGTGCGTGCAGATGCACTCACACCTGCCTGCTGCCATTCCTGAGCAGGCTCTGTACTGGTGGTGCCCTGATCCCACAGCTGAATCAACTTTAGGAGACGGTCCTGGCACTTGCTGGATTTTCTTGAGGCGCCCTGAAGCCTTCTTCACAACAATTGAATCGCTCTCCTTGAAGTTCTTGATTATCCGATAAATGGTTGATTTAGGTGCAATCTTACTGGCAGCAATATCCTTGCCTGTGAAGCCCTTTTTGTGCAAAGCAATGATGATGGCACGTGTTTCCTTGCAGGTAAACATGATTTGTTTCCTTGCAGGTAACCATGACAGAGGAAGAACAATGATTCCAAGCACCACCCTCCTTTTGAAGCTTCCAGTCTGTTATTCGAACTCAATCAGCATGACAGAGTTATCTCCAGCTTTGTCCTCGTCAATACTCACACCTGTGTTTACGAGAGAACCACTGACATGATGTCAGCTGGTCCTTTTGTGGCAGGGCTGAAATGCAGTGGAAATGTTTTGGGGGGATTCAGTTCATTTGCATGGCAAAAGGGGACTTTGCAATTCATCTGATCACTCTTCATAACATTCTGGAGTTTATGCAAATTGCCATCGTACAAACTGAGGCAGCAGACTTGAAAACGTGAAAATGTATATTTGTGTCATTCTCTGAACTTTTGGCCACAACTGTACAGTCAATAATAATAGAAAAATCTATATACAGTGTGTTCAAATGGAGTAAGGAGGTAAGGCAATAAATAGGCCAATAGTAGCGAGGTAATTACAATTTAGCAAATTGTGGTTTTGTGGCAGATTTTCAAAAGAAATAGACATACGGCATATCACCAGTAATTCTCAATCAGATGAGATACACAGCTAACCCATATTGAATTTCATTCATAAATGTGGATGCTAATTATTGTTAATATTCCAATTCTCTAGGCCCTCCATTCCCAAACTTGAAGCCCCCTGTCGCCAACTGGAAAGACCAGGAAAAAGAGTTACTGACATGAAAAGAAGCATATACAAGCAACCTATCATATGTATTTTATAAAGCCCCTTTTACATCAGCAGTTGTCACAAAGTGCTTATACAGATACCCAGCCTAAAACCCCAAAGAATAAGCATTGCAGACTTAGAAGCACAGTGGCTAGGAAAAACTTCCTAGAAATATAAGGGCGCAAGGCGAGATCCATATGCAGACACCGGAGGTAGATGGTTTGAGTCTTTGATATTTATTGATCAATCCAAAAGGGGTAGGCAAGAGTGGTCGTGGACAGGCAAAAGGTCAAAACCAGTCCAGAGTCCAGGAGGTACAGAGTGGCAGGCAGAATGGTCAGGTAGGCGGGTACGGAGTCCAGAAAACGGGCAAGGATCAAAACCAGGAGGGCAAGAAATAAGGGAATAGAAGCAGGAGTACGGGAAAACACACTGGTTGACTTGAAAGACATACAAGACGAACTGGCACAGAGAGACAGGAAACACAGGGACAAACACACCAGGGAATATAAGCGACACCTGGAGGGGGTGAAGACAATCACAAGGACAGGTGAAACAGATCAGGGTGTGACAAGAAAGGCAGGAACCTAGGAAGAAACCTAGAGGAACCAGGCTCTGATGGGTGGCCAGTCCTATTCTGGCTGTGCTGGTGGAGATTATATAAGAGTACAGCCATTTAGCCAGATTATTCTTCAAGACGTTTAAACGTTCATAGATGACCAGCAGTGTCAAATAATTGAGGGTTATTGAGGGTGCAATAGTTCAGCACCTCAGGAGTAAATGCCAGTTGGCTTTTCATGTCTGAGCATTTAGAGGTTGAGACAGAGAAAGACAGGATCAAACAGTGGGTCTGGGACAAGTTAGTACCTCCGGTGAGCCTTGAGCAGGTCAGGGTTCCATAGCTGCAGACAGAAACAGCAGAGACAGCAGAACGACTAGGTGGACTGGAGACGGGGACAGCCAGGAGTTGTCAGGCCAGATAGTCCCGAGGCATGGTCCTAGAGCTCATGTTCTGCATCCTTTATTTAACTTGAGTGTAGACTAAGCCCTAGAGGTTTGTAACTTCACATGATTTAGCCTAGTTGTCAATCCAGATCTGAATATTTGATATCCTTTTTACTGTACACTGTTGATAGTAATTTTTCACAAGCTAATCACTGAATGGCCTACTACAAGGATGTTTTCAACTTGACACTTCTATGTCAAAATAACACAGAACACACACACACACACACATCAGATGGCAATGGCAAGTACAACGAGCAGTTGGGAAAATTAAGTCTGCTGCGTGTGTTGCCAGATACACACACACACACACACACACAAACTTACTTCATTTGTTGTATTGTATTTATTATGGATCCCCATTAGCTGCTGCCAAGACAGCAGTTACTCTTCTTTGGGTCCAGCAAAATTTAAGGCAGTCATACAATTTTAAAAACATTAAAATACATTCACAACATATGCCCTCAGGCCACAACTCTACTACAACATATCTACAGCACAAAATCCTTGTGTACGTGTGTATACAGTGTGTATGTCATCGTTTGTATGCATGTCTCTTCACAGTCCCCGCTGTTCCGTAAGGTGTATTTTTTATCTGTTTTTGAAATTTAATTTTACTGCTTGCACAAGTTACTTGATGTGGAATAGAGTTCCATGTAGTCATGGCTCTATGTACGACTGTGCGCCTCCCATAGTTTGTTCTGTTTAGGTTAGTGTGTAGTCAGGCTTTGTCATTAAAATTGTGCCTATTTTTCAGATCTGCCAACCTGCTCGGCGGTGTGATGTGGTCCAGGTATTTATCAAACACACGTATACACACTCACTCAATCATTCACTCTGTTTTGTTGTATAATTATTTTAACTTAAGAACATTGTTCCTCTTTCTTTTAGATCCGACACCCCTATTAGCTCAACCACAGTCTTCACAGCTGCAGTCGTCTGCATCTGATACACCGGCCACGACAGGTGACACAGGTAATTATCACATGCATGTACACACACATGCACACTCTCCCTCACTTGGGGCTCTATTCAATCACATCTGCTTTAGCCAACATCCACATAGCGGTTGTTTTGGCGGTGTCTGAGGTGGAACTGTGTTAGAGCTGTCAAATTCACAAGTGGCTCCTGGCATTCTACCTAAAGCGGACATTGCCATTGGTAGAAACTGAGTCGTTTTAACAGAAATCTCATGCAGCCCTGTTTACAAGTTAGAACACTGGAATTTGAGATGTAATCTACACCTCAATTAGGCTGATAGAAGTCCTCATTATTTAGTTTAAGGATTTTGAATTTGAGCGTCATTATTTCTATAACCTACACTCTCGTTCTGAACTTGTTATGCGAGTAGGACGGGTGTAGTTTTGTGACAATGATCCAGAACTGCTGCTTACCGATTTGACAGATCCAACACAGTTACACCTCAGACACCACCAAAAACATCAGCTATGCGGGTGTCGGCTATCGCCGGTTAATGCTTGTGCTGATTGAATCTAGGCCTTTACAGTCATTGTCTATTTAGTTGTATGATTTATTGTCAGTTAAGACAATTGTGCCTCTGTCTTTTAGATCTGCCATGCCCAGCAGTTCAGCTGCAGTCACAGCAGTCCACTGCTGTAGTATTTAATTTACCGGCTGCACCAGTTTCTACTCCACTGGCCGTGAAGGGAGAAACTTTTGAGGATTCCCAGATGGACACAGGTAATTCAGAATTATATTGCATATGCTCACCCACACCAACAGATGTACACACAGACATGTTGTTGAGCTGTGTACTTACTGTCACTTTGTGCATCTCTCTTTCAGATCTGCCATGCACTCCACCACTGCCTGACAACCTCACCCAGAAGTGCATACACTGGGCCGTTCAAGACTGACAAAGCAGAGTTGGGTGGCTGACAAGGAAAAATAAAACATGTGCACACACTCTCACACAGTTTATCCACAATGTAAATAAGTTGTAATTGCTTGCTTGTTTAATGTTTGCTCCATTTTATTTTATGATTGGAGATATCTACTCCTATATATCCATTATCAATGTCTGCATAATTACTCTAAATATCTATCAAATCAAAGTGGGATTGATAATATTATAAAAGACTGTGTACAGTTTTAGGAAATTCTGTTGAAAAACATGCCTGCCTCCCTCTCACACACACTACACCCAATGTAAATAAATTGCAATAACTTGTTTAATGTATGTATGCTCCACTTTATTTTAGGAAAAGATCTGTAATAAAGTACATTCACAGTTAAAGTAATGTCTTTGGTTTATTGGATATTTCTCCTAATGCAATGTGTGACCAGAAAGAAGTCTGCAGACTGGAACCCTTGGACTGTGCAGGTTTTGTCACCTGAAGCTGAAAAATAAGAGAGATGGGGAGGAAGAGTAGAGTTGAAAGGTTCATCATTAATAACTGACACAATTCTATAATGAATACATATAAAAATAATAATAGAGTGACCAATAGTTACTGTTTTGTGATTGTTTAGTGTTTTATTTACTCAATCAAGTAGTGCCCCAAAGGAGGGATTGCCTGTGTCTCAGAAACAGCAGAAAAGGTCAAATAAGGTCACCAAAATGTCTGTTACTGCTTTACACGACTGGCCGCAGCGCATGAAACTGGCATTATTTAGCTAAATAGCCCAGCACTGTAGCCTACCGTCACGTTGTACAGCGCCAAATTTTCCATCCTAACAGAAACTCAGAGGATTTTTCATTTTTCTCAGAGTAGAAACACCATAATATTAATCAAATGAATTAAGCAAAAAGTTTGGACACGCCTACTCATTCCAGGGTTTTACTTCATTTTTACTATTTTCTACATTGTAGAATAGTGAATAAATCACAACTATGGAATCAGTTAACCTGTTGCGACTCTAGGGGCAGTATTTTCATTTTTGGAAAAAAAATGTTCCTGTTTTAAACATGATATTTTTTCAGGACAAGATGCTAGAATATGCATATAATTGACAGCTTTGGATAGAAAACACTCTAACGTTTCCAAAACTGTAAAGATATTGTCTGTGAGTATAACAGAACTGATGTTGCAGGCAAAAGCCTGAGAAAAATCCAATCCGGAAGTGCTCCATAGTTTGAAAGCGCTGCATTCCAATGAGTCCCTATTGAGCTGTGAATGTGCTATATACCAGCTTACACTTTCTACGTATTCCCCAAGGTGTCTACAGCATTGTGACGTAGTTTTACGCATTTATGTTGAAGAATAGCTGTAGGCGGCTACATTGCGTAAGTGGTCACCTGATGGCTCCCAGGGTGACTCTCGCGTAAAATACAGAGGTAGCCATTACTTCAATCGGTCCTACTGAAAAACGAATTGTCCCGACGGATATATTATCGAATAGATATTTGAAAAACACTTTGTGGATTGATTATAAACAACGTTTGCCATGGTTCTGTCAATATTATGGAGCTAATTTGGAATATTTTTCGCCGTTTTCGTGACTGCAATTTCCGGGCGATTTCTCAGCCAAACGTGAAGAACAAATGCAGCTATTTCGCCTACAAAAATAATATTTTGGGAAAAAATGAACTTTGGCTATCTACCTGGGAGTCTCGTGAGTGAAAACATCCGAAGTTCATCAAAGGTAAACGATTTAATTTGATTGCTTTTCTGATTTTCGTGGCAAGGTTGCCTGCTGCTAGCAAGGCATAATGCTATGCTAGGCTATCGATAAACTTACACAAATGCTTTGTCAAGCTTTGGTTGTAAAGAATATTTTGAAAATCTGAGATGACAGGGTGATTAACAAAAGGCTAAGCTGTGTCTCAATATATTTAATTTGTGATTTTCATGAATAGGAATATTTTCTAGGGATATTTATGTCCGTTGCGTTATGTTAATTAGTTTCAGGCGATGATTACACTCCTGCATGCGGGATGGAGAGTCAGTAGAGGTTTTAAGAACACATTCTTATTTACAAGGACAGCCTACTCCTTCCTCCCCATTGGGGAATTCAACCCCGGTCACCCGCGTGCCCGCACGACACTGGAATTCTTTAGCTAAATAGCCCAGCACAGTAGCCTACTCCCGACTGCCATGTTATACAGCACCATGTTTTTCTTGAAATAGAAACACCATAATATTAATCAAATTAATTTAGCAACATTTCTTAAAATCAGTCCCATATACTATGTTCTTGCAAAAAAAGTTTTAAATTCTCTAGTACAGCCACTATTGAAGGCTATCAAATGCTTCTCAAAGATGCCCTCTGGTGGTCAAACTAGCACTAACATTAATGGTACCAGTGGTTGGCACTTAAATAACGTGCCATAGAATTCTGCGGCACCACACAAGCTGTGCTGCAGTACGTTGCAACTTTTAAAGGACAAACCACTGTATACCGAGTATATAAACATCCCCATCATACCATTTCTTTGTGATCCAATATGTAATGTAGTACACTTGTAATAATTTGGTTGTAATCCAGAGAGGGTATAAAAATGTACTAGATCCTCTATGAGGCTGTGAAGGGACCCAAGTTGTGGATTTAAAAGAAAACATGAATCATCAGCATACAATGTCACCTTTGTTTTTAAGCCCTGTATTTCTAATCCCTTGATATTATTGTTGGATCAGATTTTAATAGCTAACATTTCTATGGCCATAATAAATAGATATGCCGATAGTGGACAACCTTGTTTTACTCCTCTTGACAGTTTAAAACTTTCTGAGAAGTAGCCATTATTTACTATTTTACACCTAGGGTTTCTATACATTATTTTAACCCATTATATAAGAGATTCTCCAAAATATATAAACTCCAGTCGTACTTTTGTCATGGATATTATTGTGCAGGGACACAAGTCAATCTTAAAGGAATCATTGTTTATTTGTCAGTGCTCTGGAGAGGTCCCAACCAACTCAAAGCACCATAGTACACATGTCAATCAGGACCTTCCCCTGGGCAGTCCCAGCTGACACTGCCATGAAACATTATGACCATCCTGTCACCTTACTTGGACTAAGAGTAATACACTTTATAACACTGTCAAGAAGTATTATGACCATCCTGTGTCACCTAACTTGGACTAAGAAATTACGGTATATGACAGTATCAATAAACATTGTAACCATCAGAATCATATAAGTCAGTTAGGCCTATCACGTACATGCCCTTATATCAGTCATGTCAAATAGAGGGTGACTTGTCATGCTCCTGAAATCTGCTCCTGCTTTCATCCCAGTCATCAGCAACAGAGCATTGGGGTAGGTGGATGTCTGAAAGCAATGCGTGCGCAATTACAATGATAATGTAATATGGTCAATGAAACAAATGTACAGTATATAACATAAACACACTGTTGACCAATCGGAACCCATGCTTCAAGATTGTTTTGATCACACGGCCTGAGATATGTTCCGGGTAGCCTCCGAGAATAACTGACAAATACACTGATACGGTGACTGAGTTTATCAGGAAGTGTATAGGAGATGTTGTACCCACTGTGACTATTAAAACCTACCCTAAAAAGTAACCTTGGATAGATGGCAGCATTTGCGTAAACTGAAAGTGCGAACCATCGCACTTAACCATGGCAAGGTGACTGGGAATTTGGCCGAATAAAAACAGTGTAGTTACTCCCTCCGTAAGGCAATCAAACAGGCAAAACATCAGTATAGAGACATAGTGGAGTCACAATTTAACGGATCAGACACGAGAAGTACAGTACTAGTCAAAGTTTAGACACACCTACTCATTCTAGGGTTTTTCTTTCTTTTTTAAATGTTCTACATTGTAAAATAATAGTGAAGACATCAAAACTATGAAATAAGACATATGTAATCATGTTGAAACTTAACTAGTGTTAAACAAATCAAAATATTTTTGAGATTCTTCAAAGTAGTCACCCTTTGCCTTGATGCCAAGATGTTTGCACATTCTTGGCATTCTCTCAACCAGCTTCACCTGGAATGCTTTTCCAACAGTCTTGAAGAAGTTCCCACATATACTGAGCACTTGATGGCTGCTTTTCTTTCACTCTGCGGTCCAACTCACTCTGCGGTCCAACTCAGCGATGTACGAGATCTTCAGTTTCTTGTCAATTTCTCACTTGGAATAGTTAATTTCTCAGAACAAGAATAGACTAACAAGTTGAAGAAAGTTCTTTGTTTCTAGTCATTTTGAACCTGTAATTGAACCCACAAATTCTGATGCTCCAGATACTCAACTAGTCTATAGAAGGCAAGTTTTATTGCTTCTTTAATCAGCTTTAGCACAGTTTTCAGCTGTGCTAACATAATTGCAAAAGGGTTTTCTAATGATCAATTCGCCTTTTAAAATGATGAACTTGGATTAGCTAACACAATATGCCATTGGAACACAGGAGTGATGGTTGCTGATAATGGGCCTAATGGGTAGATATTCCATTAGAAATCAGCTGTTTCCAGCTACAATAGTCATTTACAACATTACAATGTCTACACTATATTTCGGACCAATTTGATGTTATTTTAATATAAATGATTTTTGCTTTTCTTTAAAAAAACAAGGACATTTCTAAGTGACCCCGAACTTTTGAACAGTCGTGCATATCCCATACATACGACTAATAAAACTTGAAACTTGACTACTCTTTAGCATTAAAAACAATGTTGATGTTTGATTCAATTTTTCCTATTTTGAGTGTTTGTGTAAAGAGGATAGGGTCTCTGTTAGCTAGGCTAACCAACAGTCCATCTGTGTCATAGCATGCTTTGAAAGCTAACGCAGGTAAATTGCTAACTATCATGGTAAATGGATATTAGGGAACATGATACTGTCCATGTAGTTAACTAAAACACATTTCAAAACATGAAATCGGTCTACTATGTATGTTGTGTATTTTTGTAGCTGCATATAATCTCTTGTTGACTGGCTAGAAGGGTGTAAATAGTTTTTGTTTGTAGTTACCAGTGCCTAGCTAGCTGGTCAACTGGTCGTCTGTAACTATATGAAACACTAGGGTTTGATGCTCACCATATTGTTAGTATTAGGCTATAACTAGTACAGGAAGGGCTAAAAAGTCTAAACCTTGTTCACTCTCTGCAGTGCAATTTCATATTTTGGTCTGCCTCCTAGTTGAAGCCAAGTCACTGGCACAGCCTCAGTGGGTTACTTTTGACTTTTGAGCATTTGTAAGAAATATGATCCTTCTCCAGATACAAATTCCTGATAGAAGAACAATGAATAGCAGAGCTGGGTTCAGACATGCCAGATGATCAAGCATACAAGAGGCCCCAAGAGGCATCATGTAAGGTTTGATTTGGACTAGCTGTGCACTGTTCCCTGTAATGTAATGTTTTGTGTAAAACTAAAATACTGTGAGAAGCATAACATAAGAACGCATATACTGTATGTCATGTGATGGATTGGTATCAACACTCATGGTCTGTAAGGAAGATGTCTCTCTGGTTTCTGCCCTGTAGTATAACAAGGAGGTGGGTAGAACGATGGTTCCGACCCACCAGGGATTGTACCTATTGGGCCAAACATGTTGTTTGTGAATGTCTGGAACCATCTCCTTTAGATGGTCAATTGCATGTGTAATGCCACATGCAATTGCGTGAGAGAGTTTTGATGGCCTCTATTAAAAAGAGGATCCCATCAGCTTTCTATAGGCTAGGCCTATTATATTTATTTATTAACTTTCCTAATATTAAGCACATTGGTTCTCTTACAACAGGAGCATAGCCTACCTGGCTGGCATGAAAATGAACCACGCGAAAAGCTCCTCCATTTGCTATTTAGGTGCATAGTTGACTTTCTTTTTCCCATGCCCCTGTTCCGAGACAGGTGCATAATATTGGTCCATTCTAAATCAAAACTAATTTCACACATATATTATTTAGTATATGTAAAGACAACATTGAAATAAGAATAGTCTGATGGGGTGACAATATTAGCCTATCACTTGTGAATGGCCCTGCCCCACCCTCCTTTCGGAAAAGCTGACCACGACTCCATTTTGTTGATCCCTGCCTACAGACAGAAACTAAAACAAGAAGCTCCGGCGCTGAGGTCTGTTCAACGCTGGTCCAACCAATCTGACTCCACACTCCAAGACTGCTTCCATCACGTGGACTGGGATATGTTTCGTATTGCGTCAGACAACAACATTGACGAATACGCTGATTCGGTGAGCGAGTTCATTAGAACGTGCGTTGAAGATGTCGTTCCCATAGCAACGATTAAAACATTCCCAAACCAGAAACCGTGGATTGATGGCAGCATTCGCGTGAAACTGAAAGCCTGAACCACTGCTTTTAATCAGGGCAAGGTGACCGGAAACATGACCGAATACAAACAGTGTAACTATTCCCTCCGCAAGGCAATCAAACAAGCTAAGCGTCAGTATAGAGACAAAGTAGAATCTCAATTCAACGGCTCAGACACAAGAGGTATGTGGCAGGGTCTACAGTCAATCACGGATTACAAAAAGAAAACCGGCCCCGTCACGGACCAGGATGTCTTGCTCCCAGGCAGACTAAATAACTTTTTTGCCCGCTTTGAGGACAATACAGTGCCACTGACACGGCCGCAACTAAAACATGCGGACTCTCCTTCACTGCAGCCGAGGTGAGGAAAACATTTAAACGTGTCAACCCTCGCAAGGCTGCAGGCCCAGACGGCATCCCCAGCCGCGCCCTCAGAGCATGCGCAGACCAGCTGGCTGGTGTGTTTACGGACATATTCAATCAATCCCTATCCCAGTCTGTTGTTTCCACATGCTTCAAGAGGGCCACCATTGTTCCTGTTCCCAAGAAAGCTAAGGTAACTGAGCTAAACGACTACCGCCCCGTAGCACTCACTTCCGTCATCATGAAGTGCTTTGAGAGACTAGTCAAGGACCATATCACCTCCACCCTACCTGACACCCTAGACCCACTCCAATTTGCTTACCGCCCAAATAGGTCCACAGACGATGCAATCTCAACCACACTGCACACTGCCCTAACCCATCTGGACAAGAGGAATAGCTATGTGAGAATGGTGTTCATCGACTACAGCTCGGCATTTAACACCATAGTGCCCTCCAAGCTCGAGACCCTGGGTCTCGACCCCGCCCTGTGCAACTGGGTACTGGACTTCCTGACGGTCCGCCCCCAGGTGGTGAGGGTAGGCAACAACATTTCCACCCCGCTGATCCTCAACACTGGGGCCCCACAAGGGTGCGTTCTGAGCCCTCTCCTGTACTCCCTGTTCACCCACGACTGCGTGGCCCCGCACGCCTCCAACTCAATCATCAAGTTTGCGGACGACACAACAGTGGTAGGCTTGATTACCAACAAGGACGAGACGGCCTACAGGGAGGAGGTGAGGGCCCTCGGAGTGTGGTGTCAGGAAAATAACCTCACACTCAACGTCAACAAAACTAAGGAGATGATTGTGGACTTCAGGAAACAGCAGAGGGAACACCCCCCTATCCACATCGATTGAACAGTAGTGGAGAGGGTAGTAAGTTTTAAGTTCCTCGGCGTACACATCACAGACAAACTGAATTGGTCCACCCACACAGACAGCATCGTGAAGAAGGCGCAGCAGCGCCTCTTCAACCTCAGGAGGCTGAAGAAATTCAGCTTGTCACCAAAAGCACTCACAAACTTCTACAGATGCACAATCGAGAGCATCCTGTTGGGCTGTATCACCGCCTGGTACGGCAACTGCTCCGCCCACAACCGTAAGGCTCTCCAGAAGGTAGTGAGGTCTGCACAACGCATCACCGGGGGCAAACTACCTGCCCTCCAGGACACCTACACCACCCGATGTCACAGGAAGGCCATAAAGATCATCAAGGACAACAACCACCCGAGCCACTGCCTGTTCACCCCGCTATCATCCAGAAGGCGAGGTCAGTACAGGTGCATCAAAGCTGGGACCGAGAGACTGAAAAACAGCTTCTATCTCAAGGCCATCAGACCGTTAAACAGCCACCACTAACATTGAGTGGCTGCTGCCAACACACTGACTCAACTCCAGCCACTTTAATAATGGGAATTGATGGGAAATGATGTAAAAATATATCACTAGCCACTTTAAACAATGCTACCTAATATAATGTTTACATACCCTACATTATTCATCTCATATGTATATGTATATACTGTACTCTATATCATCTACTGCATCGTTATGTAATACATGTATTACTAGCCACTTTAACTATGCCACTTTGTTTACATACTCATCTCATATGTATATACTGCACTCAATACCATCTACTGTATCTTGCCTATGCCGCTCTGTACCATCACTCATTCATATATCTTTATGTATATATTCTTTATCCCCTTACACTTGTGTCTATAAGGTAGTAGTTTTGGAATTGTTAGCTAGACTACTTGTTGATTATTACTGCATTGTCGGAACTAGAAGCACAAGCATTTCGCTACACTCGCATTAACATCTGCTAACCATGTGTATGTGACAAATAAATTTGATTTGATTTGAATGATGTATTATCACTTGTGAGTGATGCCCAGCATGTGCAGTCTGTCAAGAAACAGTGCATGCCTTTTTTGGGGGGACAAATCATAGTTGCACACCTCATATAGCCTAGCCCATAGCCCAAAATGTTTTGATAAGGTGATACATCCCACCTAAAGTGGCCAGATAACTTCTTAAAATTAAGCACATTAATAATTAGCTTTAAAACCGGTGTAGAGCCTAACTGGCATACAGTGCCTTGCGAAAGTATTCGGCCCCCTTGAACTTTGCAACCTTTTGCCACATTTCAGGCTTCAAACATAAAGATATAAAACTGTATTTTTTTGTGAAGAATCAACAACAAGTGGGACACAACCATGAAGTGGAACGACATTTATTGGATATTTCAAACTTTTTTAACAAATCAAAAACTGAATAATTGGGCGTGCAAAATTATTAAGCTAAACGTTGTGATCTGTTGCATATTTTGTTGATGTATTAATTTGGGATCTAATGCATCCCACAACTGGAACATTGGAATATTTATTTATTGCACAGAAGAAGTTTACCAATAGAATAGGTCAACCTTTGTACTATGGGGGATAGTAGATTGACATAGGCTAGTGCTTGTTCTGTTCGTTAGGCCTACTCATCTTATTGGCTGATTAAGATTTGCCTAAATGTGGACAGTTCTTCTAAACATATTCAGTATGCATCTCGGAATTTGATGTGTCTGTCTTCACTTGTAGCCTACTTCTTAGCTGTGAGAAGGACGTCTGATTTGATTTGATTTGACTCGATCACCTGACAGGCATTGGCTAATAAGAATTGTGTCACGCCCTGACCTTAGAGATCCTTTTTATGTCTCTATTTTGGTCTGGTCAGGGCATGAGTTGGGGCAGGAATTCTATGTTTTGTGTTCTATTTTTTCAATTTCTGTGTGTTTGGCAATCAGATGCAGCTGTCTATCGTTGTTTCTGATTGAGAACCATACTTAGGTAGCCTTTTCCCACCTGTGTTTTGTGGGTAGTTTTCTGTTTTTGTGTCTGCACCAGACAGAACTGTTTCGGTTTCGTTCATTCTCTTTGTTTTGTTATTCAGTGTTCAGTTCAAATAAAAAAGATGAACATGTACCACACTGCACCTTGGTCCTCACCTTCTTCCACCAACAGCCGTTACAAATTGAGACATCTGACAGAGCCATGTGAGTGAGAGGTGCTTTGAAACACAGCAGCCAGGAGAAAGGAATTATTATTATATAATTGTATATGACTGATGAATTGTGTACAGCCTGCACAAGAAACAAATCAGAGCTCATGCTTTTCATGCATTTTTTTTCAAATCATCATTAGAGCATCATGCAGCCTTAAATGTATTAAAATCTAAACATAAAGCCCAACGGTTGTATCACAACTAAAGTTACATAAATGACTTCCGGCGCCGACAGAGATGGCCGCCTCGCTTCGCGTTCCTAGGAAACTATGCAGTTTTTTGTTTTTTTACGTGTTATTTCTTACATTAGTACCCCAGGTCATCTTAGGTTTCATTACATACAGTCGAGAAGAACTACTGAATATAAGATCAGCGCCAACTCACCATCAGTACGACCAAGAATATGTTTTTCGCGACGCGGATCCTGTGTTCTGCCTTACAAACAGGACAACGGAGTGGATCCTATGCAGCGACCCAAAAAAACGACTCCGAAAGAGAGGGAAACGAGGCGGTCTTCTGGTCAGACTCCGGAGACGGGCACTCCCTAGCATTCTTCTTGCCAATGTCCAGTCTCTTGACAACAAGGTTGATGAAATCCGAGCAAGGGTAGCATTCCAGAGGGACATCAGAGACTGTAACGTCCTTTGCTTCACTGAAACATGGCTCACTGGAGAGACTCTATCCGAAGCGGTGCAGCCAACGGGTTTCTCCACACATCGCGCTGACAGAAACAAACATCTTTCTGGTAAGAAGAGGGGCGGGGGCGTATGCCTCATGGCCAACGTGACATGGTGTGATGAAAGAAACATACAGGAACTCAAATCCTTCTGTTCACCTGATTTAGAATTCCTCACAATCAAATGTAGACCGCATTATCTACCAAGAGAATTCTCTTCGATTATAATCACATCCGTATATATCCCCCCCCAAGCAGACACATCGATGGCTCTGAACGAACTTTATTTAACTCTCTGCAAACTGGAAACGATTTATCCGGAGGCTGCATTCATTATAGCTGGGGATTTTAACAAGGCTAATCTGAAAACAAGACTCCCTAAATTTTATCAGCATATCGATTGCGCAACCAGGGGTGGAAAGACCTTGGATCATTGTTACTCTAACTTCCGCGACGCATATAAGGCCCTGCCCCGCCCCCCTTTCGGAAAAGCTGACCACGACTCCATTTTGTTGATCCCTGCCTACAGACAGAAACTAAAAAAAGAGGCTCCCACGCTGAGGTCTGTCCAACGCTGGTCCGACCAAGCTGACTCCACACTCCAAGACTGCTTCCATCACGTGGACTGGGAGATGTTTCGTATTGCGTCAGATAACAACATTGACGAATACGCTGATTCGGTGTGCGAGTTCATTAGAACGTGCGTTGAAGATGTCGTTCCCATAGCAACGATTAAAACATTCCCTAACCAGAAACCGTGGATTGATGGCAGCATTCGTGTGAAACTGAAAGCGCGAACCACTGCTTTTAATCAGGGCAAGGTGTCTGGTAACATGACCGAATACAAACAGTGCAGCTATTCCCTCCGCAAGGCTATCAAACAAGCTAAACGCCAGTACAGAGACAAAGTAGAATCTCAATTCAACGGCTCAGACACAAGAGGCATGTGGCAGGGTCTACAGTCAATCACGGACTACAGGAAGAAATCCAGCCCAGTCACGGACCAGGATGTCTTGCTCCCAGGCAGACTAAATAACTTTTTTGCCCGCTTTGAGGACAATACAGTGCCACTGACACGGCCTGCAATGAAAACATGCAGTCTCTCCTTCACTGCAGCCGAGGTGAGTAAGACATTTAAACGTGTTAACCCTCGCAAGGCTGCAGGCGCAGCAGCGCCTCTTCAACCTCAGGAGGCTGAAGAAATGTGGCTTGTCACCAAAAGCACTCACAAACTTCTACAGATGCACAATCGAGAGCATCCTGGCGGGCTGTATCACCGCCTGGTATGGCAACTGCACCGCCCTCAACCGTAAGGCTCTCCAGAGGGTAGTGAGGTCTGCACAACGCATCACCGGGGGCAAACTACCTGCCCTCCAGGACACCTACACCACCCGATGTCACAGGAAGGCCATAAAGATCATCAAGGACATCAACCACCCGAGCCACTGCCTGTTCACCCCGCTATCATCCAGAAGGCGAGGTCAGTACAGGTGCATCAAAGCTGGGACCGAGAGACTGAAAAACAGCTTCTATCTCAAGGCCATCAGACTGTTAAACAGCCACCACTAACACTGAGTGGCTGCTGCCAACACACTGACACTGACTCAACTCCAGCCACTTTAATAATGGGAATTGATGGGAAATTATGTAAATATATCACTAGCCACTTTAAACAATGCTACCTTATATAATTTTACTTACCCTACATTATTCATCTCATATGCATACGTATATACTGTACTCTATATCATCGACTGTATCCTTATGTAATACATGTATCACTAGCCACTTTAAACTATGCCACTATGTTTACATACTCATCTCATTTGTACATACTGTACTCGTTACCATCTACTGTATCTTGCCTATGCTGCTCTGTACCATCACTCATTCATATATCCTTATGTACATATTCTTTATCCCCTTACACTGTGTACAAGACAGTAGTTTTGGAATTGTTAGTTAGATTACTTGTTATTACTGCATTGTCGGAACGAGAAGCACAAGCATTTCGCTACACTCGCATTAACATCTGCTAACCATGTGTATGTGACAAATAAAATTGGATTTGATTTGATTTGATTTGAAATAACTAAATTAAGCATATAGGAGGACTTTTTTGTTAACCCCTCAACACAATAGTGCGCACTTCCTTGGAAATCATTTGGAGAAAATATCCTTTCTATTTGTTTCATTTTATTCTTTACTATAAAATAATAAAAATTAATGCCACGGAATTCTAAGCAAATCTTGTCTGCTAAAGGAACTCCTATAGCCATATCAGGGCCTAACATCAACTCAGAGTATTCGGTTCATTTGAAATAGACTACATTTTCTCCATATCATGTTTGTTTTGACATGTCTAAAATAAATAATGTATTTATTGTGATGGAGTAGGCTATATTACATTGATTTATTAGATTTTGATGTTCCAAAGGCTTGCATCAGTGGGTGTAGACCATGCGTGGAAGCCAGGAGATGCTAAACATGTTTATGTTAAATAACAATCAATTACCGTGAGACTGGCAGTTATTTGCTTGACAAACACCGGCTGACAACATTCCATGACCACCACGAGTCTTGGTTTTCATGTATTTTAATTCTACAAATGAAAAACGAGATGTTCCTGCGCTCTTATCACACTTTGATGCAGTGAAAAGCACTTTTCACACTAAATATTAGCCATTGAATTAAAACCCAATGAAAGGGCAATAGACGGTCATATCCAGTTGTTGGACTAATAAGTAATATGGATAGCATACTAAATAAATACACTGATCACAGTGGTTATGTACATACAGCAACTTTAGTATAGCCTACACATTCTTTCCTGATGGCAACAGATATACTTATCCATCTTAATAATGATGAGGTGCATTTTTTGTTATTTCCCCCAGTATCACTAATCAAGCCGCTTCAGCCACTGCTGTACCGAGATTAATTGTTTTCATTTTCTATCATTTGGACAGAGGAAGCTATAATTGCAGCAATATATCACATGAACTTGGTGAAAAACTCCAAAGTCTTCTCCAATGAAGTTGTTTCATGAAGAGCTGATTTCAATGTGTTGAATAGTACTGTATCTCAAATGTATAATAATTTTCACAATTATCAGGGCTGGTATGGCATAGCTTGTACTATGGGTATATCATACATTACCGAATTTAGATTGTTGATGTATGAGGTCTTGGCAGCTCGTTTTTGTGTTTATCTGAATGCAATGTAGGGACCAAGTCTTGCCATTAATATAGTCTGTTTGTTCTCATTTGTGGAGATGGGAAGAGGTGATTGGAACAGAATACGTGACAGCTTATTGCCATGGCTAGGGTGTGGTGTGTCCCTATGGAATTGGTTAGAGAATGCCATGCACCCTTGGGAATAAAGCCTCCAGCAGTGGATTTGGGTTTTGGTATGTATTAGAAAAATTACTTTATTTTACAGGTTTGATGTTTGTTGATACTTGTCATGTTATTGTCAGTTAGTACCCCTACTGATGCTTAAAATAAAAGTGTGTAATTGTGTACTGTATATTATGTCCTACATTGTCTGATATTTGAATTAAATTTCATAAAAATAAGTAAATAGAAAATAATATCTGAGACATGGCCAACCTAAAAAAAGACACTTTTATGTCATGGCAGCTTTTCATCACATCCTCTGTGAAATAGCTTCTCTTCAGAAGTAGATTTCC
This sequence comes from Oncorhynchus mykiss, assembly GCF_013265735.2. Lineage (NCBI taxonomy): Eukaryota > Metazoa > Chordata > Actinopteri > Salmoniformes > Salmonidae > Oncorhynchus > Oncorhynchus mykiss. The sequence goes on along the minus strand of NC_048581.1, from coordinate 37,741,568 downwards.
CTGCACAGTGTTAAAGATCATGCACAAAATAGGCCACACAAAAAGTTTCAGGAAAGGCTTCAAAATTCTATGAGAAATGCTCTGGGTTCTGTATGGCTTATGACTTCTGAGGAGTACAAAGGTCCCCCACATCATCATCATTATCATCATCATCATCATTTGTACTCTGAAAACCCCCCAATCGCTTCTGGTAACACATACTTTTTCTGTACCAGTAATTGTTGTGAAAGACGATAATTATGGGGTAGTGCATTTTGACAGGGAATGTAGGCTTTCCAAAGAAAAAGTCAAAGGAGAAGTCTCATCTTATATCCCCTTGTGTATTTTTTTTATCTGGACTGACTGCCAAACAGTGGATTGATGCATCCTCCTTCGGTGTTCCTAAATTTCCTAAAAGACCCATGTCTGGAGTATTGAAATGGTCAGTGCAATCCATATTTGTTTTCATAAAAACAAAGAATATTTGCCTAAATGGATGATATACTATTAGGGTATAAATAATATGTGCCATTTAGCAGAAACTTTTATCCAAAGCAACTTAGTCGTGCATGCATACTTTTCTTTACATATGGGTGGTCTCAAGAATTGAACCCACCACCCACACCCACTCCTGGTATTGCAAGTGCAATGCTTTTCCAGCTGAGCTACAGAAGACTACCATTATGACTATTGTTAAGACAGAGAACATTCACCACCAATTATTATGATAGATCCGTAGCCTCAACAGCACTCTGTAGGGTAGCACCATGGTGTAACTGGAGGACAGCTAGCTTCCATCCTCCTCTGGATAGATTGACTTCAATACAAAATCTAAAAGGCTCATGGTTCTCACCCACTTCCATAGACTTACACAGTAATTATGACAACCTCCCGAGGACATCCTCCAATTTATCAGAGCTCTTACAGCATGAACTGATGTGTGGACCATCCAATCAAAAGGTCAGAGTGAAGCTAGTAGTGAAAGTATAAGCTACAGCTAGCTAGAACTGCAGTGCATAAAATATGCTGAGTAGTTGACTCAAAGAGAAAAACAATAGTTGAATAGTTTTTAACAAATTAATTTCTTCTGAAATGAAGGAGAAGCGAGTGTAATTGTTTTCACTTTCACTTACTTAGCTAGCAAATGCAGCTAGCTAGTTCAGCCTACTCAAACACCTAGCTCAAACAGAGGGATGCTAAACTAGCTGGCTATGACTATCCAACACAACACTGGAACTCTTCCAAGTAAAGGTACGCTTTTGGTCTTACACATTTATTGCCACCGGGCCTGCCAGTGTAAGTGCTAAACTGTTTACTGACTGTACACTAACATTACTGCATGATTGTAGCAGTTTACTAACATGTTTGTTTTATTAGCTTTGTTGACTATGACGTTACTTTAGCTAATATGGTGACAACTATGTGGGCTGTGTAGCGGTTATGATATGGTTTGGCTTGGAAAGGTTTTTTTGACTGGTCACAGACAGCTGATTTGTTGTGGATTGAAGTCCACAAGCGAAGGAAAAAGGTGAGAGGCAGAGAGCGCATAGATGCGAGAAGGAATAGAGCGTAGCTGCTATGAAAGTGAACTGTGTTTACGCGTGATCAGGGGTGTATTCATTCCTCCGATTCTGTTGAAAAAACATTTCTTAAACGAAAGGAAACGGAACAATTTGTCCAGTGGAAACTCATTTTCAACTGTAGGTTTAATGATTACCCCCTATATCAGCTAGATGCAGGCAAGAGTGTGCAAGGCGGTATTTTCCTCTCGATCTGTGTGCACCTATGTTGTAGCAATCTCTATGTTGTAGCAATCTCGTGATGGGTGTAGGGAAAGTGGTAGTAAACCTATCACTGTTACATTGAACTGGGTGAGTGAAATATGAATGACAATCATCCAATATGCTGTAATAGAAATAAGGCCATTATTGTCCTCCCACATCTTAAACAGCACTGACTGCCACTGAATGATATCAAATACATCAAACACATGGTTTCCATGTCTTAGATGCCATTCCATTTGCGCCGTTCCAGTCATTATCATGAGCCATCCTCCCCCCAGCAGCCTCCACTGTATTGTATAAGTCAGGTATTCCCAGACTGGGGTACGGGTATGCTCAATTCCATCGGGGGTACGCCAAATAAAACTGTGATTCACATTTTTTCTCGCCTGAGTAGCCTCGTTTCACTGCCAAAAATAAAATTGAACCATCTAGTGTTCAGCAAAATAACACAATGTAAAATACAGGTAGCCTAGTCAAATAATTAACATCCTATCACATTAACCGTTACTCTCTCGTGGGAATTCCTCTAACGGTCCGAATGTAGCCAAACGTAGCTACTGCTCATTCAGTTTGCTCGAAAATTGATAAAAGGTTAAAAAAAAAGTAAGGCCCGTGTCCATAGAGACACATACGAGCTCTACTGGTAGTACTGCTACTACCAGCAGTACTACATCTGCACCTGTTGACGACACAAGTTGTTCTGCCTCCACAAGCACATCCAATGCCAGCATCAGTAATTCTACATTTGTTGTTAGCCCAGCTAGCATGGACACTGACAGTTGTGAATCTGATGCAGCCGAAGAGCTACTGCCCCCTTACCCGGGAAAGCACCGAACAACAGACAGGGACGTTGGACCATCGAAGAGGCGCAGTTCTGATGAGAACTACATTGATTTAGGTTCACTTATATTGGGAGTAGTGCCTTTCCTCAGTCACAGTGTGTTGTATGTGCAAAAATACTATCTCACAACTTGATGAAACCTTCACTCTTGCGCAGACATTTAGAAACAAAACATGCCAATTTGAAAACTAAGCCACAGGAGTTTTTTGAGCGAGAATTAAGAGGACTTTTGAGTAGTAAGACATGTATAAAAGCAACAGATACCATTAATATGAAGGGGCTAGAAGCATCTTATATGGTGAGCTACCGAGTGGCTAGGACAGGCAAGCCCCATGCTATTGTGGAGGACTTAATTCTTCCTGCTGCCGCGGATATGGCTGGGACAATGCTGGGGGAAAAGGCCCCAAAAAACGATACAGACAATGCCTTCATCTTGTGTATTTTCTGCACTTATGCAATGATATGGACACCATCCATGTAACGCTTTTACAAAATACGTTGTGCTGGTTATCAAGTAGCAAAGCATTGACACGTTTTTTTTAATTGAGAGACGAGCTTAGTTTCCTTTACTGACCATAATTTTCACTTGTCTTACCACTTGCATGATGACGAGTTTCTCGTCTGAATGATCTGAATCTTGATTACAGAGACTCTCCGCAACTATGTTCAATGTGCGGGACAAAATTGAGGCTATGATTAAGAAGTTGGAGCTCTTCTCTGTCTGCATTAACAAGGACAACACACAGGTCTTTCCATCATTGTATGATTTTTTTGTGTGCAAATGAACTCAAGCTTACGGACAATGTCAAATGTGATATAGTCGAAGCACCTGAGTGAGTTGGGTTCGCAACTACGCAGGTACTTTCCTGAAACGGACGACACAAACAACTGGATTCGTTATCCCTTTCATGCCCTGCCTCCAGTCCACTTACCGATATCTGAACAAGAGAGCCTCATTGAAATTGCAACAAGCGGTTCTCTGAAAATTTAATTTAAATCAGAAGCCACTGACAGATTTCTGGATTGGGCTGCGCTCAGAGTATCCTACCCTTGGCAAATCTCGCTGTGAAGACAGTGATGCCTTTTGCAACCACGTACCTATGTGAGATTGGATTCTCTGCCCTCACAAGCATGAAAACTAAATACAGGCACAGACTGTGTGTAGAAAATGATTTAAGATTGAGACTCTCTCCAATACAACCCAACATTGCAGAGTTATGTGGATCCTTTCAAGCACTCATTAACCTTTGGTGAGTTATTCACAATTTTCGATAAACAAATAAAGTTTTATATGTAAGATGGCTAAATAAAGAGCAAAATTATTGATTATTATTAAATAATTTTTTGTGCCCTGGTCCTACAAGAGCTCTTTGTCACTTCTCACGAGCTGGGTTATGACAAAAACTCTCTCATTCTTATGTTTAATAAATTTATTGTATAGTGTGTGTGACAACATTTGAGAGTGCGCTGACCCTGGTGCTAGAGGGGGTACGCAGCTGGAGGTTGAATGTTTTAAGGGGTACGGGACTATAAAAAGTTTGGGAACCACTGATATAGATCAATAAAAACATACAAGGCTAAAATACCTGTATTTGACTAGTATAATGTGTGTTCCTAAGTTTTATTCATTGGTGTTATCGCCTTGAAAAATAGTAATTGCAAAGATATGCAAGGACCTTGAGCATTCCCTCCATTGCCAAACTGTTATTGGGGGATGGATCTATATTAAAGACCCAGTGCGGTCCAAAACTAGATTTTTCCTATGTTTTATATATTCACTGATTGTACAAAACATTAAAAACACCTGCTCTTTTCATGACATACTGTAGATTGACCAGGTGAAAGTTATGATCTCTTATTGATTTCACTTGTTAAATCCACTTCAATTAGTTTAGATGAAGTGAATGCAACAGGTTAAAGAAGGATTAAGCTATTTTTAAGGGTGAATGGGCAAGACAAAATATTTAAGTGCCTTTGAACGAGGTATGGTAGCAGGTTTCAGGCACACCAGTTTGTCAAGAACTTCAATGCTGCTGGGTTTTTCATGTTGAACAGTTTCCCGTGTGTATTGAGAATGGTCCACCACTCAAAGGACATCCAGACAACTTGATACAACTGTGGGAAGCATTAGTGTCAACATCCCTGTGGAACGCTTTCAACACCTTGTAGACTCCATGCCCTGACGAATTGAGGATGCTCTGAGAGCTAAAGAGGGAGGGGGGTGCAACTCAAATCAAATCACATTTTATTGGTTTAGCAGATGTTATTGCGGGTGTAGCAAAATGCTTGTTTCTAGCTCCAACAGTGCAGTAACATCTAACAATTTCACAACAATACAGACAATAGACACAAATCTAAAATCTCTATATTAGGAGGGTGTTCTTAATGCTTAATGTTTGGTACACTCAGTGTATTTCCACACTATGAGTTTGGAATAATACTGTGAAATTGTGAACATGATAATAAGGCTCTTTTAGTGTAAGAGGTGCTTGAAAAGACCGGCTGAAATTTGAGCCTGTTTTGGTGGGATGGAGTTTTGGCCTGCCTGGTGACCAATAAGAAAGCGAGTTCAAAACCTCTCTGCCAATAACAGCTAGTTTTCCGTTTTCTTCTCCACACTCAGACAGTCCTAGCAAAAGTCTTGCTTGAGAAATGGCTGTTTGCTAATTGAAAACAATTAAAGTAAGGTATTTAATTGTTACCCAGAAATTATTTTTTAAAAGGCTGCCTTGGACCCTTAAAGAAAATGATTAGCTAATCATGACATACATTTGAGGATTCCATTGATAATTTGGTGTTTAAATCCTAAGTGTCACTTGGGTGTTATTCAATTTAAAGGGAAATTACATTGCCAGCTAAATTATTAATCATATCACTTTAGCAAATAGTTTTTAAAGGGTTAATGACCTTAGATTTGAGCATCTGTGGCCTCCATTTCAGAAAATCCTCATTTACCAAACATGTATCATTGCTGTTACTTACTGTCATTGGCGTTACTACTCATGCTGGTGACACAATGTTATCATAATGGTAAAAAATTATTTAAAGTCATTAAGATGCCATATTAGTTGATTTAGAATGGGAATATGTATCCAAATACATTTAAATAAATAACAAATCTAGAAAATTAAAGTATAACCACCCAGATAAAATCTGGTAAATTAGAGTTTTCTCCAAATGGTAACTTTTTAGGGATATGTCATTATGAAATCATAGTGTGTAGGGTGTTTTCCTCAGTTGGCGTTGGCGTAATGCGACAAAATCAGCCTTTCTGTCATTACACAAATTTTACCTGGCATATTTTGAATATTGGAAGGGGAGGGGACACTTGGCTCATTAGACTTGCAGAGAAAAGCGTGTGGAGCTACTAAAGAGGATACACTCCGGTACCACCAGTAGCCCTAGTTTCATATTTCATACCTCTCCCCGCAGAACCTAATTGAGAAACTGGTATTTTTTGCAAGATTTTGGTTAAGTTGCCGAGATTAAATGAGCTTTTACTTTAATTAGTTGATAACAATTCTAACTCATTGATCAATAAAGCAAATCCGCACAAATATGTTTAAGAATATGTTAGGAATTACTCAGCAATTACCAGTTTTGATTTGAAAGGAAAAGAGAGTATGTGTGTAAACACACAGTATTGCACACATTATAGGTAATGTGGAGACCAAAAAGATCTTTATGTCCTGTGCCAGGCCAGACCGACAGCTTGTTTGAATCAGCTTGGTTGAAATAGTTAAGCAAAACTATATAGAGTGGTATGTATTCAACCGCCTTGGATTTCTTCACATTTTATTGTGTCACGAAGTTGGATCAAAAAGGATTTAATTGTAATTTTGCTGTGTTTTTTTGCAGTATTATTTGATGCATGTCTTTTCAGTTAGGTCATTATTGTGGAGTCACTACAATGTGGTTGATCCATCCTCAACAAGGCCTCATGGCGACATACACTGAGCAGTTTCCTTCCTGTCCTGCATCTCAATTCCAAAGGACAACTATATCTTTGATGTGTCTGGGTGGTTTAATACATCACCCACAGCATATTGTTAACTTGGCCATGCTTAAATAGATATTCAATGTCTGATTTGTTATTATTACCGATCTACCAATCACTGCCCTTCTTTATGAGGCTTGCAAAATAAACGAGGTCATTGCATTTGAGTCTGTGCTTGAAATGCAATATTTGAATGAGGGACCTAACAGATGTTGAATGTATGGGGGACAGAGGAAGGGGTAGTCATTCAAAAATCATGTTGACTCATATTATTTCACACAGAGTGAGTCCATGTAACTTGATTTGTTATGCAAAATGTTACTCCTGAACTAATTTAGGAGCAGTAGTTATGAAATTAGTAAACACTTGTGTAATCTTCTTTTCACTTTGACATTATGGAGTATTTTGTGTAGATCAATGACAAAAAAAATCAACAAAATGTGAAGAAAAAAATTCAAGGCTAGGTAGCCTAGCAGTTAAAGAGCGTTGGGCCATTAACCAAAAGGTCACTGGTTCAAATCGCCGAGCCGGCAAGGTGGAAAAATATACCCTTGAGCAAGATAGTTAACCCCCAACAACAACTGCTCCTTGGGCACTGATGACGTGGATGTCGACTAAAGCAGCCCCCAGCTCCTCTCTGATTCAGAGGGATTGGGTTAAATGTGAAAGACACATTTTGGTTGAATGCATTCACTTTTGCAGCTGACTAGACAGCCCCTTTCCCTACGTATGATACTAACTGTACTTGTAATATTATATAATACAGTATGTGGGTGAATTTGTCCTGTTCAATTCAAAACTAATTATCTTGAAGAGGGAGTAGTGACTTTTGAGCTTTTTGGCCTTTTCCTCAGTCATTTGTTTGTCATATAATAAATAACTCACCGCTCTGATTTGCTGAATGTCTCCTCCGACTTGCTTTATTGGACAATTATCATGGGGATATCGTCTCTTTGTTTTTCCTCAACTGTTCAGCATACAATTTATTCTTTTATTTAGAAAAACACAAGGCACCTAGCACCAAATAATACTTCCTAGTTCCATCATCAGGGGACCTCTTGCAACCTTGAACCGGTAGATTAATTTAGACAGATTGGCTGACTCCTTATCCAGGGGAAGTCATCCAAGACTGGAAGACCTGATTGTGTTAAAGGGCTAAAGGGGAGCTCAAAGCTGTCAGCGTGGAGACTGAGGGGAAGAGGAAAGGTAATTAGATCCCATAAAGCCAGGACTCTCCTATCCGCTACTAAGGTTACTAATGAGGAGAGCCCTCGCTAACACAAACTGCCACCAGAGACAATGGTTTCGGCTAGCACAGACAGACGCAAAGACAAATGAAGGTGATGAAGACAGAGAGTAATGATCCAAATGAGAGCAGCGAAGCCACAGTGACACATTCGGTTTTTACTTATAAACACCACTGTTGAGGTGGCTGAGGTTGGATGGATTTGTAGAATACTTTTGAAATTCTGACTATAATTGTCAATAAAATCGATGTTTTGGAACTATTATGGTGGATGACAGACTTGGCTCTATAAATACTTTTAGTACTTGTGAGGATAGTTGGCTGTCACCAAATCTAAAGCCAGGTCTTATTATGAAACGAAACATTGAGAATGTAAACTGTTTATGAGAATCACATGTATCACATTTATTGTGTCCAATGTCTTGATTGTTGTCTTGAAATGCCTCTCCTGTGAAGTAGTGACGTTCGACATACGCCCTAGTGTATTGAAACGGGTCACAAACACATTTAGCATCTCCTTGTTTCCATAGCCTACAAGCCACAGATGCAGACCTTTGGAACATCTACATTTTAAAAGTCTAATAAATCCATTTAATATAGCCGACACCATAACAATAAATCAATTTATTTGACAGGTCTAATTTTATTTTATTTTAGTTAAATTTTTAGCACACGCTCTTATCCAGAGCAACTTACAGTAGTGAATGCATACATTTTCATATATGATATGAATAAAATGTTGTATATTTCAGAAGAACAGAATAGCACCCTCAGTTGTCCTTATTTTAGGCCCTGATCTACACTAGTAGACTACACTAGTTAATTTAGCAGACAAGATTTGCTTAGAATTCCGTGGCCATATTTTATATTATGAACAATACAATTGAACATAGTTGAATAAAACAGGATATTTTCTCCAAGTGATTTGAGAGAGTGTGCACATTCGGCTAATCTGTGTTGCGCGGTTATCAATGAAACAGGTCCCCCCTCTATCGTTCATTTAGTTATTTATGCAGAGCTGACATCAAGGCAAAGGGTGGCTATTTGAACGTCAAATATGAAATATATTTTGATTTGTTTAACACTTTTTTGGTTACTACATGATTGCATATGTGTTATTTCATAGTTTGATGTCTTCACTATTATTCTACAATGTAGAAAAAAGTTTTTAAAAAATAAAGAAAAACCCTTGAATGAGTAGGTGTTCTAAAACTTTTGACCGGTAGTGTACTTCCAGACACAAATGAGAGAACTGCTCACTCTGACCATTTTACTCGCCCTAGCAGAGCTCTTTAGGCATTTTTTATCTTATCCAGAGCGTTGGAAACCGCAACTGTGCTGCTGGCAAAACTTGAATTCAAAATTTTTGCCAACGTTTACTGACACCGGCCATTTTCAACGGGTGTTGACGTTTGTACATTTGTCAGTTATTCTGCTCTCTGGTACACTCAGATGTGAGTGCTTTGAAAATCGGAGTAGATAGCGAGAGCAAATTTACCAGTTACGTCTATCGACAGATGTCGCAGTGATATCATGAAAATTCTATTGAAATGGTTACTTGCATAGAGTCTTTTGTTTAGCCGTGTTAGAAAGGATTACCTACACAAACAGTGGGAAGAAAAAGTATGTGAACCCTTTAGAATTACATGTATTTTTGCATAAATTGGTCATTATATTTTATCTGATCTTCATCTAAGTCACAACAATAGACAAACACAGGCTGCTTAAACTAATAACACACAAACAATGATACATTGTACATGTCCTTATTGAACACACCATGTAAACAGTCACAGCTTGCACTTTGGAAAAAGTATGTGAACCCTTGGATTTAATAACAGGTTGACTCTCCTTTGGCAGCAAGAATCTCAACCAAATGTTTTCTGTAGTTGCACATCAGACCTGCACAATGGTCTGTTGTTGGACCATTCCTCTTTACAAAACTGTTTCAGTTTCACAATATTCTTGGGATGTCTGGTGTGAATCGCTCTCGAGGTCATGCCACAGCATCTCAATCGTGTTGAGGTCAGGACTGACTGGGCCACTCCAAGGCGTATTTTCTTATGTTCAAGCCATTCTGTTGTTGATTTACTTCTGTCTTTTGGGTTGTTGTCCTGTTGCATCACCTAACTTCTATTGAGCTTCTACTGGTGGACAGATAGCCTTAAATTCTCCTGCAAAATGTATTGATAAACTTGGGAATTCAATGATAGCAAGCTGTCCAGGCACTGAGGCAGCAAATCAGCCCCAAACCATGATTCTCCCTCCACCATAGTTTACAGTTGGGATGAGGTTTTGATGTTTTCCACACAGAAAACAACACAACTTTAGTTTCATCTGTCCACAGAATATGTTGCCAGTATTGGTGTGGAACATCCAGGTGTTCTTTTGCAAGCTTCAGCAATGTTTTTTTTGGACAGCAGTGGCTTCTTCTATGGTGTCCTCCCATGGTGTCCTCCCATGAACATCATTCTTGTTTAGTGTTTTACTTATTGTAGACTTGTCAACAGAGATTTCTGTAAATCTTTAGCTGGCACTCTAGGATTCTTCTTAACTTCATTGAGCATTCTGCGCTGTGCTCTTGCAGTCATCTTTGCAGGACGGCCACTCCTAGGGAGAGTAGCAACAGTGCTGAAATTTCTCCATTTATAGACAATTTGTCTTACCATGGACTGACTTTTAGAGATACTTTTGTAACCCTTTCCAGCTTTATGTAAGGCAACAATTCTTAATCTTAGGTCTTCTGAGATCTCTTTTGTTCCAGGCATGGTTCACATCAGGCAATGCTTCTTGTGAATAGCAAACTCAAATTTTTTGAGAGTTTTTTGTGGGGCATGGCAGCTCTAACCAAAATCTCCAATCTCGTCTCATTGATTGGACTCCAGGTTCGCTGACTGCTGACTCCAATAAGCTTTTGGAGAAGTCATTAGCCTAGGGGTTCACATACTTTTTCCAACCTACACTGTGAATTTTTAAATGATGTATTCAATATAGACAAGAAAAATACAACATTGTCTGTTATTAGTTTAAGCACACTGTATATGTCTATGTTTGTGACAGACGAAGATCAGATCAAATGTTGTGTAAGATTTATGCAGAAATCCAGGTAATTCCAAAGGGTTCACATACTTTTTCTTGCCACTGTACTGACCAGCTCATGTTATAGACAGAAGCACGCTACATGGTAGACCAATCCGAACACATTTCTCGGCATGTCCAGCCCACTCATTATCTCAGCCAATCATGGCTAGCAGGAAGGTTGCACGCTTTTTCTGTGGCTAAACCAACTAGGCTCGTAATGTAAGAATTGTATTCGTATTTACAGGTGGCATACACATATTATTAAGGCACATGAAAGTTCACCTTTAAGAAGGCATTTCTGACAAAAAAAAACGCATTTTGATAAAATAAAAAAAAAAATGTTTAAATGGCTCTCCAGTGTAGTAGTGAAGCGTGACATATGCCTAGTTTCCTGAAACAAGTCATATGTGTGAAATTTGTTTAGATTTAGAATGGACCATTATCATGCACCTGTCTCAAAATGGGCAAGGGGAAAAAAATAATGTAAGCTCAAATAAAATATGTTATTGGTCTCATACACATATTTAGCAGATGTTATTGCAGGTGTGGCAAAATGCTTGTGTTCCTAGCTCCAACAATCCATTAGCATCTAACAATTCACAACAATACACACAAATCTAAAAGTAATAGAATTGAATTAAGAAATATACAAATATTTGGACTAGCAATGTCGGAGTGGAATTGAGTAAAATACAGTAGAATAGAATACAGTATATAAGGGCCTCACGAGTGGCGCAGGGGTCTAAGGCATTGCAGTACTAGCTGTGCCACTAGAGTTTCAGGTTTGAGTCCAGTCACAGCTGCTCGCAACTGGGAGACCCATGGGGCGGGGCACAATCGGCCCAGCGTTGTCCGGGTTAGGGGAGTGTTTGGCCGGCAGCGATGTTCTTGAAGCTTTCCACCTTCTTGACCGCGTTCCCTTCGATGTGGATAGAGGCGTGCTCCCTCTGCTGTTTCCTGAAGGCCACGATCAGCTCCTTCCATACCCTTCCTTTTGTTAATATTGAGGGAGAAGTTATTTTCCTGGGACCACTCCACCAGGGCCCTCACCTCCTCCTTGAAGGCTGTCTCGTCATTGTTGGTAATTAGGCATACTACTGTTGTGTCATCTGCAAACTTGATGATTGAGTTAGAGGCATGTGTGGCCACACAGTCATGGGAGTACAGGAGGGGGCTGAGCACTCACCCATGTGGAGCCCCTGTGTTGAGGATCAGTGAAGTGGAGGTGTTGTTTCCTACCTTCACCACCTGTGGGCGGCCCATCAGGAAGTCCAGGACCCAGTTGCACAGGGCAGGGTTCCGACTCAGGGCCCAGAGTTAATGAGCTTGGAGGGTAGTATGGTGTTGAAGGCTAAGCTATAGTCAATGAACAGCATTCTTACATAAGTATTCCTCTTGTCTAGATGGGATAGGGCAGTGTGCATAGCGATGGAAAGTGCATCATCTGTGGATCTATTGGGGCGGTATGCAAATTGAAGTGGGTCTAGGGTGTCATGTAAGGGTGATATGATCCTTAACTAGCCTCTCAAAGCACTTCATAATGACAGAAGTGAGTGCTATGGGACGTTAGTCATTTAGTTCAGTAACCTTTTCTTTCTTGGGTACAGGAACTATGGTGGACATCTTGAAGCTTGCTTGGGGACAGCAGACTGGGATAGGGAGAGATTGAATATGTCCATAAACACTCCAGCCAGCTGGACTGTGCATGCTCTGAGGACACGGCTAGGGACACCATCTGGGCCGGCAGCCTTGCGAGGGTTAACACGCTTAAATGTATTACTCACGTTGGCTATGGAGAACGAGAGCCTACAGTCATTGGGAGCGGGCCGTGTTGGTGGCTCTGTGTTATCCTCAAAGCAGGGGGAAGAAGGATTTCAGCTGGTCCGGGAGCAAGACGTCGATGTCCGTGACATGGCTGGTTTTCCGTTTGCAATCCGTGATTGTCTTTAGACCATGCCACATATGTCTCGTGTCTGAGCCCTTGAATTGCCACTCCACTTTATGTCTGTACTGATGTTTTGCCTGTTTGATTGCCTTACGGAGGGAATGCTGTCATCTATCCATGGTTTTTGGTTTGTTTTAATTAGTTTTAATAGTCACAACAGGAAAAACATCCCCTATACACTTCCTGATGAACTCAGTCACCGTGTCCGTGTATATGCCAGTGTTATTCTCAGAGGCTACACGGAACATATCCCAGTCCACATAATCAAAACAATATTGAAGCATAGATTCCGATTGGTCAGACCAGTGTTGAATGCACCTTATCACGGGTACTTCCTGTTTGAATTTCTGTCTAGGAAGGGAGGAGAAAAAATGTAGATCGTGATCTGATTTGCCAAAGGGAGGGCGTGGAGGACCTTGTAGGCATCCCAGAAGGGGGAATAGCAACGGTTGAGTGTTTTTCCAGCGCGAGTACTACAGTCAATGTGTTGATAGAACTTCGGTAGCGTTTTTCCTCAAAGTTTTTGTTCAAATCCCCAGCCACATGAAATGTGATCTCAGAATATGTGGTTTCCAATTTGCACAAAGTTCAGTGTAGTTCCTTGAGGGCCGTCGTTGGGGCTGGATTTGATTGTGAGGTATTCTAGGTCGGGTGAACAAAAGGACTTGAGTTTCTGTACTACACAATCACACCATGAGTAGTTAATCATGAAACATACACCACTGCCTTTGTTCTTCCCAGAGAGTTCTTTATTCCTGTTTGCATTATGTACTGAGAACCCAGCTGGCTGTATGGATGGGAGAGAATATCTGGAGAGAGCCATGATTCCGTGAAACAGAGTATGTTACAGTCCCTGGTGTCTCTCTGGAAGGAGATCCTCGCCCTGAGCTCATCTACTTTATTGTCCAGAGAATGAACATTAGAGAGTAATATACTCGGAGTGGTGGATGGTGTGCCCGTGTCCTGAGTCGGACTAGAAGACGACTCGGAATATTTCTTCTCTGCTGGCGGCGTCTGGGATTAGTTCAATTGCCCTGGTGGGTACGAACAAAGGACCCAATTCTCCTGTTGTAAAGAGAAGCAATATGCTTAATATTAGGAACGTTGAGCAATAAATATAGTAGGCCTAGCCTATAGAAAGCTGATGGGATCCTTATCTTTTTAATCGAGGCCATCAACTTTTCTCACGCAATAGCCTATAGAAATGTTGCACAACATAAACTCATGGGCTTTCATGAGTGTTTGATTCGATTTTTGATTTCATGTCAGAGTGATTAGAGGGACAATAGCGTGCTGAGTACCAGGCAGTTAGCAAGTTTGGTAGGCTACTAATGACTATCAGCAGCATCAGAGCATGGAAAAGCCTAGTTACCATGACTAAACGGTGGAATATGGAATATGACTGCGGTTATAACTTGTGTTGGTGTGGTGGTAAGACATCCCCGACACAGCCCTATGCATAATCTGATTTCATAAATCGTGTATGGGTTTAATCTCAGTTCACATGGATCCTCTTTCTTACACTCCAACTGCAACTTTCTCAGTTGACATATACAGTGACCAAGTATTGGCACACTTGATAAATATGAGCTAAAACTACTGTATAAAATAAATACAAATACTGAGCTATATTGTATGCTCAAAAATATTGTATTTCTTTATACTAATACAATTGCTCAGAGAAAGAGATTTTGTTTTATGTAATATTTAAGTAATTTTATTTTCTCTCAAAAAGATTGGTGTCAAAATTATTGACAAAAAAAATGTAATCTGCATTTAACATTCCACTTTTTGTAAATTCATCACAGCTATAGGAACTGTATTGGGACCTTCCATGGGTTCCGGTTTCACTGGGGTTGAAAATGTATTGAATAAGTATGAAAAATATCTTTGTCATCCATCACCACGGGAAAATAATTCACAAATGAAAAAAGAGACAAATGGTTGTTGACCTTCATAAATCAGGCAAATAAAATGTGTGTACAAAAAAATAGCTAAAAAACATACCACTATTAGGGCAACAATTAAGACGTTTAAACTACTGAAACAGTGGTAAACTTGCCTGGTATTGGATGCAAGTGTATCTTGTCCCCACGCAAGGTGAGGAAGATGTTTCGGGAGGCAAAGAAAAATCCAAGGGCCAAAGTTGGAGAATTTGAAAACTTGGTTGCATCTGTGGGTCAACAAGACTCAATCTACAATTAGATACCACCTCCATGCCAATAGGCTTTTGAAGGGTTGCCAGAAACAAGCCTTTATTGAGAGAAACCTACAAATGTAAATGCCTGGAGTTTGCTAAATGGCATTGGCACTTAGATTGGAACCGGTGCTATGGTCAGATCACACAAAAATATAGCACTTTGGCCACACTCACCAGTTCTGATTCGTGGACAATGATGCATATGCAGAAAATAACCTCTGTAAAATATAGTGTTGGATCTTTGAGGTTATGGGGCTGTTTTATTTTCCACTGGTCCTGGGGCCTTCTTAGGGTCAATGGCATTGTCATCTCTGCCAAGTACGAGGACATTTTTGTCAAAAACCTGGTGGCCTTTTCCAGGAGGCTGAAACTTGGCCGCAAGTGGATCTTCAGCAAGACAATAACCCTAAGCACACATCAAAACCCACAAAGAAATAATTAATTGAGCACAAAATCAACCTTTTGCAATGGCCATCTACATTTCCAGATGTGAACCCCATTGAAAACCTATGGTTTGAATTGAAGATGGCAGTCCATAAGTGCAGGGCGAAGGATATCAGGGATCTGGAAAGATTCTATATGGAGGAATGGTCTAAGGTCCCTCACAATGTGTTCTACAATTTCATAAAATATTTTAGAAAAAGGCTCAGTGCCATTATCCTCGAAGGGGAGGGTGCTGGAATTATGAAAACAAGCTGCCAATAATTTTGACCCCTATCTTTAAAAAAAAAAGTTGTATTACTCAACATCAAGAGTGAAGCGGCGACTGCGAGATGCTGGCCTTGTAGGCAGAGTTCCTCTGTCCAGTGTCTGTGTTCTTTTTATTGGCCTGTCTGAGATATGGCTTTTTCTTTGCAACTCTGCCTAGAAGGCCAGCATCCCGGAGTCGCTTCTTCACTGTTGATGTTGAGACTGGTGTTTTGTGGGTACAATTTCATGAAACTGCCAGTTGAGGACTTGTGAGGCGTCTGTTTCTCAAACTAGACACTAATGTACTTGTCCTCTTGCTCAGTTGTGCACTGGGGCCTCCCACTCCTCTTTCAATTCTGGTCTTGGCAATTTCTCGCATGGAATAGCCTTCATTTCTCAGAACAAGAATAAGACTGACGAGATTCAGAAGAAAGTTCTTTGTTTCTGGCCATTTTGAGCCTGTAATCGAACCCACAAATTCTGATGTGCCATTGGAACACAGGAGTGATGGTTACTGATACACCTATGTAGACATTCCATAAAAAATCTGCCTTTCAAGCTACAATAGTCATTTTGTTACGGCTCTCATGGGTTGAAGAAGGAGACCAAGGTGTTCATGATTTTTAATAAACAGAACACCTCAACGAAATAACAAAGTAGAAAAAACGAAAGCGCACAGTTCTGTCAAGGCAACAAAACCGCTAAACAGAAAATAACTACATACAAAACACAGGTGGGAAAAAGGCTGCCTACGTATGATTCCCAATCAGAGACAATGATAGACAGCTGCCTCTGATTGGGAACCACACTCAGCTAAAAACAAAGAAATAGAAAACATAGAAATAAAGAAACTAGAATGCCCACCCTAGTCACACCCTAGTGACACATTTACAACATTAACATAGTCTACACTGTATTTCGGATCAATTTGATGTTATTTTACTGGACAAAAAAATAGCCTTTCAAAAACACGGACATTTCTAAGTGACCCCAAACTTTCGAACGGTAGTGTATATCAGGGGTGAAGTGCCCCATAACTTGACCATACCAACAAGACAGGGGGTACTCTGAGTGCTAATTTAGCAGACTATTAAGAAAGTGGAGGGTGTGCAAAGTGGACAGTATCCCTCTGTGGCAAGATGAGAGCAGTCATGCAAATTTAAAAAATGACTTGACATATTCATAATGTTTGCAGAAAACATTGTCGCCTGTGAAAGCTTATCAAGAAACATTGATGTGAGCATGCTGTGTTTGAGGTACCACAGTCTTCAAAGGTTAATGGGAGTCCTGATCCTTAACAAAAGGATATCTTTATTTTTGTTTTGGTCTGGAAGCTCTTTTTGAAAGCCTGCATTAAAGGCCCCGCATCGGCCACAGAGATTAAAGTGTGACTGTTCCCACTGTCTGAGGCCTGGATATGTCTGTCCGCACTGTCAATAGAGTTTCCGACCACTCACCAATTACTTTGCACTCAGATGCACTTTAGCGTCTCTTGCTAACAGTTCTTCAGAAACCCGAAGTGAGTTCTCCTTTTGCTTTCAAGTACTGTAGGAAATGCGAGCATGATGATAAACCTCATGGCCTTGAAGTTTTTTCTCTTTCTTCTGTCAAATGTTTATATTATTACTTGCACAGTTGTCTTTCCTGTTTGTTATCTCCTCTCTCAGCAGTCTATTTCTCCTGTTTGACATTCTTCTGTTGTTAACACTCTTTGCAGTCCATAATTTGATACAATTATTCAGAATACCCCAAGTGACACATTGTATTTCCTGGGAGCTCCCAACATGCCCATGTTTAATAACAGCTCTTCCACCTTAATGTGTTTAATTTGACAACTGCAACGTAATATATAAAGAAATACATGTTTGACCTTAACTACGCATGTAATGTTTGTGGATTCAATTAAAAGCATTTGTGAAGTGAAAAGTAAGTTGAACTTTTTTAGGAAAACTTCAGTGTACTATACCAGTCAACAATAAAAGTATTGCACATGCAGCAGAGGTGACTCGGACTCACTCTCTCATTTACATTTTAGTAGACACTCTTATCCAGAGCAGCTTACAGAAGTAATGAGGGTTACATTGACACATTGTTTTCAGCACGGGGTTACTGATCCAACCTCTGCCCTACTCTCTTGTGATAAGGTAGCCCGGCTTGCAACTTCAAAATCAGTGTCATCCTCGGCTCAAGAAGGAGTTTCCCCTTAGTCTAATGTTAAAGACATTGGTTTCCAGAGTGGGGTGACTGGGGTTCAGAGCCCACCTGTGACATAAGCAAATGAGCTTGATCAGCATCACAGTGTTTCTTTCTGTGATTGTAGTACAGATTGTAATATAGTTGAATTGCCTTGAACACTAAACAGCTTGGAGGAGGTTCTCTTTCTGTCAGTAACACCATGAACATAAATGTGCTTTGAGATCAAAACAATCTCCGTTTTGATCGTACTCCAAGAAGTAATATTTAATGTGCAGTAGACTTATGGCTGATTTGGACACTACGGAGCTTAGCACAGTTTTGCAATGTCATTGTTCGTCACCAAAAATGTTACGGCATTTGACACAGTTTTTTTCTAACCGGAAATGGAGACCCTATGTATCGTTCCTTGTGAAGACTGAGGGGCAGTATTGAGTGACTTTTCCAACAGAAGTCCCGCCCCTGTGTCTACATCACATGAGACAATACTAGCACCTATACAGCCCTCCGATGTGGTTATATTTGGACAAGCATGCAGAAGACTACACCTGGAGGGAGATATCACAACATTTGAACACCGATGCTGATATCAAAGAAACATGAAGAAGGATTTGGTGCTGGTATATTTGCAATCTTGAAAGGGTGAATTAGATGAGTGGGGATGCCACTTGTGTGTAAGTCCTTGCTGATTGTCTGAGATTTAAGTGAAACACCGTCAGACAGACACCAATATGCCAGATATGGTATGTACTCGTCATGCAGCCGAGTCCTTTTGTACAGTGTGTGTGTTCGTGATCTTCTGTTTAGCAGACCTAATTATAACATGTGAAATCAGCTCCTTTCTGCATGGGAGAAATTGTGAGTGGGAAATATTCAGTACCTGTGTTGATATCATAATGAATATTATTTAATACATTTAGAATAAGGCTGTTACGTAACAAAATGTGTAAAAAGTCAAGGGGTCTGAATACTTTCCAAATACACGGTACGAATAACATTACTACACAGATCGTACACGTAATGTTAGCTAGCGAGCCAGCTAATGTTAGCTAGCTAGTTAACAGTGTGTTAACTTGCAATGAAAATTACTTTGAGAAAATTAGAAACGTATAAAATCTGAAAATATAGCTAGACTCTTACCCTTATAAATGGATGAACGCTTCTCCATCTCTGTCACAGATGCCATGGTTGCCCTTCCTTTGAAGATGTAATCGTGCTTCTACACCTGCATTGCTTGCTGTTTGGGGTTTTAGGCTGGGTTTCTGTACAGCACTTTGAGATATCAGCTGATGTACGTAGGGCTATATAAATACATTTGATTTGATTTGATTAATCCAGGCAGGTGTTTTTTACAACAGCCTTATGTGTTCTCTTTTCGACTCCCTCCGCATTTGCAATCAAAAGCCTGAATGTTCTCCATATCCTTAGCTGTCATGCTCTGCTTCTACCGGGCATTCCACTGATTTCAAAACTCGGTCCTCCAGAAAGTGGAGAGCCTTAGAAACACTTGTGCAGTTCTTTGTGATATTTTTCAAAAATTACGCTTTAGAAAGGATTACCTACAAATACTAAGCAGCTCATATTATAGACAGCAGCGTGCTACATGGCAGACCATCCTGAACTCATCTCTCGGCATGTCCAGCCCATCCATTATCTCAAACAATCATGGCTAGCAGGAATGTTACTGTCTTTTTCCTTGGCTAAACCAACTAGGCTCGTAATTTAACACATTTATTTGTATTTATAGATGACATACAAATGTGTTTTTAAGGCACACGAATGTTCACGTTCCAGAAAACATTTCTTCCCTAAAACGCATTTTGATTAAAAAAACAACATTCAAATGTCTACTGTGAAGTAGTGATCCGCGACATACGCCTAGTTTCCTGAAACTAGTGACATTTTCTGTGTATGTAATGATATGTAGGCTGTGTGTGGCGTTTTTAAATGTACAGTGCCAGTCAAAAGTTGACACACCTACTCATTCAAGGGTTTTTCATTATTTGAACTTTTTTCTACATTGTAGAATAATAGTGAAGATATCAAAACTATGAAATAACACATATGAAATCATGTAGTAACCAAAAAAGCTTTAAACAACTCAAAATACATTTTATATTTGAGATTCTTCAAAGTAGCCACCCTTTGCCTTGATGACTGCTTTGCACACGCTTGGCATTCTCTCAACCAGCTTCATGAGGTAGTCACCTGGAATGCATTTCAATTAACAGATGTGCCTTGTTAAAAGTTCATTTGTGGAATTTCTTTCCTTCTTAATGCGTTTGAGCCAATCAGTGGTGTTGTGACAAGGTAGGGGTGGTTTACAAAAGATAGCCCTATTTGGTAAAAGACCAAGTCCATATTATGACAAGAACAGCTGAAATAAGCAAAGAGAAATGACAGCCCATCATTACTTTAAGACATGAAGGTCAATCAATATGGAAAATATCAAGAACTTTGAAAGTTTCTTCAAGTGCAGTCGCAAAAAACCAACAAGCACTATGATGAAATTGACTCTCGTGAGGACCGCCACAGGAAAGGAAGACCCGGAGTTACCTCTCCTGCAGAGGATAAGTTCATTAGTGTTACTTGAACAATCTGAGGTGTAGTTAACACATCTCAACATCAACTGTTCAGAGGAGACTGAGTGAATCAGGCATTCATGGTTGAATTTCTGCAAAGAAACCACCACTAAAGGACACCAATAATAAGAAAAGACTTGCTTGGGCCAAGAAAAACAAGCAAAGGTCATGTGGAACTCAAAAGGGTTCTATCTGTAACCAAAAGGGGTAGTGTAGATAACAGGTACTGTATAAATGTAAAACTTGCCCAAGACAGTTCACAGAACTGTCAATACATTTTTTTTTTGTCAATGTATTAATTACTAAATGTACCTAACATTAGATAGTTAATCCAGAGACTCTTTGTCTCGATTCGGCAATCTCATCCAGATCATCATGGCCCTGGTGAGTGACATTAAACTTGAGACAGGCATTTGTAGTTCTATATGTTAGCCACATTAGGAGATAATTAGCATTTCATTTTGGGGGAGTTAATACAGGCGAAAATATTGATCAAATTCACCGTGTTCTAGAGATATTTATACGGTTGTCAAAATGTCACGCCCGGGTACACCTACACGAAACAGACCTTAATTGAAGTGTTTCTAAAATGAATTGGTTAGAAAAAAAACAATTGGAACCATTTCCATGTTTGATCGCTAGGTTTTATGACTCATACTGTAGTTAAGCGTAGAAACGTGGTAATTAAATACAATGACCATAATCCATTGTGCCTGTTGTTTACAGCTCGGACCGAGGTCTGTATATAATGATGAGATGCTCATGTCTCCACCCTAACAATGGGAGTTGTTATCACAAAGGCGGAAAGGCAGAGGACAAGATTAGGTCCAAAATAAACCCAGATAAATGCATTGGCCTTAATATGGACAGATTAGGGTGAGAGTAATAATAAAAAAAGTATATCTGGATGGATATGTGGTAGATTATACACACACAGACTGCATAGATCGCATTAGAGAGGAATGTACGCAACACTACGGTGACAGGAATAGAGACAGTTTGGGAAAGTATGCCTTATCTTCTTTGAAGAACTGTTACAATTATTTCGTCAGACATCTCTGCAGCATACTGTACTTATGCAGTCTAACCTAGCTAAATGGGATGACTAAAGACAGTACAGTATGGGGAGCACAGATATAAGATTAGATGGTCTGGCTGGCTGGCTGCTACTGCCTGAGCAGAGATGACATGATGACTTTAAGGAATGGAGAAAAAAAAAGTACTATACACAACTGAAATATTGTATTATTTCATAGTAATTTCCTATTTATGTCAACCCAATGTGGATCTGACAAAGACAATGGCGATTGTGTTTTAATGTCATTATTTCTAAATGCATTTAATGACCAATGCAACCGTGTTTCCCACTGTTGCTTCCCACTGGGCAGCAGTTGCTTCACTGGGCAGCTGCATCACGTCGTTGGCAGTAGCTAACGTAGACCATTTGAATCGTACTTGATTACAATGCCCTCCACTAATATTGGCACCCTTGGTAAAAATGTGCAAAACAGGCTGTAAAAAAACTTTCTTGGTTTTTCATTCAAAATATTCACAAAAATAATTGAAAGAAAATGTTTTATTCTTAACATAAAACAATATTTTTCTCAAATATATGTGAGTCACAATTATTGGCACCCCTTCAATCAATACTTTGTGCAACCTCCTGTCACGGAATTCTAGTAGTGGTGGGTGTAGAGTCAGGCACAGAGAGCAATACTTCCAAATTAATGCGTTATTCCACTTGGTCCAGCCAACAAACAGGCAATGACCATAAAACAGGTATGTCTCCAAAAACCAGGAAAATAAACATGCAACAAATTACGCAGGAGAAAATCAACTTCACCACTGACATTAGGAATAAGCCCGACCAAAATAAGCAACAGGTGAAAACAATCAAGACAAAACCAACAGAAAAAAGGGATCGGTGGCAGCTAGTAGGCTGGTTACGACGACCGCCGAGCGCCGCCCGAACAGGAAGAAGAACCACCTTCGGTAGAAGTCGTGACATCTCCCTTTGCCAAGATAACAGCTCTGAGTCTTCTCCTAGAATGGGTAATGAGTTTAGAGAACACATGGCAAGAGATCTGAGACCATTCCTCCATACAGAATCTCTCCAGATCCTTCAGACTCCGAGATCCACGGTTGTGGACTCTCCTCTTCAGCTCATCCCACAGGTTTTCTATGGGGTTTAGGCCAGGGGACTGGGATGGCCATGGCAAAACCTTGATTCTGTGGTCAGTGAACCATTTTTGTGTTGATGTTGGGGTGTGCTTTGGTTCATTGTCCTGCTGGAAGATCCAACCAAGGCCCAGTTAAAGCTTCCAGGTAGTGGCAGTCAGGTTTTGATTGAATATCTGCTGGTACTTGGAGTCCATGATAAGTAAGTATCCAAACAAGTTGTCAAGGGCCTTTGGAAGAAAAACAGGCCTACAACATCAAAGATAAACCACCATGCTCAACAGTGGGGATGAGGTACTTTTCTGCAGGGATATCTTTGTCTCCATAAAACCCACCTCTTGTGTATGTTTCCAAAAAGCTAAATGTTGTTCTCATCTGACCATAGAACCCGGTCCCATTGAAAGTACCAGGAGCAAACTGTAGGCGCTTGAGTTTGTTGTTTGATGACAGCCATGGCTTTTTTATGGTAACCCTTCCAAACAACTTGTGGTTACGTAGGTGACGTCTGATCGTAGTTTTGGAGACTTTATGTCCCCAAGACCCAACTAATGTCTGCAATTCTCCGGCTGTGATCCTTAGATTTTTTTTGGCCACTCTAACTATCCTCCTCACGGTGTGAGGGGTCAATATAGACACATGCCCTCTTCCAGTCCGATTGTTAACATCTCCAGTTGCTTTAAACTTCTTAATTATTGCCCTGATAGTGGAAATGGCATTTTCAACCATTGAGCTATTTTCTCATAGCCATTTCCTGATTTGTGCAGCTCAACAACCTTTTGTCGCACATCATTACTGCATACTCATCTTTCCAATAGTGATGGATGACTATGGGAACTTGGCCTGTATGTCACCTCATATTTATACCCCAGTGAAACAGGAAGTCATGGCATACCACTTAAGTATTCCTAAGCACTCAGGTGAACTTAATGTAAAACATGAATGGGAATATACTTCAGTTAGATTTTACTCATAAGAATTTCTAGGGTTGTCATTGTGGCACACATGTTTTGGAGAAAAATATTTATTTCACATGTACTTTTTTCAATAATTTTACTTCAATTAAAGGTTAGATTTTTTTTGTGAATATTTTGAATGAAAGACCAAGGGAGAAACAGCAAAGACATTTTTTACAGCCCATTTTGCTCATATTTCCCAAGGCGCCAATATAAGTGGAGGGCACTGTATATTTAGAGTAGGTTAGCAGCCTACACGAAAAATAACTTGTAATATTGGTAGTAACCATCTGGATGTTACTGTGATACAATCAACTGCTGCTCAGTGGGGAGAGTTTGCGCTACAAACTCGCAGCAAAACAACACGTGGCAGAATATCTTCTTTGCTCCCGAGTCCCGCTGGCCTGCAGTAACTTAAGTTAGCGGAAAGTAGCTAAATAGTGTATCTAATATCAGGCCATGGTGACAGGCAGCTGAAGCACATTTGTTCATTTTGTTGTCCGATTAAAAACTCCCATGTCTCAATTTGAACTTTGGCGGACAAGTTGCAAATTCTTGCTGAAGTTTCTAGCGACAAGCATAAACTAGCAAGCTGGGGAGGGCTCATTAGGACGACTGACTGAACCGAATCTATTCGTCCCCACTCAACTCTCGCTGTGTGACATACGTCATCAATTTTGGGCACCAGACATGTCCGTATAGCCTCTCCCGACAGAAAGTGAACTAGCTAGCTATCTAATGTTAGCTTGATTTGACATGACATATTTAGAGATACCTAGGATTTTTAGCTAGTTATGTACTTTGTGTAAATTAGGATAACTGTCACACCCTGATCTGTTCCACCGGTCTTTGTGCTTGTTTCCACCCCCTCCAGGTGTCGCCATCTTCCCCATTATCTCCAGTCTATTTATACCGATGTTCTCTGTCTGTTGCCAGTTATTTTTTTCCCGTCAGGCCTACCAGCGTTTTTCCCCTTGCTCAAGACCTTTTCAAGTTCCTGTTTTCTAGTTTTCCCGGTTTTGACCTTTCTGCCTGCCCTGACCCTGAGCCTGCCTGCCTTTCTGTACCTTATGATCTGGATTAGTGACCTCTGCCTGGCCTTGACCTGTCGGCCAGGCAGGCAAGTCGGTTAGGACACCCCCCCTCCCTCTCCCTTTCCCCTTCCCTTCCCCCTCCCCTCCCCTCTCACTAGTGTTGGGCTGTAAAGGGAGTGGGCCACCATCATGTCAGCAGCACAGGCTGGCATGAGGAGGCACCATGCAGTGCGCCTCCTTCTAAAGGAGAAGGGAGGAAAAATAATGGAGCTATCCCGATTGGATTTCTCCAGAAAATTCCTCCAGAAAGAGCTCGGCTTTCATCCCGCGCAGGTAAACTGCATCTTAGCCCTCCCCTATAGGAAGGGCTTCGATGTCAGTTTTTCCAACGCCAGCTTCCTGAGGGAGTTCTGGGGGAAACTCCAGAACGCCCTGAACACCCAGGGGTCCCTCACAGCGATGTTCGAGGTGACCAAGCTGACGGATAATAGCATTAAAACCGTTAGTGTCCATATGTACAATGAAACCGTACAGCCGGAGGACGTTGCAGTATGGCTGGGCAGGTACTGCAACGTGAAGGGTCCCCTGATCCAGGTAAAAGACCTCGACGGGATCTGGACAGGGGCCTGGAGGGTCACTGTCCAGCAAAGGGAGGACCCTGGGGGCTATGGTGGGTTGAAAGCCATCCCATCCAGCATAGTCCTCGGAGAGAACAGGGGCCATGTTCACTACCAGGACCAGCCCAAGCTGTGCCGTAAGTGTGGTGAACATGGCCACCTTGCAGACGCCTGTCAGAAGGTCGTCTGCATGAAGTGCCGGGAGGTGGGCCACCGCTACGAGGAGTGCACGAACGGAAGGTCGTGCAACCTCTGTGGCGAGCGGTCCCACCTCATCCGCGACTGCCCCTCCTCCTGGGCCAATAGGGCCAAGGCTGGAAGGAGGGAGTGGGCGGCCGCGGACCGGGCTTTCGAGCGCCAGAGGGCTGGAACGGCAGTTGCCGAGGTGGTAGTGGAGGAGCCGGTGGTGGTGGAGGAGGAGGCAGTAGTGGAGCTGGTAGTGGTGGTAGAGGAGACAGTTGGGGAGCCGGTGGTGGTGGCTGTAGTGGAGGGCGCGGAAGGTGCAGTGGTGGAAGAAGTGGGAGGAGAGGACAAAACCCTACCCACCCCAATCCCCCTGCCCCAGACTAATGTGACCCCTGAAGGAGAAAGGGCCGAGAAAGACGGCTCCGGAGAGATATTCAGCGAAAGATCCCCAAGTGGGTCAGACATTATAGGGTCGGTGTCGGAAAGCACCATGGAGACTGTGTCAGAAGGTACGGGAGAGGAGGGGGAGATTCTGAAGGAACACCTCCCCCTACGTAAAAGAAACGCTGAGGAGCTCTCTGACCCCGAACAGGGTGAGGAGAAAAAGGGAAAGGTGGAGTGGGAGAGCTCCCAGGGGGAGGAAGAACCCAGAACCTTCCCCTCCAACTCCCCCAATCAAGTCTCCTTTTTAAGTCCTATTTTAACCTCCTCTCCCTTCCAAACCCCTTTACCCCGGAGGGAGAGAGAGAAAGTCCCTGAAGACTAACCCCCTTTTAACTTTTCAATGCCTTTTCTTCTAGCACTGTTTTTACTCACCCCTTTTATGGCTTTTAAAATCACCACTATAAACGTGAGGAGCGTAAAGACAGCAACAAGAGCACAGTCGGTTTTATCCTTTTTAGAAAGGTTTAACTCGGATGTGTTTTTACTACAGGAGTGTGGTCTACCCTTTTTATCCTCTTACAGGAAATGGGAGGATAAGTGGCAGCACGGGCCCTCCATTTGAAGTGGTTCCAATTTTAACAAGAACGACGGTGTTGCCATTTTAATCAAGACCCCAGAGGTGGTGGTGAAGGGGAGCACGGTGGTGGTAGGTGGGCGTGCTCTTTTAGCCAACTGTACTTTTATGGGGAGGGATTTTAACGTGCTAAATGTGTATGGTTTTAACGATAAACATGACCGGTGTGCACTTTTAGAGGACCTGCAGTCCCACATGCTAGGGAGGGATCCTCTAGTGGTGGGTGGGGATTTTAATTGTGTTTTAAGTAGAGCAGACAGGAGAGGGGCAGGAGGGGATTTTAAGGTAGACAGGTCAAGTGTTTTATTGCAAGGGCTGTGCAGGGATTTTAAACTGACTGACTGTTTTAAAACCCTGCATCCAAGAGAGGAGGGCTTCACCTGGACCAGTGGTGATGGCACCAGAGCCTCTCGCATTGATTATCTGTTTACCCGGGACTGTCCCCCAACTGATGCTAGAATAACCCCTGCTTTCTTCTCAGACCACGTAATGCTGACGTGCACCCTTTCACTATCTTCGGGTGTGACTGTGGGAAGAGGGCCCTGGAAACTGAACTGCTCCCTTCTAGAAGATGATAGAGTAGTTAGTCAGTACAGAGAGCAGTTCAGCCAGTGGCAGGCGCTACAGGACTTCTTTGACACGCGAGCACAGTGGTGAGAAATGGTGAAGGGAAGGACGAGGACCTTCTTTAGAGAGATAGGAAAGGAAAAAAGCAGAGAAAAAGATAGACGCATGGTGGGACTGCAAAAGCGACTGGAAAGGTATTTTAACCTATGCCAACAGGGCCTTGATTTTAACCAAGAAATTAAAGAAGTAAAGAAGGAAATGGCACTTTTAGCAGAACAGAGAAGCAAGGGGGTTATTTTAAGAGGCAAGGAAAGGGAATTAGAAGAGGGGGAGAAGTGCACAAGGTACTTTTTTAAGAAAATAGTTAGTAAGGGTAGGCTAATGACTCGTTTAAAAAATAAAGATGGGGTTTTAAAAACAGATACAGAAGGAAAAAAATAAGTAGTTGAGGATTTTTATGGGGAACTGTTTGGGGTAAAAGATGTGTGCGAAGAAACAATGGGGGACCTTTTAACATACATCGACAAGACCCTACCCAATACAGACGACCTGAAAAAAGACCTGACGAGGACAGAAATCGAACAAGGACTGAAACATTTTAAGAGGGGTAAATCACCGGGGGAGGACGGCCTCCTTTTGGAGTTTTATTTGACCTTTTGGGATGTTTTAGCCGACGAACTTCTGACTGTTTTTACCGACTTCGAACATCTTGACAGACTACCTGACAGTTTTAGAGTGGGGATCGTGACTCTTTTATATAAGAAAAACGACAGGACGGACCTGAAGAACTGGAGACCGATAACCCTTTTAAACTTTGATTGTAAACTTTTTACCAAGGTTTTAACACTCAGAATGTCTTCTGTTTTAGGGGAGGTGATCCACCCGGACCAAACCTGTGCCGTGCCCGGAAGGAAGATCACGGACAGCCTGATACTAATCCGAGATGCCATCTGTTATGCGAGAGACAGAAACATGCGGCTTGTAGTCCTAAATTTAGATTTTGAAAAAGCCTTTGATCGGGTCTCGCTCCCGGTTTCCCGGACAGGTTCTTAGCTTGGGTGGGACTGCTGTACGGGGACATCACCAGCAAAATCCTTGCAAATGGGCATCTGTCAAAAGCAGTGGGAGTACACTGCGGCGTCCGTCAGGGCTGTCCGTTATCTCCTCTTCTGTTCGTGGCCTGTATTGAACCACTGGCACAGGTCTTGAGAAGGGACCAAGGGATCAGTGGGGTGGGTATCCCGGGGAGTGGGGGGATGACCGCCAAGTGCGTCTTTTACATGGACGACGTCAACATTTTATGTACCGACCTTTTATCCGTCGACAGGACTCTGGACAGGACTGACTGGTACGGACGAGCCTCTGGGGCGAGACTGAACAGAGACAAGACAGAGGCCCAATTCTTCGGACCATGGGCAGACCCAGGACCAGACTACCTCTGACAGTTAAACTGACGGACATAAGGGTACTGGGGGTAAAGTTTGACCGGGGGGGAGGAGGGAGCGGTAACTGGAGTGGAATCCTGGGGACGGTAAGACAGAGACTGGGTTTTTGGGGACTACGACAGCTGACTTTTGAGGGCAAGGTTTTAATCATTAAAGCTGTGATTTTACCTGTGCTTTTATTAATCAGTTCTGTTTTTATCCCCCCTCTAAGGAGTATTTTAGACCTGGAGCGGAATCTTTTTTACTTCCTGTGGGGAGGCAAGTGGGAGAGGCTGAGGAGGGAGGTGGTCAAGAGGCCCAGGTCCAAGGGGGGGAAAGGCTTGCCCGACCTCTACTTGTTCCTGGGCAGCCGCTACACAGCGTTACATCTGACTCTTGCCACCTCCCCGGTCAACAACAAGACTCAGGCCCTCGCACGGTTCTGGCTGGGATCTTACCTCAGGACTCTGAGGCTGACCCCAGTCGACCTGCGAGCCCCAGTCTCTTTCCTGCTACCCCCGCCCTACGTCCAGCTCCAGAAGTTTTTAAGACATTTTAAACTGGAAAAAGAAACAGTCACGTTCTTAACAAAACACCGCTCTCTTCTCTCTCTTGTGCAGGATTGGGAACCAGTGTGTCCAGTGCGCGGGCTCGCTATAGGTGAGCCCACAATGGTTTGGCGCAACGTGGCCCACCCTGCTCTCCTGAATCGGCATCGGGACCTGTCCTGGATGGTCGCCCACGAGATCCTCCCGGTCAGGGCCGTTATGCACTCACGGGGCATGGCGAGGACATCCGCGTGCCCCCGACCAGGCTGCGGCCAAGAAGAGTCGGTGAGGCACATGCTCTGGGAGTGCAGAGCCGCCAGAGACCTGTGGAAGGAAGCAGGCCCCCTGAACACCTCGTGTCTGCCAGCAGGGGAGGACCTAACACCTCAGCTCGTGCTGTATGGGGTGGTCCGAAGGCCCATTCCAACGAAGGCCTTCACCAAGCTCTGGCCCACCCTCACGTGCCTGAAGGAAGCACTGTGGTCCTCCCGTAACCTGCTGGTAGCGAAAAACGTAGAGACCACCCCCCAGGCAGTGGCCATGGTAGCCACGGAAGCCCTGGGGTGGTATGGAAGGAAGGGGGCCTCGACCCCAGGCGAAGGGTCCCCCACAACACCCTAGGTCCCGGCGGCCACGGCCTGACAGCGCTGCGGCGCCTAGGGCGATGCGCCTAGGGGAGGGATCTCCTCTGGGCCCCGAAGGACGGGACAATGATCTATTCAGAAGAGCAGGATGAGGTGAGCTTGATAAAGACTCACCCCGCTCCTGTACAAGGGACTGAAGACAGCCTTTTAACATGTTTTTCATGTCTTAAAAATGTTTTACCTTTGTTAGATCATTAGTACACATTTTAAATGGCTTTTACAGATTTGATGTTTTTACAAGGAAAGTACTTTTATTCATGGTTGTTTTCATTGGTTTTAACAACATGTACTTTTTAACAAATTTAAATGTAACTTTCAAATGCTGTGTTTTATGCCTTAGTGCCGTTTTTATGTGTATCAATGATGTAAAAAATGTATGAGCTGTTTTTAAAGGAATTGTGTCAATGAAACTTTTCCAAAAGAAAAGAAAAAAATCTACTTTGTGTATGACACAAGTAATTTTTCCAACAATTGCTGACATTATTTCAGTTATAATACACTGTATCACAATTCCAGTGGGTCAGAAGTATACATACACTAAGTTGACTGTGCTTTTAAACAGCTTGGACAATTCCAGAAAATTATGTCATGGCTTTAGAAGCTTCTGATAGGCTAATTGACATCATTTGAGTCAATTGGAGGTGTACCTGTAGATGTATTTCAAGCCCAACCTTCAAACTCAGTGCCTCTTTGCTTGGCTGCCTGGGGCGGCAGGTAGCCTAGTGGTTAAAGCGTTGAACTAGTAACCGAAAGGTTGCAAGATTGAATCCCGAGTTGACAAGGTAAAAATCTGTTCTGTGTCACGGTCGTCCTCCTCTTCATCTGAAGAGGAGAGGCGAGATGGATCGGAGGACCAAAATGCGGCGTGGTATGTGTTCATCGTTAATTTTAATACAGAAAACACTGAACACTATACAAAAGAGTAACAAAAAACAATAAACCAAATACGACCGTGAAGCTACAAAATGAGACCTGTGCTGACACAAGCCACTAACATCAATCACCCACAAACAAACATAACGTAATGTACTCTGTACATGTAGCCTCTATATAGTTGATCAATCTAATTCAAGGCACATTCCCCTTTTCTATTTCAGGGGCTTGCTCATTCATTTAGCATTTCCATGAGTTTCTGTTGTTGCCTATATAGCTAATTTGACATTGAGTATTTTAGGCATGTCCAGTTTGCCCTGGCACGACCCATTTGGCATTGTGTGGGTGAGTGAGGGAGTTTGTGAGTGAGGAACAGAGTGTGAATGGGTGATTTATTGTTTATGCACTTTATTTTGTATTGCTTTTACAAAATACATTTGTTGCTATTTTCAAATGTTAATAGTATATTTTTGACAAGTCCTTAGTTTTTTTGTTGCATACAGATGTGCCTTGTTGCAGTTCATACTGTACATACTATATTTCCTCTACATTTTTCTATTTATTGCATGGAAAAGATCATGTGTATCAAATCTCAAGTAACCTTAGGGATATTAGCAAATTATCAAGGTCAATGTTTTTATTTTAATAGTAACTAAATTACTTTTACTCTGAGTACTTTTCACTTGAATTTTTTACACCAGTAGTTTTACTTTTACTTGAGTAAAATGTCATTATAGGAACAGTACCTCTACTGTACCTCTATATTTCAGTACACATTTCACCTCTGAGTGCTACCAAATGTTGTCCTTTGACCACCATGATGCTAAGACACAACATTAAATAACAAACAAGGTCAAAGGAGATACTTCAAAGCCAAGTCATACCTCAAATGCTTATTTTAAAAGGGGGATTAGTGTCCATATTAGGAGAGCCTCAATCTTAAAGTCCTGCTAAGATTGAGGCTGTCCTAATATGGACACCGTAGGACATGAACACCTATGTCCATGCAGGAGAATATACAAGTAAGATGTGAAACTAAAGACACCGTTTACCAGAGCTGTAGCCAAAGTTAATGAAGCATCCGAAAGTTAATGAAGCATCCTACGAACATATGATCAAGTGACCGGCAGTTGAAGTGGAAAGGAAACATGAACATCTGTTATACGTAGAGCGGTTTATCATATGGGTTTAATGAGATATGCTTCACCCTGGCATCCGGCCAAGTCTACAGAAGTGGTTTGAAGGCATCTGTTTGTTTAGCTGAATCAAACTTGCAAATGAGTGCCACAGGCTAGATCTTTCTTGGCCCTCTCTGGTACGTCATAAATGGGATAAACAGAATTACCAGCCATTCTCTATGGTATTCCGATGACCTTAGAGTTACTTTGTTTTTTCTTTATTGAACACACTTTTTGCATCACCTATCTTTGTTAATTAGACAATGACAAACAACGGCATGTTTAGCAATTAGTGTACAAGACTCAAGCGCAACTTGTTTTCATTTTTTTACGAAGTTGTTTGTTCACACACTGGAACATTTCTCGTGTTAGAAATAGACAGGTGCACTTAAAGTCACTTCACCCACTGATTGTACAAATTTGACGCATTTACAACGCTTGATCTTTGTAACATTAGATTCTGTTCAATGCCGTTTCTATAAAAACGCTTAATAACATATCACCCATCACCCAGTTGAGGTTAGTCGGTTACTGTCATAATCTTTGCCGTCTAACGACTAGCTTTTCCTTATGACAGCTCATGAATATGCATTCAAGTTTAACCTCGTATAAAGCCTGAATCTCACTCCGATCAGTCATGGGATTATTAGAAAGAGCTGTAGGGCGTCATCAGTCTAAAACACTTGTTGTTTGTTCACCTGGGAGAGAAGGATCAAATGGATGTAATTATTCACCCGTCCCATGAGCACATGGAGAGCACAACCTTGAGCTGAGGAATGATTCAATCATGGTCTCGCTGTTGAACATCCATCTTCTCCACAGGCAGGAACCCAACATGTCCTCTTGGGCGAAGACTCCTCGACTGGAATCAAGATTACAATATAACACAGCTCGTTCACTGACAAGAGAAGGATGGCACAGTCTCAGTCAAGGGAAACAGACCAGGATTAGATAAAGCCTTCAGAAAGTTTTCATACCCAGTGTTGCCAACTCATTTTCAGGGGAAGTTGCTAGAGGCAGGTCGATTTGTTGCTAAAAGTTGCTAAATTACGTTGTGATGTCATTGTGTGATGATGACGTTACTCAAATTGACTGGCCATCTCTGCAAAAATATGATTTGACATTTGTTAGTTTAGATTTGTTTGTTTATTATCACATATTTTTTATTTGTAAATGTAATATAAACACACATTTTATATGATCAGATATTTTTATTTTATTGAACACATTACACATTATTGAACAATTACATTTTATTTATTTTCTTTAATTGAACAATTACATTTTATTTATTTTCTTTAACTAGTAAACCTACACGTTTTGAACAATTGTAGTTTTAAGCAGTGTATTGGTAGTTAACATGCTACCTAACTGATCAACAATTATAGGTACAAGCTAATAACAAGGTATGTATGCTATCTTATTGAACAAGCAACTTAACTTTAATGAGGTGTGCGCTTAGGCATCTCGCTCCAGGTTGTTGTGCTGCTTGGCTGGCTAGCTGCTCAATGGTTTCCTCCAGATATTGCCACTGTTCTCGCTCACACTGCAGTGCACACTGCCACCATCAGCTGTGTGTCTCCGCCAGTTCCAGAAAGTCCACTCCTTGCATACGTACTGTAAATATGATGAATCATAGATTGGCAAGGAAATCTTCTTCATCTTCACTGTCCAACTGCATTGTCACAGAGCTGGAACCAGCATACCTAAATGGTCGCATGCTAGCAGTGAACAATGCTCCGCAATGGCCATTGCCATAGTAGATCCTGCACTTTTGCAGTTATCCACTTTCTTAACCAACTGTGGTAATGTAGACTGAGTAGTGGGGTTGTACGGTTTTGATTTATTCATATGCTTTGCTGTAGGACAATGTTTTTTGATGTCATACATTTTTGCAAGCATATCTGATTTGCAGTATTCCCGACAATCATCCCCAATTACTGGCTTCAGCTACCCTTTAAATTCAGCCACAGACTCCCACTCTTTTCTGTACTTCTGGCTGTACAATTTGATTGAGACATGTTGATTGATGTTGTAAGTTCTGTTCAAGATCAAACATTCGTGACCAACTATATTCATTGGGTTTGTCTCGTCGAACACTGCAGTCAGCCAACAATGATTTGCAATTTTCTGAAATTACTGCTGGCCTGCTGCTGACGTCACTCACATTGCACTTTTGCAGCCAGGCACGTGTGTTGTGACTGAGTATGTGACAGAGAAAATCGTTTTTTTGTAATTTAAAGGGGAATTCGTGCATTTTAGCGTTTGAGTCACTTTTCAAAAGTTGCTAAAAGTTACAAAGAAATGTTTGAATGTAGCTAAATTTGTTGCTGTTTGAAAAAAAAGTTGCCATGGTAGTCTGAAAAGTTGTCAAATCCAGTTACAAAATTGCTACATTTTCTAAGAGCATTCCACAGCTAGATTGTACAACATTTGGCCATTATTCCTTTTCAAAGTTCTTCAAATTCTGTCAAATTGGTTGGTGACCATTGTTAGACAACCATTTTCAGATCTTGCCATAGATTTTCAAGTAGATTTAAGTCAAAACTAACTTGGCCACTCAGGAACATTTCCTGTCTTCTTGGTAAGCAACTCCAGTGTAGATTTGGCCTTGTGTGTTAAGTTATTGTCTTGCTGAAAGGAGAATTCATCTCCCAGTGTCTGGTGGAAAGCAGACTGAACCAGGTTTTTATTTAGGATTTTGCCTGTGCTTAGCTCCATTCCATTTCTATTTTATCCTGAAAAATTCCCCAGTCCTTAATGATTGCACACATACCCATAACATGATGCAGCCACCACTATATGGAGAGTTGTACTCAGAAATGTTTTGTATTGGATTTGCCCCAAACAAACACTTTGTATTCAGGACAAGAAGTACATTTCTTTGCCACTGTTTTTTTTACCCATCTACCAATAGCTACCCTTTTTTGCGAGGCAATGGGAAATCTCCCTGGTCTTTGTGGTTGAATCTGTGTTTGAAATTTACTGCTCGACTGAGGGACCTTACAGATAATTGTATGTGTTGGGTACATAGATGAGGTTGTCGTTAAAATGTTCAACACTATTATTGCGCAGAGAGGGAGACCATGCAACTTATTATGTGACTTCTAAAGCAAATGTTTGCTCCTGAACTTATTTAGACTAGCCATAAAAAAGGGGTTGAACACTTATTGACTTAAAACATTTAAGCTTTTCATTTTTTTATTAATCTGTAAACAATTTTTTTTTTAAACTAATTCCACTGACATTATGGGGTATTGTTTTCAGACCAGTGAACAAAAATAAAAATGTAATCAATTTTAAATTCAGGCTGTAACATAACAATATGTGGAAAAAGTTGAGGGGTGTGAATACTTTCTCAAGGCACTGTGTGTCTTCACGTCGAGATAGAGTAAGGCAATGGGTCTATAAGGTGCCAAAAATGGTGTTATGTTACACCTTACATCTGAATCAAAGCTAGCCAACAGACTTGCTGAACTTAACAATAAATCAAATGTCAGCTGATTGATGAATCACTTGAAATCAATTTGAATTTAGAACTCACTGAACTGTATCGACACTATAGTACAAACAATGTCCTATGTATACTGAACAAAAATATGAACGCAACATGGAACAATTTCAAAGATTTTGCTGAGTTACAGTTCATATAAGGAAATCAGTCAATTGAAATAAATTCATTAGGCCCTAATCTATGGATTTCACGACTGGGCAGGGGTGCAGCCATGGGTGGGCCTGGGAGAGCATAGACCACCCACTTCAGAGCCCACTGGGGAGCCAGGCCAAGCCAATCAGAATGAGTTTTTCCCCACAAGGGTTTTATTACAGGTTATTAAAGCCAGATGTGAAGGTCCTGCTCTGGCGTGGTTACACATGGTCTGCGGTTGTGAGGCCGGTTGGAGGTACTGCCAAATTCTCTAAAATGACGTTGGCAACAGCTCTGGTGGACATTCCTGCAGTCAGCATGCCAATTGCACTCTCCCTCAACTTGATACATCTGTGGCATTGTATTGTGTGACAAAACTGCACATTGAGTGGCCTTTTATTGTCCCCAGCACAAGGTGCACCTGTGTAATGATCCTGCTGTTTAATCAGCTTCTTGATATGCCACACCTGTCAGGTGGATGGATTATCTTGAAAAAATGATAAAATCCTCACCAACAGGGATGTGAACAGATTTGTGCACACAATGTCTGATAAATAAGCTTTTAGTGCGCATGGAACATTTCGGGGATCTTTTATTTCAGCTCAGGAAACATTAAACCAGCACTTTACATGTTGAATTTCTATTTTTGTTCAGTGTAGTTTCCACTTGCTGTGGTTGTAGTATGGCCAGGAGAAGCACAGAACATAATGCATTATTCTATTCAACTCCTGTGGTTAAAACTCTCTCCATTTCAGTTTGACTCGCAGAACAGTCGAAATATGCTGGACTGGTTCAACATGTCAGGCTGGCCTATTTTTTCAAGGTCCCCTCTGCTTGAAAATGACAGGATGTCATACGAGTCAAAACCTCAGGACCAGATTACAAAACTCCTGCCAAAGGAGACAACACAACACAACATGGCCACTGTCAGCCACCTAATGAGGACATTGAGTCCAGTCTGTCAGTCAGACGTTTGGGTGGCAGTCTGCTGACTCCAGTGTCCCACAGCTCCCAGCTTTATACTGTTTCTACAGCACAGGCATGTCTGCACAAATGGTTAAAGTCAGTAAAGTCATGCGAAAGTGCAGGTAACTTGAGTAAAGTTGGGTCTACATTGTTACAATAATCAAGACAATCTAGTGCTTATATGTATCCATTAGCGTACAGTAATCTGGTCTGCAGGTCCAAGTTATAAAAGTTACCAAAAGGTAAATATTGAATTTAAGGTAGTTAATTCCTCCTATCAGATCTATGTCCAGTGACATCATTGTGTGGGTCCACTCTCTACCTTTGAACTACAACATTTGGTGTGGGTGTGTCATTTTGGATCGACTCAGAGCCTTTATGGATAAGTCATCGAAATTAGAAATTAGAACCATTTCAAATTAAAGATAAAACAAAAACCGAATGTGACCTTGAGTAATGCATTGTGAAGTCTAGTTTCTTAGGGTCAACTGGAATACAAGCTGGCACTAAGGGAGGTAGGCTTTGGCTAAATCCTTGTTATCTTTAAGCCCGAGCTGAGCCCAGCAGACAACACAGGGTTAACGTCGTTTCCCGGTGCTTATTTTATGTTGATACAAATAATGTGAACTAAGCCCCAAAGACCATTAAGGATTCGGTAATCTCCCCTTCTGTTTCTGAAAGGGCCGGATTGAGACATTTAGTGCTCCCTTTTCCCAGCACATTTTCACCCCCTCACTGAGAGAGGTGAGCAGGAGGCCTTCTCGCTCTCCAGAGGCAGACTGACTGGAGGGAGAGAGAGAGAGGCTGTTTGTGTTTTCTTTCTTTATTTGCTTCTC
The DNA here is from genome assembly GCF_013265735.2 of Oncorhynchus mykiss. Classification (NCBI taxonomy): domain Eukaryota; kingdom Metazoa; phylum Chordata; class Actinopteri; order Salmoniformes; family Salmonidae; genus Oncorhynchus; species Oncorhynchus mykiss. The sequence goes on along the minus strand of NC_048581.1, from coordinate 37,704,362 downwards.
GACTCTCCAAATTATTACTTGGAGCCCAGGAGAGGGTTGACAGCGGTCTCTGGGATCAGGCTTGTCGTAAATCCCTCTCGAAGTTGAAGGAAAACAGCACAGTTGGGTTCGGTGCTGCGGTTTCGGGACTTTAATTAGGATTTGTCAGATTGCCGGGGCTAATGCTTGTCTCTCGTTTGAGCAGAGGCTCAGTGTGGCTGTGTAGTGAGGGGAGAGAAGAGAGCCAGGAACAGCAGTAGCCTAATCTGACAGACGGGCCTGGCAGAGCGGTTCATACAGATATTAAATATCAATACTCACCTGACTCACTCTCTTGGTCAGCAGTCCATGCATTTTAATTTGGTTGATCATTTCATTTTGATCAGGTGAGATGCATGAAAGTTGAAAACTGTATTATACTTGCACTAAATGAGTCCACTGAGAAAATAGGAAAGGGATTTTTTTTGTATCATTCCAACCTAAATGTTATCAGTTTGGGAGTTGTTGGCATTATTTTACAGAAGATATGAAGCTCTGGAAACAGGTGAGCAAAGTGTGTTAGTATATCACACTGTCTCCCCCTGCTGGAGTAAAAAGTAAACAAGTACTCAAAAGTTATGGAAAATTATTTTGGGGCAACATGACATAATTCACATTGAAATGTGAGTTATAGATCTGCAATTCTAATTGAAAGCCAGTCTAAGAATCAGTATATCTGTTCTATTTGAGCTATTTCTGTGCGTCCCGTTTTTAAGTTACATTTTTTCATCAACTTCAAACAGCTGAAAATACAATATTTTTGGTTATGGAAAATATATTTCACAGCGGTTTAGATGGTACAATGATTCTCTACACTATACTTGCTTGTTTTGTCACAACAATTAGGCAAAGCGATTTCCGCATAGTTCTTCTTTAATCTAATTTGTTGTTTTTAAATGTTGGAAGTTGTTTGAACTGTGTAGCCAAGAATTCTATCCTTTTAAACACTTGCATAACAGTTCAACTTCCAGGTGAATTTTAGACAAATAATTACTTTCTTTGCCTAATTACTTTCTTTAACTATACTCCTTTGAGAAAACCTGGAATCAAGGCTTGGAAGTACCTATCAAGTGCAGAAAGCTGGCCATACATTACACAATTTTAAACTGTGATTTTGCCATGATATGGGATCCACAACCAATTTCCTGGATCGCAGGTAAATCATAACGTCATAGGCTCTGACCAAGACGTCGTAGGTCGCATAATGGGAGTGGGTGAAAGACGTGAGATTATGGGTTTTACACTCTCCTGATCCACATTTTAGGTACAGATTATTTTTCTGACATTCCAGCCATTTTTGTTCGTACCTTGTGTAGTGAGGGTGGTGCTATGATGAAACATGTCCTCCGTTGCTCGTCTACATACACAAAGTAGGAGGGGTCTAAACAGGTCGTTGTGAGCAAACCCGTGTAATTTGAGCACACCGGTCTCAGACTTCAGGATAACAACATTATGCAGACAATTTGCATAATGCAAGTGCTCCCACAACGTTAAGATATTTGTCACCATCCAATGTATGCCTAGCTTTAGATACCAGACTCTGTAACCTTAAGTTTTAAGTTCCTCGGCTTACACATCACAGAAATGGTCCACCCACACAAACCATGTGGGGAAAAAGGCGCAACAGCGCCTCTTCAACCTCAGGAGGCTAAAGAAATGTGGCTTGTCACCTAAAACCCTCACAAACTTTTACAGATGCACAATTAAGAGCATCCTGTCGGGCTGTATCACAACCTGTTACGGCAACTGCACCATCCTCGAACTGCAAGTCTCTCCAGTGGGTGGTGCGGTCTGCACAATGCATCGCTCATACATATATTTAAGACTCAGTAATCACTCATTGCTGTACAATCCAATTACAAAGAGGCAAGAACTCATTCTGTAGTTGTAGTTTTATAAAAAGTAGCGTGTTGTGATATTTGCAAAAGCTATTGCTCTCCCTTTCTTAACCATTTCTCAAAGTGGGGCAAATCTGATCAAAGTGTGAATCCCTTCTCCTCACTCACGGTCTGATCAAATGGTGTTTACAGTATGTGCCATCTCCCTCATCTAAAACTAAATGAATTCCATCTCAGAAACACAATTTCCAAATCCATTAACAGTCTCTCTCTCGTGGTTTCTGTAATTCATGCATTTTTGTGAAAATTTTGCCATAGAACAAAGTGCATGAGAATTAAAATTCATAATTAGGCATTCGTCAAAACACAGAGGTGCAGGTCATCAAATATTAAGTGGTAGAATCAAAGGGCTAGGTTTCTGTTCCCTCCATCACACGTCCAGACGTATAGGAAGCTTGAGCAACTACATCACAGGTGAGTCTCTCAGTGAGGCTCTTTTTCTGCTTGAGCTCTGACAGGGGCACGCTAACCGTAAGCCTGCATGCACCTCAAGGTGTTTCAATCTCTCTTTTTGGGGTGGTTGTCATCTGCAAAGTCTTCATGCTCAGAATTTGCACTGAATTTTAATCTTCTCCAAATTTGATGGCATAAGCATATCGCCTCACTCCATGCATGTCTGTAGAACAGAGAATAAACGAAAGAAAGTGAATGACAGAGAGAGGTGGAGGAAGAGGGGGGGGGGGGGGGGGGGGGGGAGAGGGATAGAGAGCTCACACAGACAGACAGGATCGGTGAACAAACAGGCAGGAGACAGAACTGCAAGCAAGCTAAGTCGCCCCAGCTTTGAAATCAGTCTCTCCTCCTTTGTCAAGCTTTACTCCCAGCACAGGGAAGAGATAATCTCACAAAGCTGTTTTCAAAAGCCAATCCATACCTTCCCCTTCCACGAGCCCCCCCCCCCCCCATAATTTTTTATTCAACCCATCATCATCCATTCTTTTCAGCATTGTGTGTAGAGGAAAATACACAGCCAACACTTTACTTCTAACCCTGAAGTGTTGAGTAAGAACGTTAAACTAACTGATAACAGTGTGCTTGATTTTCATTGCTCCTCTGTCTCCAAAGCAAATGTACAAGTCTAAATTGCTGCACACTGGTTTTCATTTGCCAGATTAAAGCCTCCTGTACTGCCAAATTTCTATTTTCTCAACGATGAATAACTAACAGCTTCCAACTGAAGAACACTTTGGAAACATTATAGTACATAACAACATCCCTGCATTCAAGACCTTCTTGAGGAACTTGTTAAATTAACGTTTAATAACATGGCAATGATACATTTAATGACTGGCTCACTGCAACTGCAGTCACTGTGATGGAATGGATTATAGAGATTCCTTTGGTACCTATAATTACTTTTTTGTAAAAGAGAAGATACACACAATGGCTATGGTTAGTATGCACCAAATCTCATAAGAATAGAACAAAGAAAAAAGGTCCACATGTTTTGTTGAGATACATAAAACATGCATCTTCCAGACAAAATATGATCCCATGTTATTTTCATTGGCTGAAAAAATATGACTACATGATTTTCCAAAATGCTGTGCAATCTGTTTCCAATTCCAATACAAACAAAGGCATTTATAAGCATTTGGAAATGGTGTAGTAAGCTGAAATAGTAATGTTAGTAACTCGTGAACGAACACATTATATTCAAATCAAATCCAATTTTATTGGCCGCATACACATATTTAGCAGATGTTACTGCAGGTGTAGCAAAATGCTTGTGTTCCTAACTCCAACTGTGCAGTAATATCTAACAATACACATGCATCTAAAAGTAAAATGGAATTAAGTAATAATTACATTTTAGGACGAGGAATGTAGGGGTCCAGAGCTTGTGCGTGTGTGCATGTGCATGTATATATACAGTGGGGAGAACAAGTATTTGATACACTGCCGATTTTGCAGGTTTTCCTACTTACTTAGCATGTAGAGGTCTGTCATTTTTATCATAGGTACACTTCAACTGTGAGAGACGGAATCGAAAAAATCCAGAAATATGATGTTTTTGTAATTAATTTGCACCGAAACAGTTCTGTCTAGTGCAGACACAAAACAGAAAACAACTACTCACAAATCATAGTGGGAACACAGGCTACCTAAGTATGGTTCTCAATCAGAGACAATGATTGACAGCTGCCTCTGATTGAGAACCATACCAGGCCAAAAGCAGAAATACAAAACCTAGAACAAAAACATTGAATGCCCACTCCAACTCACGCCCTGACCAATACTAAAACAGAGACATAAAAAAGGAACTAAGGTCAGGACGTGACAGTACACCCCCCCAAAAGGTGCGGACTTGTTCAGTATAGCTCTCATGTTAGTCTTCAGTCTGTACTTTAATAACAGAATGAAACCCTGTGAAATAGCTCACTAAAGGCAATAGGTCTGTAAAGTGTGTGGAGATGTCGGAATCACTCTTACTGGAACAGCCTCTTATTAGTTTATCCAATAATTGCTTCGATTAAATGTTTGCAATATAAAATGGCGTTATACTGTGACACAGCCTATTATTTTAATGAAAGCATAATTTTCAAGTGATGTGCACACTGTTTCAAGATTTGTGCAAGGAGAGTTAATTACCCGAATGTAATTAAAATCATTTGAAGACATTCCAAATAACAAAAAGACAGGCCTTTTAATTCGCAAACACAATAACATTGTCTCATATCCTGACATCACCTTGGGTTTTATATTGAGGCTGATTACATTGAGTGAAATAAACAATAGCTATGTAATATACAGTAGAGTAAGAGGAAAAATTAGCCTGCTATTTTGACAACTGTTAAGCCATTATTCGGTGGATTGACTTGACCTGCACATTCACTGTGTTCTATTTTCATGTTGTAATTTGTTTTTAATGTGTGCAAATTCATAAAACTAAAAACATGAAGGAAAGTTGGCAGAAGGAGAAATACAGTATATACTTTTTGCGTGGGTGACTTGGCTTTTCTGGCCATGCATAATTAATGAAGTGACGCCGTGAAACTCTCTAAAAGTCAGACATGCTGAGGATGTGGTCATCTGGAGACTGGCAGGGGGGTCAGGGGAAGCAGAGGTCAGTGCTCTCTGTCCTCCACATGGAATGTAGACATTCCAGACCGTACTCAGAACACCATGCAAATGTAAAAAATAAGAGACTACTGCTATTTTGGGAAAATGCTTGAATAAGGTGAACTATGATGACAATAAGGGGGGAAATGATGGCGCTTAAAGTCTACAGCTGCCGTCTTATGGGCTCCTGACCAATTCTGCTACTTTCTACGTTTTTTCCCTCGCTGATATAAACTTTTTCTGTACATAATGTTTCCAACCTAATTTCCGATGACCAACAGCTTCTGGATATCAGAACAGCAATCACAAACCTCGTTTTGGGTGAAGATTTCTGCTTTACGAGTCGGCAGCTCTGGATGTTATGCTTACCCCGGACCAGGCCCTGATCCCTGGGACCAGCTTCATTTTTTTTTTTTTACCCCTTTTTCTCCCCAATTTTGTGGTATCCAATTGTTAGTAGCTACTATCTTGTCTCATCGCTACAACTCCCGTACGGGCTCTGGAGAGACGAAAGTTGAAAGTCATGCGTCCTCCGATACACAACCCAACCAAGCAGCACTGCTTCTTAAAACCTTTAATGACTCCCCATCCCGCATGAGGGAGCGTAATCATCGACTGACACTAATTAGCATAACGCAACGGACATACATTTTCCTAGAAAATATTCGTATTCATGAAAATCACAAGTGAAATATATTGAGACACAGCTTAGCCTTTTCACCATGTCATCTCAGATTTTCAAAATATGCTTTACAGCCAAAGCTAGACAAGCATTTGTGTAAGTTTATCGATAGCCTAGCATAGCATTTTGTCCAGCTAGCAGCAGGTAACTTGGTCACGGAAATCAGAAAAGCAATCAAATTAAATCGTTTACCTTTGATGAGCTTCGGATGTTTTCACTCACGAGACTCCCAGTTAGATAGCAAATGTTCCTTTTTTCCAAAAAATGTATTTTTGTAGGCGAAATAACTCCGTTTGTTCTTCACGTTTGGCTGAGAAATCGCCCAGAAATTGCAGTCACGAAAACGCCGAAAAATATTCCAAATTAGCTCCACAATATCGACAGAAACATGGCAAACGTTGTTTATAATCAATCCTCAAGGTGTTTTTCAAATATCTATTCAATAATATATCCACCGGGACAACTAGTTTTTCAGTAGGACCAATTGGAATAATGGCTACCTCTGTATTTTACGCGAGAATCACTCTGGGAGCCATCAGGTGACCAGTTGCGCAATGTAGCCGCTTACGGGTATCCTTCAACATAAATGCGTAAAACTACGTCACAATGCTGTAGACACCTTGGGGAATACGGAGAAAAAGTAATCTGGTTGATAGCCCATTCACTGCTCAATAGGGACGCATTGGAACACAGCGCTTTCAAAACATGAGGCACTTCCGGATTGGATTTTTCTCAGGCTTTCGCCTGCAATATCAGTTCTGTTATACTCACAAACAATATTTTTACAGTTTTGTAAACTTTAGAGTGTTTTCTATCCTAAGCTGTCAATTATATGCATATTCTAGCATCTTGTCATGACAAAATATCCTGTTTAGTACGGGAACGTTATTTTTCCAAAAATTAAAATACTGCCCCCTAGTCACAAAAGGTTATTAACACAGCGCACATCCAACCCGGAAGCCAGCCGCACCAATGTGTCGGAGGAAACACCGTGCACCTGGCGACCTTGGTTATCAAAAAAGGATATCCCTACCGGCCAAACCCTCCTTAACCGGTCCTTAACCGGCAGCCGGTTACGACAGAGCCTGGGCGCGAAACCTGAGTCTCTGGTGGCACAGCTGGCACTGTAGTACAGCGCCCTTAACCACTGCACCACCCGGGAGGCCCAATCACTGGCTTCATTAATAAGTGCATCGAACACGTCATCCCCACAGTGACCATACGTACATATCCCAATAAGATGCCATGGATTTCAGGCAACATCTGCACTGAGCTAAAGGCTAGAGCTGCCGCTTTCAAGGAGCGGGACACTATTCCGGACGCTTATAATAAATCCCACTATGACCTCCTGCGAGCCATCAAATAGGCAAACCGTCAATACAGGACTAAGATCAAATCCTACTCTGACGCTCGACTTTATGACGGACCGTCCCCAGCTGGTGAGGCTAGGCAACAAAACATCTGTCACATTGACCCTCAACACAGGTACCCTCAGAGGTGCGTGCTTAGTCCCCTCCTGTACTCCTTGTTCTCCCACGACTGGGTGGTTGCGCAGGACACCAACACCATCATTAAGTGTGCTGATGACACAAAGTGGTAGGCTTGATCATTGACGACAATGAGACCACCTATAGAGAGAAGGTCTGTGACCTGGCATTGTGGTGCAAGGACATTAACATTCTAGCATCTTGTCATGACAAAATATCCTGTTTAGTACAGGAACGTTATTTTTCCAAAAATTAAAATACTGCCCCCTAGTCACAAAAGGTTATTAACACAGCGCACATCCAACCCGGAAGCCAGCCGCACCAATGTGTCGGAGGAAACACCGTGCACCTGGCGACCTTGGTTATCAAAAAAGGATATCCCTACCGGCCAAACCCTCCTTAACCGGTCCTTAACCGGCAGCCGGTTACGACAGAGCCTGGGCGCGAAACCTGAGTCTCTGGTGGCACAGCTGGCACTGTAGTACAGCGCCCTTAACCACTGCACCACCCGGGAGGCCCAATCACTGGCTTCATTAATAAGTGCATCGAACACGTCATCCCCACAGTGACCATACGTACATATCCCAATAAGATGCCATGGATTTCAGGCAACATCTGCACTGAGCTAAAGGCTAGAGCTGCCGCTTTCAAGGAGCGGGACACTATTCCGGACGCTTATAATAAATCCCACTATGACCTCCTGCGAGCCATCAAATAGGCAAACCGTCAATACAGGACTAAGATCAAATCCTACTCTGACGCTCGACTTTATGACGGACCGTCCCCAGCTGGTGAGGCTAGGCAACAAAACATCTGTCACATTGACCCTCAACACAGGTACCCTCAGAGGTGCGTGCTTAGTCCCCTCCTGTACTCCTTGTTCTCCCACGACTGGGTGGTTGCGCAGGACACCAACACCATCATTAAGTGTGCTGATGACACAAAGTGGTAGGCTTGATCATTGACGACAATGAGACCACCTATAGAGAGAAGGTCTGTGACCTGGCATTGTGGTGCAAGGACATTAACCTCTCCCTCAACGTCAGTAAGACAAAATGAGCTGCTCGTGGACTACAGGTAATGAAGGCCTGAGCTCGGGGTTCTAGTGGAGCGGGTCGAGAGCTTCAGTTACCTCTGTGTCCATATCACTAAGAAATTAACAAGGTCCACACACACCAACACAGTTGTGAAGGCAGAATGACAACGCCTCTTCGCCCTTCAGGAGGCTGAAAAGATTTGGCATGGGCCCTCAGATCCTCAAAAGGTTCTACAGCTGCACCTTTGAGAGCATCTTAAATGGCTGCATCACCGCTTGGTATGGCAAGTGCTTGGCATCTGACCGCAAGGCACTACAGAGGGAGGATACTTTGTAAGTGCTGCTTTTGATACCATCGATCACCACATTCTTTTGGAGAGATTGGAAACCCAAATTGGTCTACACGGACAAGTTCTGGCCTGGTTTAGATCTTATCTGTTGGAAAGATATCAGTTTGTCTCTGTGAATGGTTTGTCCTCTGACAAATCAACTGTAAATTTCAGTGTTCCTCAAGGTTCCGTTTTAGGACCACTATTGTTTTCACTATATATTTTACCTCTTGGGGATGTCATTCGAAAACATAATGTTAACTTTCACTGCTATGCGGATGACAGACAGCTGTACATTTCAATGAAATGAAATTAAGTCCCAAAATTGCCCTCGCTAGAAGCCTGTGTTTCAGACATAAGGAAGTGGGTGGCTGCAAACTCGGACAAAACAGAGATGCTTGTTCTAGGTCCCAAGAAACAAAGAGATATTCTGTTGAATCTGACAATTAATCTTAATGGTTGTACAGTCGTCTCAAATAAAACTGTGAAGAACCTCGGCGTTACTCTGGACCCTGATTTCTCTTTTGACGAACATATCAAGACTGTTTCAAGGATAGCTTTTTTCCATCTACGTAATATTGCAAAAATCAGAAACTTTCTGTCCAAAAAATGATGCAGAATTTTTTTTTTTTATCATATTGATCATACTCCAGTGCTAGCCTCCCTACACTGGTTTCCTGTCAAGGCAAGGGCTGATTTCAAGGTTTTACTGCTAACCTACAAAGCATTACATAGGCTTGCTCCTACCGATCTCTCTGATTTGGTCCTTCCGTACATACCTACACGTACGCTACGGTCACAAGACGCAGGCTTCCTAATTGTCCCTAGAATTTCTAAGCAAACAGCTGGAGGCAGGGCTTTCTCCTATAGAGCTACATTTTTATGGAATGGTCTGCCTACCCATGTGAGAGACGCAAACTCGGTCTCAACCTTTAAGTCTTTACTGAAGACTCATCTCTTCAGTGGGTCATGTGATTGAGTGTAGTCTGGCCCAGGAGTGTGAAGGTGAACGGAAAGGCTCTGGAGCAATGAACCGCCCTTGCTTTCTCTGCCTGGCTGGTTCCCCTCTTTCCACTGGGATTATCTGCCTCTAACCCTATTACTGGGGCTGAGTCACTGGCTTTCTGGTGCTCTTTCATGCTGTCCCTAGGAGGGGTGCGTCACTTGAGTGGGTTGAGTCACTGATGTGATCTTCCTGTCTGGGTTGGCGCCCTTGGGTTGTGCCGTGGCGGAGATTTTTGTGGGCTATACTCTGCCTTGTCTCAGGATGGTAAGTTGGTGGTTGAAGATATCCCTCTAGTGGTGTGGGGGCTGTGCTTTGGCAAAGTGGGTGGGGTTATATCCTTCCTGTTTGGCCCTATCCGGGGGTATCATCGGATGGGGCCACAGTGTCTCCTGACCCCTCCTGTCTCAGCCTCCAGTATTTATGCTGCAGTAGTTTATGTGTCCTGTGTGAATTGAAGTATGCTCTCTCTAATTCTCTCATTCTTTCTTTTTCTCGGAAGACCCTTGCCCTAGGACCATGCCTCAGGACTACCTGGCATGATGACTCCTTGCTGTCCCCAGTCCACCTGGCCGTGCTGCTGCTCCAGTTTCAACTGTTCTGCCTGCGGCTATGGAATCCTGACCTGTTCACCGGACATGCTACTTGTCCTAGACCTATTATTTGACCATGCTGGTCATTTATGAACATTTGAACATATTGGCCATGTTCTGTTATAATCTCCACCCGGCACAGCCAGACGTGGACTGGCCACCCCTCATAGCCTGGTTCCTCTCTAGGTTTCTTCCTAGGTTTTGGCCTTTCTAGGGAGTTTTTCCTAGCCAACGTGCTTCAACACCTGCATTGCTTGCTGTTTGGGGTTTTAAGCTGTGCGATATCAGCTGATGTACGAAGGGCTATATAAATACATTCAATTTGATTTTGATTTATGGCCAAGCTCCCTGTCATCCACAACCTCTATATCAGGTGGTGTCAGAGGAAAGCCCTAAAATGTTCAAAGATTCCAGCCACCCAAGTCACAGACTGTTATCACTGCTCCTACATGGCAAGCGTTACAGGTGCACCATGTCTGGAACCAAACTGTTCGCTCTGCTACCACATATCAAGCAGTACCGATGTACCAGGTCTGGAACCAAAAGGGCCCTGCACTGTCTTCATTGACCATTTTTTAACACTTTTGACTCATATGCTGCTGCTACTGTTTATTATCTATCCTGTTGCGTAGTCACTTTACCCTTACCTTTATGTACATATCTACCTCGTACGCCTGCACATTGACTCGGTACTGGTACCCTTTGTATATAGCCAAGTTATCGTTACTCATTGTGCTATAGTTTTCTATATTTTTCCCTCTGCATTGTTGGGATGGGCCCGTAAGAATTTCACAGTTAGTCTACACTTGTTTGCGAAGCATGTGACAAATTACATTTGATTTGATTCAAAATTGGATTTGACTGCCAGACACTGAGTGGTCTTAATCTTTAAGAGTATTAAAAAAATAAAAAGGATCCATCAAACTCCATCGGTTTAAGAAAGAGATATCCGTTTTTTTGCATGGGCTGTGTCTGTCACATCTTCTCCTGCTTCTCCTGCTTCTCCTGCTCCTCCCCTCTGGCGTACAATTCATCATTACGCACACCTGGCACGTATAATTACATGCACCTGTTGATCATTATGATTTACATCTGGACTTACTTTCATTTCCTCCCCTTTATATGTCACTCTCTTATGTTCACGCATCAGTTGGTGTTATTCTTGCGTTCCGGCGTGTAACCTCATGGAATTGTCTCATTCTTGGTTTTGTTGATTTATTAAACGTTGCACCTGCTTCCCGACTCACAGCTCTATTATCACAGAATACCAACTCAAACTAACTAGGAAAGCAGCCGGAAAATCGGACATCTCTCAGACGGTTGACAAACAAGGGTACCTTCTACGTCACCACCATGACCAGTTGGCTCAACTGTGGATGGCCATTGAAGAGGTTCTCTACAGTCTGCAGAGTCTCGAACACTCCCAGGAGATGTTGCAGTCCAGCAGCAGAGGATACTCTAGAGCCAGTCTACCCAGTGAGCCAGCACAATGGCCCATTCAGCAACCAACTCAAGTCAATGATGCCATGTACACCCTCTAAATGCCGTGGCTTCCTCTTTCAGTGCTCCCTCTATTTTTCACTGCAGTTGGGAGCCCACACCACAGAGAGGTCAAAGGTTGCCACGGTTATTTCTCTGCTGACCGGGCAGGCATTAGAATGTCTGGGAGAGAGGAGAGGAGGAGCTAGATTCTTATGAGGAGTTCATGGCTCTGTTTAAATATCATTTTCGATCATCCCGCGGAGGGCAGAGGGGGAGGTGAGTGTCTGCTTCAGCTACAGCAGGGGATTCGGACGACTGCTGAGTATGCGCTCACAGTAGCAGCTTCCAGTGGGTCGAATGAGCCGGTGTTTCGCACACTATTTAGAAGCGGTCTGTGTGAGGAAGTTCAGATGGAACTAGCCTGTCGGGAGACAACCTCACACTGGACGCACTCATTGCGGTGGCCATCCACCTGGATAACCTTCTCCGGGAGCGTCAGAATTCTCATCACTTCTCTCCCTCCTTTCGCTGAGTACTCAGAATCAGAGCCTGATCCCAGGGAGCTAGGGGGTCAACACGCCTTTCTGCAACAGAACAACGCAGACGGACAGAGCTAGGGCTATGTCTGTACTGTGGGCAAGGAGGGCACAGGCTCCAGTGGTGTCCGGTACTTCAGAATCCGGGATCCACTAGAGCAGAGGGACGATCACTTGATGTTCCATCCCCTGGACCAGAAGTGAGTATTCCAGATTCAGGTCTTCCTGCTAGACTCTTTTTGGTGTCCATCAATCTGGCTGACTGCCCCTGACTTCTGATGTCGCGGATGGATCAGACCCTTGCCTCCTCCACTAACATGTACCCGCTCTCCTCTCCTTTTCCGGTTCAAGGTCTTGACTGTCGATCATTAGGATCTGGGACCATCACACACATCACTCAACCACTCACCTTCACAGTGGAGCTCAATCACCAGGAGAATATCCCCTTTATCATCACCAGTGCACCAGTTCACAAAATCATCTTCGGCCTCCCTTGGCTCCAACACCATGACCCTACCATCTCATGGTCGAGGATGAGAATCAGACCGGTCACCTGAATGCCGGTAGACCTGCTTCCCTGTCCCCTGTAGTTCCATGTCAGTTGAGAGTTCTGTGGTTGCCCTTTAGCCCACCATCCCGCAGGAATACCAGGACCTAAGGGAGGTATTTTCCAAGACCCGTGCTACGTGTCTCCCTCCTCATCGGGACTGTGCCATCTACCTGTTTTCCAGTGCTACACCTCCGTGCAGAACCATCTACCCTCTGTCTGTGGCTGAGACCCAGGCCATGGAGGATGACATTCAAGAGGCGCTCCAACAGAGTTTCATCCACACATCCACGTCTCCTGCACTGGCTGGTTTCTTCGTGGTGGGAGGATTATTCCCATCTATCGATTACCAAGGACTCAATGACATCACCAAGAAGTATTGACACACTCTCGTTGTTGCCGTTAGACATTGTGCAGCTTCGCGGGGCCCAGTTCTTCACCAAACAGGACCTGCGGAGTGCCTACAATTTCATCCGCATCCGAGAGGGGGATGAGTGGAAGACTGAGTTCAGCATAATGTCTGGTCACTACGAGTATTTGGTTATGCCCTTTGGCTCAGCCAATGCTCTGTCAGTGTTCCAGGCATTTGTCAACGAGGTGTTCAGGGACATGCTCGGATGTCAGGTGATTATATACATCGATGACATCCTGATCTTCTTGACCAACCTGGAAGATCACATAACCCACATTTGAGCAGTCCTGGAACGCCTCTTGGTCAATCACCTGTTCGTCAAGGCGGAGAAATTACAATTCCACAAGAGGGCTGTATCCTTCTTGGGTTACCAAATCAGCCTGCAGGGAGTGATGATAGAGGACAAGAAGGTAGATGCGGTAAGATCATGGCCAGTCCCAACCATCATCAAGGGGTTACATCGGTTTTTGGGATTTGCCAACTTCCACCGCCGCTTCATCAGGAACTTCAGCGCCGTCGCCGCCCCTCTCACCCAAGGGTGGGCCTCATAGGTTGGTGGTCTCCAGCAGCCGACGAGGCCTTTCGTCTACTCAAGGGGCGTTTCACCTCTGCCTCCTTGCTAAAACACCCAGATCCCACGCTACATTTTGTGGTTGAGGTAGACGCATCTAAGATGAGCGTGGGGGGCAATTTGGTCACAGACAGGGTAACCCACTGAAATTGAATCCTTGTACTTTTTTCTCCAAGAAACTGTCCTCCGCAGAGGAATTATGAACTCGACGATCGGGAGCTCCTGGCGGTGAAGTTGGCATTAGAGAAGTGGAGACACTGGCTGGAGGGCGCCAAGGAGCCATTCATCATCCTCACCGACCATAGGAACGAGTACACGCTGACCTATAGCTGACCTATCGCCCAAGTTCCTAGACAATCAAGGCCGATGCTCTGTCCCGTATCTACGATTCCATCAGTAGAGGATGCCTGGTTATTCTTTAAAAGTGCTTTCCTCACCATCTTAAATAAGCGTGCCCCGTTCAAAAAAATTGAGAACTAAGAACAGATATAGCCCTAGGATCACTCCAGACTTGACTGCCCTTGACCAGTACAAAAACATCCTGTGGCATATTGCATTAGCATCGAATAGCCCCCGTGATATGCAACTTTTCAGGGAAGTTAGGAACCACTATACACAGGCAGTTAGGAAAGCTAAGGCTTTTTCAAACAGAAATTTGCATCCTGTAGCACAAACTCCAAAAAGTTCTGGGTCACAAGTCCATGGAGAATAAGAGCACCTCCTCCAAGCTGCCCCCTGCACTGAGGCTAGGAAACACTGCCACCACCGATAAAACCATGATAATCGAGAATTTCAATAAGACTTTTTCTACGGCTGGCCATGCATTCCACCTGGCTACCCCTACCCCGGTCAACAGCTTTGCACAGCAACTTGCCCAAGTCTCCTCCACCCAAATCCAGATAGCTGATGTTCTGAAAGAGCTGCAATATCTGGACCCCTACAAATCAACTGGGCTAGACAATCTGGACCCTCTCTTTCTGAAAATATCAGCCGCAATTGTTGCAACCCCTATAACTAGCCTGTTCAACCTCTCATTCGTATCGTCTGAGATCCCCAAACATTGGAAAGCTGCCGCGGTCATCCCCCTCTTCAAAGGGGGAGACACTCTAGACCCAAACTGTTGCAGACCTATATCTATCCTACCCTGCCTTTCTAAAGTCTTTGAAAGCCAAGTTAACAAACAGATCATCGACCATTTTGAATCTCAGGGTACCTTCTCCACTATGCAATCTGGTTTCCGAGATGGTCATGGATGCACCTCATCCACGCTCAAGGTCCTAAACAATATCATACCGCCATCTTCTCAGAGTTCAGTGTGTCAAATCGGAGGGCCTGTTGTTCAGACCTCTGACAGTCTCTATGGGAATGCCACAGGGTTCAATTCTCGGGCCGACTCTCTTATCTGTATACATCAATGACGTTGCTCTTGCTGCTGGTGATTCTCTGATCCACCTCTACGCAGAGGACACCATTCTGTATACATCTGGTCCTTCTTTGGACACTGTTAACAAACCTGCCATACAACACTCCTTCCGTGGCCTCCAACTACTCTAAAATGCAAGTAAAACTAAATGCATGCTCTTTAACCGATCGCTGCCCGCACCCGTCTGCCCGTCTAGCATCACTACTCTGGATGGTTTTGACTTAGAATATGTGGACAACTACAAATACCTAGGTGTCTGGTTAGACTGTAAACTCTCCTTCCAGACTCACATTAAGCATCTCCAATCCAAAATTAAGAATCGGCTACCTATTTCGCAACAAAGCATCCTTCACTCATGCTGCCAAACATACCCTCGTAAAACTGACTATCCTACCGATCCTTGACTTCGGCAATGTCATTAACAAAATAGCCTCCAACACTCTACAGAGCAAACTGGATGCAGTCTGTCACAGTGCCATCCGTCTTGTCACCAAAGCCCCATCTACTACCCACCACTGCGACCTGTATGCTCTCGTTGGCTGGCCCTCGCTTCATTTTCGTTGCCAAACCCACTGGCTCCAGGTCATCCAGAAGTCTTTGCTAGGTAAAGCCCCGCCTTATCTCAGCTCACTGGTCACTATAGCAGCACCCACCCTTAGCACGTGCTGCAGCAGGTATATTTCACTGGTCATCCCCAAAGCCAATTCCTCTTTTGTTCGCCTTTCCTTCCAGTTCTCTGCTGCCAATGACTGGAACGAATTGCAAAAATAACTGAATCTGGAGTCATATCTCCCTCACTAACTTTAAGCATCAGCTGTCAGAGCAGCTTATCAATCATTGCACCTGTACACAGCCCATCTGTAAATATCCCTCCCAACTACCTCATCCCCATATTGTTATTTAATTTTTTGCTCCTGTACACCCCCAGTTTCTCTACTTGCACATTTATCTTCTGCACATCTATCACTCCAGTGTTTAACTGCTAAATAGTAATTATTTCATCACTATGGCCTATTTATTGCCTTAGCTCCCTAATATTACTACACTAGCACACACTATATAGATTTCTCTATTGTGTTTGACTGTACGTTTTGTTTATCCCATGTGTAACTCTGTGTTTGAGTCGCACAGCTTTATCTTGGCCAGGTCGCAGTTGTAAATGAGAAATTGTTCTCAACTGGCCTACCTGGTTAAATAAAGGTGATTTTTTTTTTATAGGACAGACACTCCAAAACCTTATTCCTTATGATTTATTTTTGGATAATTGTCTTTGCCATTTATGAATGTATATGAGCCATAGTAGTAAAGGACAAATTCAACAAATATTACAAATCATGAGTCTAAATGATCCATGGTATGACCATCTTAAAACAATGCCATATGTTAGTTTAGTAGACCCCCCACAACACCAAATCGCCTTTAAAGCAACATAAAAAAAAATATGAAGTTGGATTTCAGTATTTATTTATTTTTTACATGCCCCAATCACTTCCATTCACTCTAAGCTTGTGGTGGCTAAGATTAGCTCACATTTGTAGTGGCTGTTTGAAGATAAACTGTAATCCAGGGTACAGTTATCTTGGCCCATAGACTACTTTCAGTGTGAGGAACCATCTAACATCAAGTTGGTAACTAGTGAACTACTCTTTTAATCATTAAGCTTCAACAGTAGCTGTGATTGACGCCCTAGCCCACCATTCTAACCCTGAATGTCAAATCAACCCCCAGCCCCTACCTCTGAGAAGGATAGTTAAAGACAAACAATTGAAACTGGAGGATCCATTTTGCTTATACCTATCCAAACCTTTCAGATCTGCACAAGTATAAATGGGGGATGGGGGCTGAATTGAGATTTAGGGGAAAAATTCAGCAAATTCTAATATGAGTAACTGGGACTTAACTGCAGTTTCCTCATGCCCATTTATGAAAAGCCACTGGGTGCCACAGGACTACTTTCATATGTTAATGTCTCAACTTCCCATCTGTGTTGCCTTCTGAACACCTCGCATTCCTCTCCAGCAGCTCAATTGCCACCACAGGGATTAGACGTGTAATTTGGGCTGAACTGATGTGTCATTGCCGCGGGGGCTTCAGAGTGGCACAGCATCTCAGTGCTAGAGGTGTCACTACAGACCCTCGTTCGATTCCAGGCTGTATCGCAACCAGCCGTGATTGGGAGTCCCATAGGGCGGCGCACAATTGGCCCAGCGTCGTTAGGGTTTGGCTGTTGTTCTAAATAATAATTTGTTCTTAACTGACTTGCCTAGTTAAATAAAATAAAATTGACCAACAAAGTCATCCAACATTCATAAAAGCAGATGTGAGCTCATTTGTCCTTGTTATGGTTTTCTTCCGGTGAAGGAGAGGAGGACCAAAATGCAGCGTGGTTATTTGTATACATCTTTAATAAAGATGAAAACACAAACAATATACAAAAACAATACATGTGAAAAAACCTAAACAGCCTATCTGGTGCAAACAAACACAGAGACAGGAACAATCACTCACAAAACACTCAAAGAATATGGCTGCCTAAATATGGTTCCCAATCAGAGACAACGAAAAACACCTGCCTCTGATTGGAACCACTTCTGGCAACCATAGACTTTTCCAGATAACCCCACTATACCACAATCCCAATTCCTACAAAAAACAACAAGACAAAACACACCACATAATAAACCCATGTCACACCCTGGCCTGACCAAAATAATAAAGAAAACACAAAATACTTAGACCAGGGCGTGACAGTCCTGGGTCACCTATTGACCTTGTTGGCATCATTTACTAAAAAGCTATGGTCTTCTATTAATAAAGATAAACGTATTAATTGTGTAATCACATAGTGCCACACTGTAACCGATTTATCCAGCCAGAGAAGGGATTAACCTTCTGCTTAAGGGAGTAAAGGAAGTCAAGATGGAATTCAGGAGTGTGCCACAGCCTTTAATGCGTCCGTTCTTGGCTGTAACAGGATTTTTGGTTGTTGTTGTTTTTGTTGTTGGCTCCAAAATATCTGAACATTTTAGGCCTAGTGCTTGTTGATAGAACGATGAGCATTCGCAAAACACATTTAGGGTTTGAGCCTAAGCAAATATTTTAAAAGCTGTATCAGGTGCTCATTAAAAATAGATGAGACAATTCTGCTCAAGATTTATCAAAATGCAGAGATGATGCTAGGGGTCAGCCCAATTTCACGAGAGTGGAGTGAAGCACTTCTAATCTTTATATGATGAGATTAAATATTTAATATGAGAATATTAAGTTAGGCACTAAAACAGACCTTTACTGTCAGAATCTACGGTTGATTATTAACTCATCACTGATCATCATTCAGCATACTTAGTGAAGAGCTATGTTCCTCACTAGCAGGCAACTTCATTGAAAATATAATTTATAGTGTACTAAACATTAGGAACACCTTTTTCCAATAATAATTTTTCAGCCTTAGCATTTTAGTTAACCCTTCCCCGTACCCCTAAAACCCTACGTAGTTGCAAAGTAGTTAAAACGTGGTAACAAGTTGCTAATTAGCTAAAATGCTAAAATTATCCGTGATGTGATACAAACGCGCAACCTTTGGGTTGCTAGACGTTTACTTTTTACGGCCACCCATCCATCCTCGATCCTTTTGTTTTGGCCTTAAGTAACCTTGTGTCTTACGGAATCATACCAAAGTAACATATCATACTAATTTGAGTATCACAAATGTACTATTTACTATTTTACAATTAGTCTTTGAGGTCAGGCTGATGTCCCGTACTGCAATACAGAGACTGTTTACAATAACACTGTTAGCTAAAGTTGTCACAGTACCATGTGCTGCTGCTTCATTTTTGTCCAGACTGTTTGTCATATGACATTGCTTTGAGTCAGTAATGCCTGCTTCATGAAGGACCTGGTCTCTCCCTGTGCAATGACAATGGGCGTGTGCCCTCCCTCTCTCTTGACACTTGTCATTCACAGCTGTCGACGACAGCTGGCTCCCCATGAATAATGAAAACACTTTATACCTTAGCCATGCCTAATGAAGCACCGTCCTCGATTTAAGACAGAATATGACCTCATTAACTCGAAGTCTTGTATTTTGAGCTTAAATAGTATGAGAACCACCAGTTCAATGTTTCCATGCGCAAAGAACATTGATTAAGTACAGATGCAGTCCAATACTTGGTGATTTGTCTGTGTGAGTACACTTTTGAAACACCATAAAAGGATGCAATACTCTACACTACACTGGCCAGGTACATCTGAAACATTCCTAAGTGCATTGTCTTTTCCGTGTAATACATTGCTCTGTATGACTTTGGACTCATGACAAATGGTCTCGTGTAATAGCTGAAAGCCCAAAGAAGCAGGAAGAGTAAATGTGGTTGGTTTGGCCCGAACTGGGAGCAGGCCGCTCTCTGTAGTAATGCTACAGAGGCTCGTACCAGAGAGGACATTTATCAAACAGACCTTATTCCCCATTTATCCTCGGGCTAATGACAACACACTTCTCTAAATGGCGGGTTAAGAATAGTTGTGGAAAATGGAAACATACACCGCTTTGATAGCCGTCTCAGCAGCAGAAGAAAAATCTAATCTTCCATCTCCAGTGTGATTGGTTTCAATCCCATTGAAAGTCTATTAGAGTGGCCCACTCCACTGTAGCCATTAGGCCTGTAGAGAAAGTTATCATCATCATACCAGCCATTCAGAGGTCCATTATGAGACCATACACACAGACATAATTCCATTTTTTTCCCTCAAATGTAGTGTGGGATCAAGCGAAACAAACAGTGAATAGAGAATCCATTTTAGGACATCCTCAGATGCAACGCTACGAACATTGAAAACTGAAAACCAAAGATTTTAACTGAAGATGTCCTAAAATGGATTCCGTGAAGTGATTTGAAGATACAGAAACTCTCTATTTAGAAATGCAAGAAGAATAGGTAAGACAAGCATTGTTAACAGCACTGCAAAGCATTGTAGTCCCCAAACCTCAATAAAAAAGACCATAATAGAAAACCTGTTTCTGCTGCAGACAGCCGACCTTGAATGTCAGTCACACCTTAAAGGACACCAGTATATGCCCTAAAAACGGATCTGTTCTAGGGGATCATGTTGATTACATATCCTTCCGGACGGACCCAGCCAGCTAACTCATCTGTCTCCATCGTCCTGGTGGTGAGGTTTAACCTTGTTGTGCAGATGGATAGGTTGTGTCAGTCTAGTGTTTGGGGTTCATCTCTCCTGGATAACAGAGACTCCTGACAGAGACAGAAACTTGGCCACCAAGTCTGAGCCAAACCGCTCAGAGAGAGACAGAGGAGAGAGACTAATGCCACTGATTTGAGTAATACCACTGTTGTGGATTACATTTAAGGTTCTCTTATGATTTAAACGTCCTTTTCAATTAAGTAGCATTGTAAAATCGTACATGAAAATACAGTGGTACAGCACAAACATCCCTTTTTCAGGACCCTGTCTTTCAAAGATAATTCATAAACCTCCAAATAACTTTACAGATCTTCATTGTAAAGGGTTTAAACACTGTTTCCCATGCTTGTTTGATGAACCATAAACAATTAACGACCGTTCCACAGGTGCATGTTCATTAAGATATTAACAGCTTACAGACGGTAGGTAATTAAGGTCACTGTTGTGAAAACTTAGGACACTAAAGAGGCTGTTCTACTGACTCTTAAAAACACCAAAAGAAAGATGCCCAGGGTCCCTGCTCATCTGCGTGAATGTGTCTTAGGCACACTGCAAGGAGGCATGAAGACTGCAGATGTGGCCAGGGCAATAAATTGCAATGGCAGACCACGTGTAACAACACCTGCACAGGAACGGTACATCCGAACATCACACCTGTGGGACAGGATGGCAACAACAACTGCCCAAGTTACACCAAGCATGCACAATCCCTCCATTGGTGCTCAGGCTGTCTGCAGTAAGGCAGTTCCTCACCAGACATCACCGGCAACAACGTCACCTATGGGCACAAACTGGACCAGACAGGACTGGAAAAAGTGCTCTTCACTGACGAGTCGCAGTTTTGTCTCACCAGGGGTGATGGTCGGATCTGCGTTTATCTTCGAAGGATTGAGTGTTACACTGAGGCCTGTACTCTGGAGCGGGATCGATTTGGAGGTGGAGGGTCCGTCATGGTCTGGGGCGGTGTGTCACAGCATAATCGGACTGAGCTTGTTGTCATTGCAGGCAATCTCAACCCTGTGCGTTACAGGGAAGACATCCTCCTCCCTCATGTGCTACCCTCCTGCAGGCTCATCCTGACATGACCCTCCAGCATGACAATGCTACCAGCCATATTGCTCGTTCTGTGCGTGATTTCCTGCATGACATGATTGTCAGTGTTCTGCCATGGCCAGCGAAGAGCCCGGATCCCAATCCCATTGAGCACGTCTGGGACCTGTTGGATCAGAGGGTGAGGGCTAGGGCCATTCCCCCCAGAAATGTCCAGGAACTTGCAGGTGCCTTGGTGTACAAGTGGGGTAACATCTCACAGCAAGAACTGGCAAATCAGGTGCAGTCCATGAGGAGGAGATGCACTGCAGCACTTAATGCAGCTGGTGGCCACACCAGATGCTGACTGTAACTTTAGATTTTGATCCCCCCCCCCCCCCCTTGTTCAGGCACACATGATTCAATTTCTGTTAGTCACATGTCTGTGGAACTTGTTCAGTTTATGTCTCAGTTGTCGAATCTTGTTGTTTTCATACAAATATTTCCACATGTTAAGTTTGCTGAAAAGAAATGCAGTTGACAGTGAGAGGACATTTATTTTTTTGCTGAGTTTAGAATAAAAGGAATTAATGATCTGTTCAGAACTAAATGCTTTGTGGAGTCATTCAACATATTAAGAATAATATTAGGATTTGTTAAATTCCACATTGGATGTGTAACGTGTGTGAGCATCAGGAAAATGATTTACAGTATCGTACATTTTTTTCATTAAATGTCTGCTATGCTCTATTTTGAACACTAAGCATATTTGTATTACCCTCTCCTCATTGATTCAATTTCCCAATCTTATTAAATGATTTGCGTAATCTATCCTTTACCTAAGCATCACTATCCTGAATCCTGTCAGAATCCTGTCAGAACCGTTCATGTCTGTATGCCACTCGTCATGTATCTCACCCCATCTATTTACACACACTGTAAAAAAAAATCTGTTTGGGACACATGTTTGGAAGGGGAGCTGTCTTGATTGAGCTTGACTGTGTATCAGATACTGTACATGTCTCAAGGAGAACTGTGAACCTAGACCGCACAATAACAGTCATTCATATGCATATCATCTCCTTGAGTTTTACCCACACAGTGCTAATCAGCCAGAGAGTCATTCAGATGAGTCATTCTGATTTACTTCAATAAGAGACATGAAATTGGGGTTAATTCATAAATTGTGACAAGTTGTTGCTAACGGATTAAAATCAGTAATGACCATATCCAAAGCTATGTGACAACTCTGTGTTATAAGGTACAGGGCTTGATTTGATCCCTGGGTAATGCAACTCATACAGACATGAGATGTCCTATAATTTATATTTTATTTACACCTTCATTGATTACTTTCAGAAATGTATTGATTTACAGTATCTGTTAGGTTGTTACTTGCTCGATTATATAAAACATTTGATGAACAATCATTGCAAAGGGAGGAAATCAAATAATCATTATTTACACACAGGGATTTTTTTTTACCAGGATTAAATGTCAGAAATTGTGAAAAACAGAGTTTAAATGTATTTGGCTAAGGTGTATGTAAACTTCCAACTTCAACTGTACATATCCCAACCAGGATTACAGGCAACATCCGCATCGAGCTAAAGGCTAGAGCTGCTGCTTTCAAGGAGCGGGACACTATTCCAGATGCTTATAGGAAATTCCGCTACGCCCTCAGACGAACCATCAAACAGGCAAAGCGTCAATACAGGATTTAGATTGAATCCTACTACACAAGCCCTGATGCTCGTCAGATTTGGCAGAGCTTAAAAAATGTAAGACGGACTTCTAAGGGAAACCCAGCCGCGAATTGCCCAGTGTCACGAGGCTACCAGACTAGCTAAATGCCTTTTATGCTCGCTAAGATGCATGCAACACTGAAGCATGCATGAATCCACCAGCTGTTCCGGACGACTGTGATAACGCTCTCGGTAGCCGATGTGAGCAAGACCTTTAAACAGGTCAACATTCACAAAGCCGCGGGGCCAGACAGATCACCAGGACATGTATTCAAAGCATGCACGGACCAACTGGCAAGTGTCTTCACTGACATTTTCAACTTGTCTCTGACCGAGTCTGTAATACCTACATTTTTCAAGTAGACCCCCATAGTCCCTGTGCCCAAGGAAGTGAAGGTAACCTGCCTAAATGATTACCGCCCTGTAGCACTCACGTTGATAGCCATGAAGTGCTTTGAAAATGCCTCAAATCAACAGCATTATCCCGGATAACCTAGATCCACTCCAATTTGCATACCGCCAACAGATCCACAGATGACGCAAATCAAAGGTGATCATGGCCTACAGGAGACAGTGGGCTGAGCACGTACCCATTCATATCAACAGGGCTGTAGTGGAACGGGTCGAGAGCTTCAAGTTCCTATGTGTCCACATTACTGAGGATAAATAAAGGTCCACACACACCAACACAATTGTGAAGAGGGCATGACAACACCTCTTCCCCCTTCGCAGGTCCTCAAAATGTTTTACAGCTGCACTATTGAGAGCATCTTGACTGGCTGCATCACCGCTTGGTATGGCAACTGCTTGGCATCTGACTGCAAGGCGCTACGGAGGGTAGTGCGTACGGCCCAGTACATCCCTGGGGCCGAGCTCTGCCATTCAGGACTTCTATACCAGCTGGTGTCAGAGGGAGGCCCTAAAAATTGTCAAAGACTCCAGCCACCCAAGCCATAGACTGTTCTCTACTACCGCACATCAAGTGGTACCAATGCACCAAGTCTGGAACCAACAGGACCCTGAACAGTTTTCCCCCAAGCCATAAGACTGCTAAATACAGTAGTTAATCAAATAGCTACCCGGACTATCTACATTGACCCTTTTTGCTCTAACTTGTTTTGACTCATCACATACAGTGCCTTCAGAAAATATTCACACCCTTTGACTTCTTCCACATTTTGTTGTGTTAGTCTGAATTTAAAATAGATTAAAATGCGGGACAAAACAAATGTTTTGTTCACTGGTATACACACACACACGCGCGCGCGCAATACCACAAAGTATAAGTGTAAAAATGTCTTGAGTCAATAAGTATTCAACCACTTTGTTATGGGAGCCTAGTATGGGAAGCCTAATACGTTTAGGAGTAAACATCTGTTTAACAAGCCACAAAATTGCATGGACTGTGTGCATGGAATTGCATGGACTATTGTGTGCAATAATAGTGATTAACATTATTTTTTACTGACTACCCCACACATACATTTATCTGTAAAGTCCCTCAGTCAAGTAGTGAATTTCAAACACAGATTCAACCACAAAGACCTGGGACGTTTTCCGATGCCTCACAAAGGGCACTTATTTGGTACATTACATTCGGGCAACAGATTGCTATAAAATGTTGGTCATGTCCTTCTGCTCAAACATTTCTTACACCCATCACTTCTTGCAACACCTGGATGGGTATTTCACATATTAGCTAACCACATACTGTAAGTTTGCCTGCATTAAAATCCCCGGCCACTAGGAGCGTCACTTCTGGATGAGAATTTTCTCGTTTGCTTATTGCCTTAAAACGTCTGAGGGCTAGGCGTCCCGCCAGAGGGACACCTGTCGACAACTTCCGGTGAAATTGGAGGGCGCGCAATTCAAATAAATAATCATAACAATTATGGATATTAAACATCTAGGTACATACAAGTGCCTTATTGGTTAAACACTTTAAGTATTGTTCATCTAACTGCACTGTCCGATTTACAATAAGATTTACAGCAAAAGCATGCCATGCGATTGTTTGAGGATGGCGCCCCACATCAAAATATTTTTCAAACACCATATAATGACAAATAGCGATTAAATATTCACTTACTTTTTGGAAATCTTCCTCTGATTTGCAATCCCAAGGGTCCCAGCTACAACATGCATGGATGTTTTGTTAGATAAAATCCATCTTTATATCCCAAAAAGTCAGTTTAGTTGGCACCATCGATTTGAGTAATCCACTCATTCAACATGCAGAGAAAGGAATACAAAAAGCTACCTCTAAACTTTGTTAAAACAAGTCAAACTACGTTTATATTTAATCCCCATGTACCCTAAAATGTAATGACTATAACTATAATATTTCATACGGAAAGAAGTATGTTCAATACAAAAGTAAAATTAGCAAGTGCGCGCCCTCTTCGTTGGGCGCGCACAGGCTGATTTCCAACTCGGACTCCCTGTACCAAAACTCAAAATTCGTCCTCGTTTGGGAAGAAACAAGCCTGAAACCTTGAACAAAAACTGTTGACATCTAGTGGAATCCATAGGAATTGCAATCTGGGAGCTGGAATTGAAAGAGCATGGGCTCTCAACAAAAAAACTTCCAGTTGGTTTTTCCTTTGGAGTTTCTCCTACCCTATCAATTGTGTTATAGTCTCATATAATATTTTAAAATTTCTACAAACTAAAAAGTGTTTTCTATCCAATGGTACCAATTATATGCGTAACCTGGCTTCGGGGCCTGAATAACAGGCAGTTTACTTTGGGAACGTCAGTCAGACAGGAAGTGGAGAAAAATAGACCCTAGCCTGTTTAAATCTCATTCAGTGTGGTCTTAGTGCCAGCGTTGGTTTGTGGTGGTAAATAGACAGCTACGAATAATGGATAAACTCTTGGTAAATAGTGTCGTCTACAGCTTATCATGAGGTACTCTACCTCAGGCGAGCAATACCTTGAGACTACCTTATATTAGAAATATTTGAACAGGCTGTTATTGACAAAGACACACATCCCCACCCCTCGTCTTACCGGACGTAGCTGTTCTGTCTTGCCGATGCACAGAAAACCTAGCCAACAGTATATTATCTGTGTTGTCTTTCAGCCACGACTAGGTGAAACATAAGATATTACAGTTAATGTCCCGTTGGTAAGATAGTCTCGAACGGAGCTCATCCAGTTTAATCTCCAGTGATTGCACGTTGGCCAATAGAACAGATGGTACAGGCAGGTTACCCACTCACCGACGAGTTCTCACAATGTACCCTGATCTATGTCCCGTTTCTCATTTTCGTCATGCAATTGACAGGGATTAGGGCCTTGTCCGGAAGCAACATTATATCCTTTGCATCAGACTCATTAAAGAAAAAATATTTGTCCAGTCGAGGTGAGTAATCGCTGTTCTGATATCCAGAAGCTCTTTTCGGTCATAAGAGACGGTAGCAACATTATGTACAAAGTACAAAGTAGCACAACTGGTTAGGAGCACTCAACTGCAGCCATCCCCTCCGGCTCCATTCTGCCATCAAGTCAGATATTACTTTAGGTCCCGTTGATAGAATAGTCTCGAATGGAGCTCGTATAGCGATTGTACATCCACCAATGTAATGGAGGGTAGAGGTGGTTTATTTACTCGCCAACATAGTTTCCTCAGGGTGCCCGCATGTTGGTCTCTCTTGCGGCATCTCTTTCTCTTCCGAGTCTCGGGAATTAAATCCCTGGTCCGGGGTGAGCAGTATGTTCGGCACCGCCGACTCATTTTAGAAAAATCTTTGTCCATATCGAGGTTTATGATCGCTGTTCTGATGTCCGGAAGCTCTTTTCGGTCATAGGAATCGATGGCGGAAACAAATGTACAAAAAAGTTGCGATCAGCGCAAGCATGACACAAAATAGGTCAGATGCCCGTAAAACGGCAGCTATCCATTTCAGCGCAATTCAGTGTATAAGCACATTCCTAACTATTTTATAACACCTCAAATGAATGTAACTTTGCTTAGTGGAACTGACATTTGAACTACTTTGCAGATATGAAACAGTTCACAGTTCATGCCTCAAAACCAACTTCATAAAGAGGTTTATAAAAAAATAGGTTATATTTCTCACAATACCATTACATATTCATGGGTTGCACCCTGTAAACAGTGTTTGCCGTTGGGTGGTATACTGAACACGTTAGCATCGCTCAATTGAAATCAATTGCGACGCATCAGAATCGTCACTAGCTTCCTCAAAACGTGTATCTGAATCACTGAATTAGCCAACATGCCTGTAATATTTTATGCTGTCGGGTGTGACAATCACACTGGAATGGAAGGGGTTAACTTCCATCGCATCCTCACCGCTTTAGACTGTTGGCAACGTTCGCTAGCTCTCTGATGGAGGGATGAATGGACACCCATAAAGCACTCAGCTGTGCAGTGTACATTTCGTGTCTTGTGTCACAGTTTGCTACCTAGCTATGCTGTCTGTTGTAATTCTAACTTGTTCAGGATTGATATTGTCATCAGTTGGCCACAATTGCTTTCTGATTACCTAGCTAACATAAGCTAGCTAATTAGCCATATTTACATGACAAACAGCTCTGAGGTAATGAAGCCTGAAGGAAATACAACTAAAACTTCACACTGGCTACAGCCAAAATAAGGGCCATAATACATACAGTAAGTGTTAATTTTGTAGATATTTGTATTTTAATGAAATAACCTACTAATCTCTCTATCGTAAGTTTTACATAAAAATATATTTATATATCACTATTAATAGCTAGCTACATTAGTCTTGTAACTACTAAAAACTTACTCTGAACTAATTACTAGTATGAGAATAACATGAAGCAGGTTATATTCGCAGATGCCAACTCCTGAATCTGTTCACAGGGAAGTGTAATAATCCACTGAGCCGAGAGGGTCCAGGAGCTGAAAAGCCTGCCATCCTATTTAAAGTTTATGGCAATTTTCTAATTCATCTGTGTCCCTCAAAGCTACCTGCCTGACAGCTTTTCAGCAATTGTTGATCACCCTGATGAGAAAGAAGTTCAACATACCACTGCATTTTCTGGGTAATTTCTTTCATATTTCTGGGTGAACAGCTTGCCACATTTTTAAAGGACCATTGCAGCAGTTATGTCAATTTCAAATAATTTCTCTGTAACAATTAAGTGCCTTACTTTGATCATTTTCAATCAAAATGGTAAAAAATTATCTAAAATAGTTTCTTAGCAAGACCAAGCAAGAATTTGGGGAGTGGTCTGAGTGAAGAGGGGAAAACCTACAGCTAGCTGTTACTGGCAGAGGGGTTTGGAACTCTTTCTTATTGGTCTATTAACGTGATGACACCAGACAGGCAAAAACTCCTTCCCACCAAAACAGGCTGAAATCTCAGGCGGCCTTTTCAAACAGCTCTCACACTAAAAGGGCATTATCATTATTTTCAGAATGCCACAGTATTATTCCAACCTCCGTGTGGAAATACAGTGCATTCTGAAAATATTTAGACCCCTTGCCTTTTTCAAAATGTTGTTACATTACAGCCTTATTCTAAAATTGATTAAAGAGTCCCCCCCCCCCCCACTTCCCTGCCATCTACACACAATACAAAAAAATGTTTTGAAATCTTTGCAAATCTTTGCATTAAAAATAAAAACTGAAATATAATATTTACATAAGTATTCAGACCCTTTACTCAGTACTTTGCTGAAGCACCTTTGGCAGCGATTACAGTGTCAAGTCTTCTTGGGTATAACGTGACAAGCTTGGCAAACCTGTATTTGGGGAGTTTTTCCCATTCTTCTCTGCAGATTCTCTCAAGCTCTGTCAGGTTGGATGGGGAGCGTAGCTGCACAGGTATTTTCAGGTCTCTCCAGAGATGTTCGATCAGGTTCAAGTCCGGGCTCTGGCTGGGCCACTCAAGGACATTCAGAGACGTGTCCCGAAGCTACTCCTGCCTTGTCTTGGCTATGTGCATATGGTCATTGTCAAGTTGGAAGGTTAACCTTCACCCCAGGCTGATGTCCGGAGTGCTCTAGAGCAGGTTTTCATCAAGGACCTCTCTGTACTTTGCCCCGTTCATCTTTCCCTAAATCATGACAAGTCTCACAGTCCCTGCCTCCGAAGAACATCCCCACAGCATGATGCTGCCACCACCAGCATGGTTTCCTCCTGATGTGACGCTTGGCATTCATGCCAAAGAGTTCAATCTTGGTTTCATCAGAACAGAGAATCTTGTTTTTCATGGTTTGACAGTCCTTTAAGTGCCTTTTGGCAAACTCCAAGCTGGCTGTCATGTGCCTTTTACTGAGGTGTGTCTTCCATCTGGCCACTCTACCATAAAGGCCTGATTGGTGGAGTGCTGCAGAGATGGTCTCCGTCTGGAAGGTTCTCCCATCTCCACAGAGGAACTCTGGAGCTCTGTCAGAGTGGTTCTTGGTAACTTCCCTGACCAAGGCCCTTCTCCCCCTATTGCTCAGTTTGGCCGGGCAGTTGCCTTCTAGGAAGAGTCTTGGTGGTTCCAAACGTCTTCCATTTAAGAATGATGGAGGCCACTGTGTTCTTGGGGACTTTCAATGCTGCAGACATTATTTGGTACCCTTCCCCAGATATGTGCCTCGCCCCAATCCTGTTTCGGAGCTCTACAGACAATTCCTTCGACCTCATGGGTTGGTTTTTGCTCTGACATGCACTATCAACTGTGGGACCTTATATAGACAGGTGCGGGCCTTTCCAAATCATGTCCAATCAATTGAATTTACCACAGGTGGACTCCAATCAAGTTGTAGAAACATCAAGGATAATCAATGGAAACAGGATGCACCTGAGCTCTATTTCGGGTATCATAGGATCTGAATACTTATGTAAATGTTTTTTTTATTTTACACATTTGCAAACATTTCAAAAAACCTGTTTTTGCTTTTGCCATTATGGGGTATTGAGTGTAGATTGATGAGGATAATTTTTGATTTAAAACATTTTAGAATAAGGCTGTAACATAACAAAAAGTCAAGGGATCTGAATACTTTCTGAAGGCACTGTATGTACAGTACCAGTCAAAAGTTTGGACACACCTACTCATTCAAGGGTTTTCTTTATTTTCACTATTTTCTACATTGTAGAATAATAGTAAAGACATCAACACTATTAAATAACACATATGGAATCATGTAGTAACCAAAAATATAATACATTTAAAAAGTGTTAAACAAATCTAAATATATTTTATATTTGAGATTCTTCAAAGTAGCCACCCTTTACCTTGACAGCTTTGCACACTCCTGGGTTTCTCTCAACGAGCTTCATGAGGAATGCTTATTCAACAGTTTTGAAGGAGTTCCCACATATGCTGAGCACTTGTTGGCTGCTTTTTCTTCACTCTGCGGCCCAACTCATCCCAAACCATCTCAATTGGGTTGAGGGAGGGTGATTGTTTTCTGACTTGGTGTCTGACTGTACTGACTGTACAGCTAAAAATTGTTAGGGCGTTAAAGGTTTCAAGAGACTGACTCACCATATTTTAATGTGTTTCTTTTTGTTTTAGTGAATTGTTGGAGTCTGTGATTAAAATTGGTATTTTTGTACAAATGGTTTTAATTGCTGCCAACATGGGTTATGGCTCATTGCATAGTCTGTTATCAAAAAAAAATCTCCTTACCCCAGAGATATCGCAAAACCCTACTTAGACTTATATATTGCAGCTTTTATCTTTCAGAGGGATCTGATTGTGTTACCAATATACTCCTACTGTGACATGCTCAGAAACCTCATCAACAGGGTTTGGTCTGGCTAAAAACTGTTTGTTGTATCAGATTACTGTAGTTTGGATTATTTAAATCATCTAAATGCAGAGAGATTTTAGGAAGAAACAAATCCAGGTGTTTTATTATTCTTCTGCTTTTGGTATGAGGAAACATTCACCCAAACCCAGACCCACTGGCTATGGATGAACTTCCGACTCCAAATGATTTTAAAACTAGATCAGGGTTGCGACTGATGCATAGTAATGTGAGGAGTCTGATGCCGAAAATGGACATGAAAAAAGTCTGGGTTCACACTGCTGACCAAGATGTCTTAGTTCTGTCCGAGACCTGGCTTAAGAAATCTGTTCTAAATAAGTCTATAGGCTTGGATGGTTATAATGTTTATCAATGTGACCGACGAAGTAAGGGGGAAGGTATAGCCATCTATATTAAAGACAGATATGTGGTTACTGAACTAAGGTCTTTGAGTTTGAGTTTTTAGCATTGAAACTGCATTTATCAAAAGCTGTGAACTTTGATTTACTAGGACGTTATAACTTCCATCTGCAAAAGTAGAATCCCTGGATTCTCTGACTGAACTGATGCGTGATTGGGGGGGTAATTTAATGCACCTAATGGCCGATTTAACTGGGACTGGTTATCTCCAAACTCA
This sequence comes from Oncorhynchus mykiss, assembly GCF_013265735.2. Classification (NCBI taxonomy): domain Eukaryota; kingdom Metazoa; phylum Chordata; class Actinopteri; order Salmoniformes; family Salmonidae; genus Oncorhynchus; species Oncorhynchus mykiss. The sequence continues at coordinate 37,672,920 of NC_048581.1, read as the reverse complement.
GAGAAAATAAGAGGACTGCTCAATACACTGAATTATTAATAAATGAAATAGTACCAACAAAACACCAGTCTCAACGTCAACAGTGAAGAGGCGAGATGCAGGAGATGCAGAGTTCCTCTGTCCAGTGTCTGTGTTCTTTTGCCCATCTTAATCTTTTCTTTTTATTTGCCAGTCTGAGATATGGCTTTTTCTTTGCAACTCTGCCTAGAAGGCCAGCATCCCGGAGTCGCCACTTCACTGTCGACATTGAGAAAGGTGTTTTTTGCAGGTCCTATTTAATGAAGCTGCCAGTTGAGGACTTGTGAGGCCCCTGTTTCTCAAACTAGACACAAATTTACTTGTCCTCTTGCTCAGTTATGCACCACTCCTCTTTCTATTCTGGTTAGAGCCAATTTGCGCTGTTCTGTGAAGGGAGTAGTACACAGCGTTGTATGAGATCTTCAGTTTCTTGGCAATTTCTCGCATGTAAGAGCCTTTATTTCTCAGGACAAGAATAGACTGACGAGTTTCAGAAGAAAGGTCTTTGTTTCTGGCCAATTTGAGCTTGTAATCAAACCCACAAATGCTGATGCTCCAGATACTCAACTAGACTGAAAGGCCAGTTTTATTGCTTCTTTAAAATCTTAACAACAGTTTTCAGCTGTGCTAGCATAATTGCAAAAGTGTTTTCTAATGATCAATTAGCCTTTAGAAATTATAAACTTGGATTAGTTAACACAACGTGCCATTGGAACACAGGAGTGATGGTTGCTGATAATGGGCCACTTTACGCCTATGTAGATATTCCATTAAAAAAATCTGCCGTTTCCATCTACAATAGTCATTTACAACATTAACAATGTCTACACTGTATTTATGATCAATTTGATGTTATTGTAATGGACAAAAAAAGTGTTTTTCTTTCAAAAACAAGGACATTTCTAAGTTACCCCAAACTTTTGAATGGTACTGTACATGTATACATATGTACATTACAATAAATCACAAGAGAATCACGTTTGACTGCACTGGGCCTTTTTTGGGTCAATAAAGTTTATTTTTCAATATGACATAACACCATTACATACCTTAAGGGAACATTTTGACGCTTGCAATATGGTTAGTGAGAAAGTCCATTTGCAAATGTATGGTCCCTTACTAGATGTCCGAAAACGTTTGTAAAATTCGCAGCATCGGGCCGGATCTTCCAGGAAGTCATCAAACGAACTCTCTCGGACATTCAGTTTCCGTTTTATAAAATATTCAAATTTAGGTCATTTTTTCGCTGTCCCGGTAAATCCCACAAGAGGGCGAATGGACTCATATTGCAAATGTACAAAACATCACGAATCACGACGTGGCCTTATCTCCTAAACGGAAAAGACTTTGAAGCTGAAACTTGGTGAGCATAGGTTTGGCATAATGGGCAGTTGGCCCCGAACAAGATGGCGTCTAGGCCTAAACTGTTTTTGAGTTATGGCCATTTTTCTGGGATTAAAGGTCCAAAATGAAAATAGAGCAATAATTTTTCCACTTCACGTCAAAGTAAAGGAACCTACAGTGTCAATAAAAAAAGAACCAGCCATTTATCTATTGTTATTTAATAGAAATCGTACAATGTCAAATTGGTGATGTTCAAAAATAGGTGTTTTTTTTAAATGCAGTTTCCGATCCAGTTGCAGCGTGTTCATACGAATCTTTTTAAAGTGTGCTTCGGAGCTCTGCGAGATTTCTGTGATTTTCTGAAATAACACACACTCACTAAACCCTCCGTAAATAAATCAGTTCTTAACGTAAAGACTTAAAACTCAACATTCTATAATTGCCTACCCCAAGGAGGATATGTGTTCACTTTCAGATTCCTGAGTAAACCGGAAGTGCCTTAAAATGGTGTCATAGTTGCTGTTTCGAAGGGTTAATAAGGTCAGATCTTTTCAAAACTTCATATGTGTGATTAGGCAACCCTCGTGAACTGTAAGTCAGTCATTTCTCCCAACAGATGTCAAAGAAAAGCTCTCACACACACACACACACACACACACACACACACACAGACACACACACACACACACACACACACACACACACAGCAAGGATGGAGTGACAAAGTGCGGTGCTTAAAGACACACAGAGCCTGCAATGGCATTTCCGTATTCTCAAGGCCATGCCGAGTTCAACGAGATGCCCCGCTCGCTCTGAGTGCACAACCGTGAAAAAAGTAGGCCCAAAATGAAGCCTGGCCCTAAATGTAATTTGCTTTTGGGTGACATTGAGAGAACCGTTAGGATGAGAAGCACAATTTGACCTCAGAGAAGCTTCCTGGAGCAACCGGAAATGGTTAAAATCACCCTAAAAGTGTTTTTCCATACCCAACCAGCAGTTTGTGATAAATAGTGCATTCAACCCTGTGTAAATCGGTTAGTTCTTAACGTAAACACTTAAAACTCAGGATTCCGTAAAGGCATACCCCAATCAGGATATGAGTGTACTTATAGCTTCCTGTGCCAACCGGAAGTGCCTTAAATGGTGTCATAGTGGCTGTTTCAAAGGGTTAAAAAGGTCAGGTCTTTTCAAAACTTTATATGTGTGATTAGGCAACCCCCATGAACTGCAAATCAGTAATTTCTCCCATAAAATTTCCAAGAAGAAATTACACACACACACAGCTTGGACAGAGGGACACAGTGTGGTGCGTAGAGACAAACAGGTTCTGCAATAGTTAACTTTGTTCGAACTATTACCGTATGACCTAGAGTTCTGAAACTTTAGAAACCTGTTCTAGAGCTCAGGCCGATAGTGCGTGGAGTTATGTGGCTCTAGAAGGTTCTCGCCCCGAGAAACAGCCTCGTACATTTGCAATAACTTAAATTTTTAAAAAAATGACATTTAGAAATGTCCCAGAGTCGCACAACTAGGTGCATTGCGACTGCCTCGGCCCATATAGACGGACCCCAACGTTTCTGTCCGATAGCTCATTCAAGGACCCTGTAGCAAGTCATGGAAAAAAAGTGGATTTTCAGCACCAATTAAGGTCTTGCTCGGGCACCAAATGACCTATCGAGCCGAAACTTGGGCTATTTTGCCTCAGCTAGGCCTACACATAATGTCAGAAATGGACCCGCCGCTAGAACGTAACTACGTGTTTTACGTTTTTATTATGGTTTGAACAGAAGGCGTTGTGAATTTTGAGCCAGCTCTGAAGTATGTGATAGTTGGCTTCTAAACGAGTTGGAAAAGGTGGGGGTGGTGTCAGTTTGGTGTCAGAATGATATCTAATTGACTGATGGACGGTGACTTGCTGGTGACTTTTGTCTATTTGCAATATGTTTAAACAGTGAGGTACCATCACCAAAGTGACAGTCTGAAATCAACCCCAACGAGCGATGGAGAGGAACCAGAATCACTGCCCAGCCATCCCGAGTTCATCGGGCCAGTCAATTTCGCATTCCTGCAGGATTTTTGAGCATGCGAAATTCATGATGGTAAATGCCCATTGAACCATCTTGCAAATGCACAGTGCATTTGCAACAGTGATAAAACATCACCAAATGGACATGATGAAATCAACACAACGAGCGATGGGAAGTAACCACTGTCACTGCCCGGCCATCCTGTGTTCTTCAGGCCAGTCGATTTAGCATTTCTGCAGGATTTTTGAGCATGACAAATTTGTGATGGTACATAGCAAATGGACATAACATCCTGATTTGGCATTTTCAAATCTTTCATATTGCATTTGGACATTTCTTATGGCATTTGGCAAAAAAAAAGTGCCTTTTGACTTTGACTTCCTATGAAATCATATTGCAAATGGACAAAACATGTGCCTTATGCACAAGTTAAAAAAATATATATAATAATAATAATGATTATAAAATTTGACAAAAGTATATTCACACAGTTCTTACACATGATTAATTGACAAAAAAATCGAAATAATTTTGAAAAAATTTTTCAAAAATGTTGCTATTTTTGACTTTTGACTTCCTATGAAATCATATTGCAAATGGACAAAACATATGCCTTATGCACAAGTATAAAAATAAAAAATAAAAATAAAAATCGAAAGAATTTTGAAAAACGGTCCAGAAAGTACTTTTTTAAAGGGGTGATACGTTTTTGAAAATGTTACTTTTGGATGTTGACTTGTGTTACATTTGCAATATGAAAAACCACGGTGGAGCGCACCGTTGGATTTTTAAAGTGTTACACTTGGCATTTGCCATATGGCATATGTAACGACGCCGAATTGAGTGGTATGTATATGTGTATATGGTTTGTCCAGTGCCAATGACTTCCCATTCATTTTTGTACATTTCAGGGGGGTGTTCACTTCCATAACACTAATAAGCAAAAACACAAACAACAAGACAGCACCCTTCAACTATACATCACTGATTGGAATATTAAACAGCAATAAAAAGTTACATGAAACAGAAAAACACCCATTATACATCCCAGGAGGCTACTGAGAGGAACAACGCTCATAATGGCTGGAATAGAGTGAATGGAATGGTATCAAACACATGGAAAACATGTGTTTGATGAGTTCAATACCATTCTGTTTATTCCGTTCCAGCCATTACTATGAGCAATTAAGGAGCCTCAACCTTGTGTTATATTTGTACTCATTTATATCCCAGCTTCTCACCCACACGTTCAATCCCTCATATAATAAAAAAAAATGTTCTCATAGACAAAATGTTCCTCTCCTCTCCTGTAATTTTTCTACCATTGTTTAGTAAGATACGGTCTTTACCATGAGCTTGAGCCAATCTGTTGACTTCGGACTATCTGCACTGTTCCAGTTATGTAGTATGTGTCAAGCTGCAGTAAGAAAACCCACAGAAGCAAGACCAAACTCTGCTGACACCTGGTGGAATAAAGATATCCCCTTAAATGCACAACTGTGGAGACTGGGATATGCTGTCCCACCATTACTCAAGCTGTTTAATGACCTCCTTTCAAAAAGGGAGCACTATGGGACTCTCCCATATAGCATGCAAAAAGTTACCTACTTCCCTTGCATTTCCAGCAAAAATGATTTTGCAGTAGTGCTATTTTGTGTAATCTAACCGGGGTCCAGTGATACCTATGAACAAGTTTTTGTGTAAATGTCACCGTTGCTTCCCTGGTACACCACACTGCATTGAAAACAATATTTTTCCATACATCCTCCTCAATGTCACAATGAAGACCATGCCATGTCAACCTTAAATCCTCAGTTTCCATGTTGTGCACATGAGACTCTTCTAATGCTAAATTATGCTAAATGTAATATTCCTGGTAACAAAATGTTAATCTTTTTGGAGGTTATTAATACTCATAAGAGACCCCAAGCAGCTCCTTAGTTGAAAATATTTCCAGATGTCTCCCTTATGAGAACTGAAGGAGAAATGATATTCTCCAGATAAGACAAAACACTCCTTCCTCATAAATGCCCTATTGCATGAAAGCCTTGTCTAAGCCATACCTCCCAGATATATTGTTTTCCTATGCCAACTGAGGAATTTTGCAATATAGAAGAGTATTTTTGTTTATACTGGGAAATTCCAAGCATCTAATGAATCTTAACCCACACCTCTTGCGAATGTTGTAGGATTCGGTTACCCTCTTCTGTTGGATGCCTCTGATTGTTTTGGGGTCTGTGTGATAAGGCCTCAATAGGCTTAAACATTCCCGTGATAGACCTGTCAATCTACATCCCAAATGGGAATCGTAAAATTGGCCAATTTGGCTTTTTCAAATTATGTTGTACAGTTCTACATTGGGTAGTGCTAGTCCTCCTCTGTCCCTTGGAGCATGGAACATCACATTTATTCGGGTTCCCCCATCCCAGAGATAATCCTTGATCATACTGCTTAAATAATGAGGGAGAGATGGTCACTGGCAACATCATGGACACACAATTGAACTGTGGAGCTACAACAACTTTAACAGTATTTATTTTGCCCCAGAAAGTAAGATGAAGCAGCCTCCACTTATCAAGATTATTCTTCTTTTTTTTTTTGTAGTAATGGCATATTATTTGCATGAAATTCTGTAGCTCGCTGCTCAGTCTTATACTCAGGTATTTCAATCCTGATGTTGCTTTAAAGCTTCAATATGTAACTGTGTATTTTGTTATGTTTAAAAGCGCCAATAAGTCGCTAGTGGTCATCCAATGTGATGCAACAGTAACAATATCTAGCCTGCTCGAGAACCGCTGTATTAAATTGTTTTTTATTTTCCCTGTCAGGTCGGAATTTCACGACAAATTTTGTGCGCCACAGAATGAGTGACGTGTTTTTCGTCAGTGAGGAGGCGATGCCACAGCTCAGGGATATTCTAATGGCGGTATGATAGCCATCTAGCTTAGCCCATGTCCACACCTGGCTAGCAGAGATAGCTAGGTTACAGGCATGGCAAACAACCTGACCCAGCTGTAACTACTCCTCCATCTAAGCCAAAGAAACAGAACTTTGTAGAGCAGACAGGCAAAAAGGGAAAGCAATAGAGCCCGTGTCAAGACGAGAGTAAACCTTGAATTTGGGCTCACTGTGGAAAGAATACTAAGGTTGTTGATGGGATTCAAAACCAACCCAGTGTTGGCATTTTTTTCTGCTGAAAATGTAAGACATTGCTACCTAGATAATATATATTGCTAGATAAAGTGACGGTTTTGCTATTTACATTGAACAAAAATATAAATGCAACATGTGAAGTGTTAGTCCCATGATCCATGAGCTGAAATAAAATATCTCAGAAATGTTCCATGTGCACAAAAAGCTTATTTCTCTCAAATGTTGTGCACATCCCTGTTAGTGAGCAGGATATTCCATCCACCTGACAAGTGTGGCATAATCAAGAAGCTGATTAAACAGCATGATCATTACACAGGTGCACCTTGTGCTGGGGACAAAAGGCCACTAAAATGTGCAGTTTTGTCACACAACACCAAATATGTCTCAAGTTGAGGGAGCGTGCAATTGGCATGGTGACTGCAGGAATGTTCACCAGAGCTGTTGCCAGAAAATGTAATGTTCATTTCTCTACCATAAGCTGCCTCTGTCGCTTTAGAGAATTTGGTAGTACATCCAACCAACCTCACAACCACAGACCACGTGTAGCTACGCCAGCCCAGGACCTTCACATCCGGCTTCTTCACCTGCAGGTGAAATCAATAAGGGCCTATTGAATTTATTTCAGTTGACTGATTTCCTGTAAATCAGTAAAATTGCTGCGTTTATATTTTTGTACAGTAAAGTTTTAATCTGTATACAAAGTGTTATATTTGGGATTAATTGCTTTGATTGTTGTTTCCAAGCCACACATCCATTATGCTTCTTATTAGCTAGTTAAGTAACATTAGCTAGTGTAGCCTATTAGCTGACTGCAACATGGTTTGTTTCATTTGAATATAAAATGTCGCTTCACTAGTTTATCGTAACTAGCTAGCTAAATTATGTATATAGCTATTGTTAGTTGACCTTGAGTTATATTTCTGATGTCTGTGGTCTGAAAGCCACGCTGAAATTGGCTATCTTCTTCACACTACTCTACTGGCATGAAGTAGCCATAGTCATAAAGCCCATTTCAGATACATAACAGGCTGACTACACGACGCGAGCGTTGCAAAATAAATGTAGAAATCTATATTATTCAATTTTTGCACCCACACTGCTCACGCGTGCCAACGAGCGTCTGCGTTGCCAAGGGCTAAAATAAAAGTCAGTTCTATTTCTGACGCAGATCGCGCTGCAAGTCCTGCCTCTCGCATCTCCTCATTGGTTTACAGAAGCAGGTACCCACGTGCCATCTCCTCATTGCTTATACCCACGTGGGTGAATGAAAGACGAAATAGGTTGGTGGCGGTAATGCATGTAATTTATGAAAGTTGCTCCGCTCTATTTTGAAACAAATTAGTATTTATCTTAACTTCTCACGACCTATAACTTCAAACAAATATGACAAAGGGAAAAGGCACCAAAAAAAGGGGCGCTAAACAAGATAATTTGAATGAGATAGACAACAAACCAATTTCAACGGCGCCGACCCACGAGGAGTTAGCTGAAGAGGCTAGCTTCCAAGAGTTCCCCACAGATCCTACTCAAGGTGACATACTGGCTGCCATAAACTCACTAAGCAAGAAGGTGGACATAAGGTTGGCTGATATCTCAAAGAGTATTGGGACTTTGGCCGAAACTGTGAACTAATGGAAGGGTGCATAAGGTTGAGCAGACGACAGTCGATCACAAGGCCAGGCTATAGGACATAGAGAAACAGTGCGCAACGTTCAAAAAGGACAACAAAACCCTGAAAGCCCGAATGGAAATGATCGAGTCGCATTCAAGACGCCAGAACATCCGAATATGTGGGATCCAGGAGGACACTGAGAAAGGGAACCCCACTGAATTTGTCTCGGAGCTGATACAGGCATTGCTGGGGAGTGAACACTTCAAAACGGCCATCCTGATCGACCGTGCACACAGATCTCAGGCAACGAAGCCGGCCAAGGGCGGGCCACCAAGGCCATTCATTGTACGGCTGCACTATCCCCAGACCAGGGATCTCATCCTGAAGCTGGCTAGTCAAAAGTTCCCCCTTAACTACAACAGAGCCAGGGTGTCTTTCTACCCAGATCTTACCTTGGAGGTGAGGAACCAACGGAAAGAGTATGATGAGGTACGCAACAAATTCCTCTTCCCAGCCCCGGTTTAAGGTGACAGTCGAAGGATCAACACGTACGTTTGACAACCCAAAAGAGGCCGATCTGTTCTTGACAAGAAAGCTCCCTGGCTGAGGATACAGAACGGCTGTGTCAGCCGGCTAAATGGCCAAATACAGGCCAGGAATGTCTTTTCGATTAGAAGATCAGAATATGATAGGTGAGATGTTGTGGCTAATATAACATTGTTTAGCATATCATGTTTTAGTGCCACTCACCCCCTAACGTGAGAGTTAAGTGTTAAGTGTTATTTAATATTTGTTTATATGCAGAGCATCTATAGACGACGAGTAAGTTCAAGATGTATGTCTAGACACCCTAAGGTTTGTGTGTTAGCCAAGGAGTGCTTCGTTTGGGGAAGTCACTCAGTAAAGGGACGGGAGAGGGGGATGGGGTCTGTGTTTTATGTTCACATTTATTAATACAGGTGGCATGACAAGCTCCCACACGGCGGGACGTTTCTCTTCTGGGTTTTGTATGACAGCAACAATTTGCTCTAAAATAAGAAATGCCACATAGTGACAGAGCACAGAGTAGACCAGGTGGAATAAAGATAGTCAGCTGGAACTGTAATGGCTTAGGGCATGTGGTGAAACGAGCTAAGGTTTTTTCTCATCTTAAATCACTGGGTGCTGACATAGTGCTTCTTCAAGAAACTCATATTAAACGCTCCTCTCAGGCCAAGCTACGAGTCGGCTGGATCGGTCAGATATACCAGTCTAACCCCTCTCGCAAAAGCGAGAGGGGTAGCAATCCTGATAAGGAAAACATTCCTTTTGTTTACTCATCCTCGATTTCAGATCCTAATGGTTGGTTACCTATCACCCTATTCTAATTACGGACCACTCTCCTCTGTCCATGGTGCTGAAACTCAACAATATGTCGACAGGTCGGCGACCGACGCATACCTGTTGAAAGATGAGGCTTTTTGTCAGTATTTGAAGAAGGTGGGAATCTCTAAAGGCTGTGATTAGAGGTTACATTATTTCTTATACATCAGAGAGGAAGAAACGCGCCAATACGAGGCTGAGAGGAATTGAAAGAGAGTTAGGGGAACAGGAGAACATTTTTAGGACGAATTCCGCATATACAGTCCTTGAAAAGATCACAAAGTTAAAATATGAACACAATAACATCCTTTCGAAACGGGTGGGCTCTTTACTTGCTAGAACGTAACAAAGCTATTTTGAACTGGGTGACAAACCACAAATGATTAGCAAGACAGCTAAGGCATGTACAGGTATCTAGAGCTAGAAGGGTAAAATAACAGATCCGCAGGATATTAATAAATGCTTTGCGCAGTTTTACTCAGAGCTATACCAATCAAAATGCGATGCTACTGATCCACAAACTATGGAACGCTTTCTCACTGAATGTGAACTTCCTAAACTAGATAGGGGGGCAGCTGCTGCACTCGATGCAGGGATAACTTTAGAAGAAATTAACACAGCGATAGCACGATTTCCAAACAGCAAGGCCCCTGGGCCCGATGGATATGTAATAGAATTCTATAAGAAGTACTGCGCCAGTCTATCTCCACTTATGTTGTGAATGTTTAAACAATCCAAAGAAAATGTCAAACTCCCGCAAGCATTGTATGAGGGCTACAATAGCAATGATCTTGAAAAAAAGATAGAGATTCCATGGAGATTTCGTCTTATGTGTCTTATGCCCCGTGTCGTTACTCCCCATAGAAAAGAATGTGTTGACAAAGATATTGGCAAACCGATTGAAAACATATATTTCCGACATCATACACCCTGACCAGACAGGTTTTATCCCGGGCCGACATATATACTACAATTTGAGACACCTTTTCAACGTAATGTATCATAAGGTTGAGGCAGTGGTAATAGCTCTTGATGCAGAGAAGGCGTTTGATCAGATTGAGTAGAAGTACATGATGTCGGTTCTGGAGCACTTCGGGTTTGGAAAGGAATTTATTAATTGGATAAGAATTATTTATGCACACCCAATGGCGTCAAAATATAGATTTTTGGAAAACTCTGCCTATCTCCTTGGTTGGTCGTATAAACGCTATTAAAATGGTTGTCCTACCCAGGTTTCTTTACCTCTTCCAATGTCTACCCAATGTCATACCACAAAGCTATTTTAAGAAACTGGATTCAATTAGTAACTAAATTTTTATGGGATAACAAGGCAGCCAGAATTTCAAAGAATCATTTATGCAAGTACAAGATGGAGGGGGGCTTTGGCCTTCCTCACTTTAAACTGTATTATTGGGCTGCTAATCTGAACATTGTGTCTGTCTGGAGGGAAAGTTTACCTGCGATGAGACAGAAGGATATGCCTTCATGGCTTTTGATTGAGCAGGCCTCCAGTCAACGTTCCTCACTCCCTGCACTTGTTAATAGCCCATCATATGTGAAAAAATCCACTTATGACTAACCCAGTCATTTGGATCTGGAAACAGATTAGGTATTTTCTTAATTATGCTGCATACCTGCCCATGAGTCGCTCATGAGCACCAGGTCATCAGCGAATGCCAGGGTGGTAACTTTCCTCCCCTCTAACCTGTAACCCTCATTAAAACTCGGGGGCAGTATTTTCATTTTTGGAAAAAAAAACGTTCCCGTAGTAAACGGGATATTTTGTCAGGACAAGATGCTAGAATATGCATATAATTGACAGCTTAGGATAGAAAACACTCTAAAGTTTTCAAAACTGTAAAAATATTGTCTGTGAGTATAACAGAACTGATGTTGCAGGAGAAAGCCTGGGAAAAATCCAATCCGGAAGTGCCCCATGTTTCGAAAGCGCTGCGTTCCAATGAGTCCAATGAGTCCCTATTGAGCTGTGAATGGGCTATCAACCAGATTACTCTTTCCCGAAGGTGTCTACAGCATTGTGACGTAGTTTTACGCATTTATGTTGAAGAATACCCGTAAGCGGCTACATTGCGCAAGTGGTCACCTGATGCTGCCAGAGTGATTCTCGCGTAAAATACTGAGGTAGCCATTACTCCAATCGGTCCTACTGAAAAACGAATTGTCCCGATGGATATATTATCGAATAGATATTTGAAAACACCTTGAGGATTGATTATAAACAACATTTGCCATGTTTCTGTCGATATTATGGAGTTAATTTGGAATATTTTTCGCCGTTTTTGTGACTGCAATTTCTGGGCGATTTCTCAGCCAAACGTGTAGAACAAACGGAGCTATTTCGCCTACAAAAATAATGTTTTTTGAAAAAAGGAACATTTGCTATCTAACTGGGAGTCTCCTGAGTGAAAACATCCGAAGCTCATCAAAGGTAAACGATTTAATTTGATTGCTTTTCTGATTTCCGTGGCCAAGTTACCTGCTGCTAGCTGGACAAAATGCTATGCTAGGCTATCGATAAACTTACACAAATGCTTGTCTAGCTTTGGCTGTAAAGCATATTTTGAAAATCTGAGATGATAGAGTGATTAACAAAAGGCTAAACTGTGTCTCAATATATTTCATTTGTGATTTTCATGAATAGGAATATTTTCTAGGGATATTTATGTTTGTTGCGTTATGCTAATTAGTGTCTGGCGATGATTATGCTCACACATGCGGGATGGGGAGTCACTAGAGGTTCTCAACATACCCACTGTTTACATTAGAGGTCGACCGATTATGATTTTTCAACACCGATAATTGGAGGACCAGAAAAGCCAATTCCGATTTAAAAAAATATATATATTTGTAATGATGACAATTACAACAATACTGAATTAACACTTATTTTAACTTAATATTCTGTTAGTGTTCAAATACTGGAGAGTTGAGACCAAATCACGGACGCTGGACAGAGTGGATTTCAGTTGTAACAAAAGACAGTTTTAATGAGTCAGAGATATCTTGTCCCGCAGTTTTACGTGCACGGACCTAGTTCACATAACTCGGCAAGGAGCCAGGTGAAAAAGAGGCCTATACAATGGTTACATTCATTTTTATACATAGAATAAAGTAGGTGGAGTCTTGTCGTTTCGGTCTTCTTGACTGGTCGGAGGGTTGGAGGCAGGCCTTGCTCTAGCCAGAGCGGGCCCCATTGGTGCACAGCAAAAGTTCTTTGCTCTTGGGACCGGCCAGTTAGAGGGAGATGAGATGTGTGTTTATATAAGGAAGAGGGGGTCAGTCTTATGGCTGGGTGTATGTGTTCTTACGACGGAATGTCTTTGTTTATATGAGCTATGTGTATGAATATTTATATAACAAATCCCCCTCTTCACATCTATTAGACGTGAAAACTATAGCAGAAAGGTGGCGGTTGCAATCGTGGGTATACATAAGGTGGTGCTCCTAACCTTGTCTGGTTTGCATGGTGGGTCTGTAGGTGTAGTGCTACGTTTGGGACGGGAGTGATTGGAGGGAGTGATATCAGGAAAGGAGTTAGGGACATGTGTAGGGGTTGGTGTATGTGATGTGGCAGGGTGAAATAGTTGTTCAATTAACCATGTGAAAGTCCTAGGGTTACTCCAAATATCAGTAGGAATATCACAAATAAGGGACCAGATATCCCCAGCCTCACCCAGAGAGGGAGAAATTTCCCTCTAACTGGGCGAGGTTCCCTTCTCAGGGGAGGCGGAGTTTGATGCCGCATCACCTGAGGAAGGAGTGTCTTCATTTGGAATCGAATTTAGGCCGCTCAAATCAGCTCTGACTTCAGTCAGTGTTCTAGAAGGAATTGGGGCTGGGGTGCAATGTGTAAGGCGGTGCCAAGGTGTGCCTGATTTACCTTTGACCTGGACTGAGTGTGAAGTAACCTCCTTCACTTCGTACGGTCCAGTCCACCTGGGTTCCAGCCACTTTCTCTTGTGGACTGTAACCCTCACCCCGTCACCAACCTTTACCTTCAGTAGTGGTGTGTCCCCCGGCAGCTCCCCCTCCTGGACCTTGTGAACCTGGGTAGAGAGTGCTGCAGAGAGAACCGTCAGTTTTTTCACATAATTAGACATTACAATTTGTTGTACATCAAGGGCGGGCATATGACCTCCCTCCCTTGGTGGACCATGCATGACTCTACCAGTCATTATCCCATGAGGCACATACTTTAGCTATCTTAGCTTTTGCTTTTGGTTTGACGTTCCACCAGATTTTGGGATTGGGGCCTGTACACAGATCCAAATCTGTGGGTTATGCCAAATCTTTCTTCCACCTGTCTCAGGTGTTTGTTAAATGTAAGCCATTTGTCAAATTTGATTTGTCTTGGGATGCCATACCTGGGTATTAGTTTGGTTTGTAGCCACTCAAAGACTGACCTAGCATCCTCCCCTTTTGTTAGTATTGCCTCTACCCATTTGGAGAACCTATCTACTATGACTAGGAGATAGAGTTTGCCTTTAGATAAATTTTCGGGGCCCATGTCGGTGTAGTCTATACTAATATCCTGAAAACATGCATTAGGTATTACGTATGAGCCCATTGGTGTTTGATATGGTTTCTTTGGGTTGTGTCTGTCACAACCATTGCATTCGTCACAAAATAAATCATCGTCATAAAATAAGTCAGTCATATTTTTTATGTGAGGGTGCCACCAGATGTGCGAGGCCTTTTTGGAGGGTCTTTAGTTTGCCTTCGTGTGTGGGGCCATGTGTTTCTCATAAAAGTTCTGGGTCCATCAGTGTGGACTGCTTCATGGACATGGGCTGAGTCTGTATAGATATTCAGTCTTTCCTTTTCCTCTGATGAGGACCTGCGTCAATCCGATGATTTCAGCTAATTTGGCCGATGCTGGTTGAGGGATGATGGCTGATTGAAGGGTGACATCACGAGGTGAGCTGTTTTTTCAATAGCTTTTGCTACTGCAGCAACGTATCTGGAGCATGTTGACTGTCCTACCTCAATGTGGTCAAGTTTGAAGAGTAGTACATCAAGACCCTTCTCTCCCCCTCTTGTTTCTGGAATAGGACGGATGAGGTGAATCCTTCCCTTCCAGAAACATCCAAATGGAACTTGTTCTTGTAGTCAGGTGCAGTCAGAGCTGCTGCCGCTGATAGATCTGTTTTCAGGAGTGCTATGGCTGTTGATGCTTCAGCCGTCCAGGCCAGGGGTGCATGGAGGTTCCTTGATCGTAGGATGACCGGTGCTGCCACCCCCTCTGGGCCACACCCAATGGTACAACACCTGATAGGTGGGGTCAGGTGCATCATGTCTTCGTCCCAGTCTGCAGTGTAGAGGCAGTCATCAGTTTCTGTTGCATTGAGTGTGCAATGGATCTCAGCTTGGGGAGTCTTATATGGGTGCAGCATGTAGATTTGAGCTTTCAGTTGGTTGAACTTAAACTGGATGTGAGGGGTGGCAGGCCCTGTGGGTAGGCATTTTAGCCAGTACACTTCTTGGGCTTCAGACAGTGTGGTCATCGGCAGGAGTGGCATCCTCATCATTCTTACTGGGTGATCAGGTGTTGAAGTGGGAGGGTTGGTTGTAATCTTGCTGCTCCTGCTGCATGTGTCTAGGAGAGGGTCCTCTTCCTCTTCCTGGTGCCCCTCCACGTCCTCTTCCTCTTTCTCTCCATTGCTGTTGCTGCGGGGAGAGTGGTTTCGTGCAATATCTGGCATAGTGACCGGGAATTCCGCAGTTATACCACTGGTAGTTTCCCCCTCTGTATGGTCCAGTGTAGGGGCCTCGTTGAGCCCGTTGCCGTTGCAGGATATACCGCTGTGGGGGAGGGTAATGGGGTGGTGGGGCTGCCTGCTGTTGGATCATCTGAGAGACAGTCTGTGCCACGATCTGAGTGTTATCTGGCTGCTCCCCTTGGTCTTGAGTTTCTACTGCAATCATTTGTTTGGGCGTGATGGCTGCAGACATTTTATCTAAGTCGTCTGATAATGTGTATAATGCGTTATTTAGGTATATTCAATCCTTACTATGTGGTGTTTATTTCTATCGTGGTATGCTTAGATATACTGCTGTACTGGCAATGGCTTATCTCTTCTACCCCCACCCTCGCATACCAAGGGGGTTATCAGTATGTGACGCCCGCCACGTGTCTATTTCTCTGGTATTTTATTTGAATTTGTTCAGCGATTCGTTTAGGTATTTTCTAAAAATGATTCGGCGATTTCCTTTTGGAACAATATATCAGTGAATATATGCGGTTCTATAACAATTTTCAGAGTAATTCTAGCTTTAGGCAATATAATTAAACTTTAGGCAATATCAACAGGAATGAAAAAAAACGAAAATCAGTATTCCAGCCCGGCTGCTGTCAATCAAAATTGCACGGCCATTCGATACTAAGGTGGCTTTGTCTACCAGCACGTGTGCCTAATAGCCCAGTTACGTATCCCAACCTACTCCGCGACAAACGTTTCTTTCAATTTAATTTCCCCCATCTCCAAATCATGGAATGTCAACTCTGGTTCATATTATGTTTATTGTTTGATGTGCAATAGCCACATCATTCCCGATCTCTGTCTTGTGGAAGGCCAAACTTACATATCCTATATCTATTCGACTACACCTCTAACATAACCAATTAAACAGTTTACAACTCATTCAATAGGATCTTTTACATGCAGATTCAGTCGATCTATTAATTAACTAAATCTCTAAACACAACCAATTAAACAGTTTAGAACTTATTCAATAGGAACTTTTACGTGCATACTACACTTCTAAACACAACCAATTAAACAGTAAGCACTTATTTAATAGGATCTTTTACATGCATACTACACTTCTAATAATAGGCCAATTGATAAAAAATAAAAATACAAATAAAAAATAAAAACGAGCAAAACAAGATCTCCCCGATCAATGTCTTAGGTTCTTATGTAAAAATTTGGGCACCGATTCATACTCACGCCCAGTACTTTCTGATCAAAATTTGGTTTAGGCTATAATACAATATGCAGATTTCGATATAACGGGCTCTGCTCACCTGATATAGAGCGCTCCGATCAGATTTCCTGAGGCAAGATGAATGGCTGGGGAAGTCACTCTTCCGTCTGATTTTTTAGCCGTGATCAGTCTCGTCCTCTCACACTAACTTATAATAGATCGAATTCAAGAATAACCAAACTCTGCTACCAATTCTGTTAGTGTTCAAATACTGGAGAGTTGAGACCAAATCACGGACGCTGGACAGAGTGGATTTCAGTTGTAACAAAAGACAGTTTTAATGAGTCAGAGATATCTTGTCCCGCAGTTTTACGTGCACGGACCTAGTTCACATAACTCGGCAAGGAGCCAGGTGAAAAAGAGGCCTATACAATGGTTACATTCATTTTTATACATAGAATAAAGTAGGTGGAGTCTTGTCGTTTCGGTCTTCTTGACTGGTCGGAGGGTTGGAGGCGGGCCTTGCTCTAGCCAGAGCGGGCCCCATTGGTGCACAGCAAAAGTTCTTTGCTCTTGGGACCGGCCAGTTAGAGGGAGATGAGATGTGTGTTTATATAAGGAAGAGGGGGTCAGTCTTATGGCTGGGTGTATGTGTTCTTACGACGGAATGTCTTTGTTTATATGAGCTATGTGTATGAATATTTATATAACATATAATACATCAATAAAATCAATTTAGCCTCAAGTAGATAATGAAACATGTTCAATTTGGTTTAAATAATGCAAAAACAAAGAGTTGGAGAAGGATGTATAAGTGCAATGTGTGCCATGTAAAATATGTGCCATGTAAGAAAGCTAACGTTTCATTTCCTTGCTCAGAACATATGAAAGCTGGTGGTTCCTTTTAACATGAGTCTTCAATATTCCCAGGTAAGAAGTTTTAGGTTGTAGTTATTATAGGACTATTTCTCTCTATACCATTTGTATTTCATTAACCTTTGACTATTGGATGTTCTTATAGGCACTTTAGTATTGCCAGTGTAACAGTATAGCTTCCGTTCCTCTCCTCGCTCCTCCCTGGGCTCGAACCAGCAACACAATGACAACAGCCACTCTCGAAGCAGCGTTACCCATGCAGAGCAAGGGGAACAACCACCCCAAGGCTCAGAGTGAGTGAAGTTTGAAACGCTATTAGCGCACGCTAACTAGCCAGCCATTTCACTTCGGTTACACCAGCCTCATCTCGGGAGTTGATAGGTTTGAAGTCATAAACAGATGCACAACGAAGAGCTGCTGGCAAAACGCACGAAAGTGCTGTTTGAATGAATGTTTACGCACCTGCTTCTGCCTACCACCGCTCAGTCAGATACTTAGATACTTGTATGCTTGTATGCTCAGTCAGATTATATGCAACACAGGACACGCTAGATAATATCTAGTAATATAATCAACCATGTGTAGTTAACTAGTGATTATGATTGATTGTTTTTTATAAGATAAGTTTAATGCTAGCTAGCAACTTACTGCATTTGCGTAACAGGCAAATTGGACTAGTTAACTGTAAGGTTGCAAGATTGGATCCCCGAGCTGACAAGGTGAAAATCTGTCTTTCTGCCCCTGAATGAGGCAGTTAACCCACCGTTCCTAGGCCGTCATTGAAAATAAGAATGTGTTCCTAACTGACTTGCCTAGTTAAATAAAGGTGTAAAAAAACATTTTTTAAATCGGCAAATCGGAGCCCAAAAATATCCCGATTTCCGATTATGAAAACTTGAAATCGGCCCTAATTAATAGGCCATTCCGATTAATCGGTCAACCTCTAGTTTACATAGACAGCCCAATTTGCCTGAATCATGCTTTCCACCCTGCATTGGATGATGTGGTGTTTTCACAGTGGAGGGAGAAGGGGCTCACAACAATTGGTAATCTATACATAGAAGGTCAGTTAGCTTCATTTCAACAATTACAGGGAAAGTTCAACATGCCAACAACACATTTTCGTAAGGACACATATCCTACAGTATGGCATGAAGCCAAATAGTCCTACATTAGATAGCTTGATCCTTGTCAAACCCCATTCAAAAGGGTCGGTCTCTAGACTGTATGATGTGCTACAGGCCCACATAGAGGTATCCACAGACACCATTAAAATGGCTTGGGTACAAGAGCTTGGTTCAGAAATCTCAGATAAGGACTGGGTAGAAGCTCTCAGGAATATAAACCACAGTTCAGTGAATGCCAGACACAACCTTGTACAGTTTAAGGTGATGCACGGGTTACATTACTCAAAAGTAAAACTGCATAAAATATTCCCGGACACCTCACCACTGTGTGAGAGGTGCAAGCAGGATGAGGGGACGTTGACCCACTTATTCTGGACATGTCCTAAGTTACTCTCATTTTTGATTACTTATCTAAAGCCTTCGATAGAGTTCTAGCCCCAGACCCATTGATCGCTCTGTTTGGTACAGTTGATGGGAATAACCAGGAAGGGAAAGCTGTCTCTCTTTGTACTCTATTAGCCAAAAGGGTAATATTGCAATTTTGGAAATTGGAGACTGTACCTACCTTTGAAATGTGGTTACGGGATTTAGGGAATGTAATACATATGGAAAAGATTCGATACAATACCTCCAATAGAATGTCCAATGTTTTACAAAAAATACTGGATTGACGATCTGCTGCTACTCTGTGCTGTACTCCACTCAATATTTATTTTTGGCTTAACTACACTGCTTGTAATGACTATATGCTGTCTTCTTATACATGTACCACCTAATAGGATTTTGTTTTATTTTGTGTATGTGTGAGTTAAGTTTAGTTTTGTCCTCTAAATTGGCCATCCCATTCAAAAGTACAATGAATGTCATTGTTTGTATTACTGTCTTTTTTAATTATTTTTTTATTGGAAAATAATAAACATATTACTTAAAAAATATATACAAAATATAAAAAGAGAAGAAAAAGCCTAGAAGGAGGATAGATGACTAGAAACGATTTGGTTGACCGTTTTATGTGTGGATTAATTGGTGGAGTAGAGGACCTTGTGCATTTCAGGTAAACTCAATGTTTATATCCCAGGACAAATTAGCTAACAACAGCAAGCTAGCTAGCTACATTGCCATAAATGTTTAATGCTTTTTGATCTGTCCCCAAATTAATATAATTGGTTCAGAGTTTGTTTTAATATTTTATCATGCGTGGTGTGATCGCATTTTGTGTGGGGGGACAAAATACATTTATGCACGATGGCGCACGCGCGCAGCTGGTTTGGGTTCCGTGAAGATGAGGCATGATGCAATGGTTTGTTTGATCTGAACGGTCTACTTTTAGAATATCTCATGTCGTCGGCTGGAGTTTCGAAGATTCAGCATGTAGCTAGGCCTAGCTTAAATGTTTAGCCAATGTCTTGCGACGAGATGGATCCATTTAGCTAAGCAAAGAGCAATGCACTAACGGTTTGTGTTTAGCCAAACAGCTAACTAGCTAGCCAAGTAGAGAACTAGCTAGCCATTTTGCTGCAAATAGATAGCCTAGCTTGCTGATATTTATCTGACAAGTCAATGTACCCTGTTTCTGGAACATCTATTTCATGACACTAATTTGCTACAAGTGGCAACTTTGTTTTAAAAGTTTTATCACATAATTGGAAATAGTTACCATGGAAACAGTATCAACTGCGCATCTCTTCTTGATTGTAATGCCCCCTTCTAAAGCTAGCTACTTTTATCTCGTCTTGTCTGATGTATCTGACCTGGGCTTCATTACTTGAAGCATGAAATAAATAAATCGACATCAACACCTGGCAAGCCTGTGTTTCCAGCCCCACCATTGTCGAATATTGGAGCAGAATCAGATTGCTGTAGTCTGTGTTTAAGTATTTTTGACCATGTTGTTTATTCCATCATTATCTTTCCCCTAGCTGGCCAATAACAATAATGTTTTATCTAATAAAATAGTAGACATCTAGAATTCTAGGCATCGAAGCTGTTTAGGAAAATTAACTACCCAGAATTTACTTTGAGTATTGATTACATACTATCCCAACATTAGCCTACTGCACAGAGATATTACAATTGTATTCCCTATTTGAGCTATCTGGTGGAGATGTAAACAGACTTAGCACAAAATATACACCTGTATTGAGTGTTTAAGACTAACATGACATTATATTGAATGACTGGAAACTTTCATTCTTCCTTCTGCCTAATAACCACCTTATCCAATGATGAAAAAAAAACATCCTCAACTGAACGAAAGGGGGATACCTAGTCAATGCCTTCAACTGAAATGTGTCTTCTGCATTTAGAATATACAGTACCAGTCAAAAGTTTGGACACCTACTCATTCAATGGTTTTGTCTTTATTTTTACTATTTTCTACATTATAGAATAATAGTGAAGACATCAAAACTATGACATAACACATATGGAATCATGTAGTAACCAAAAAAAAGTGTTACCAGCAAGCACCCCCACCGCTTCACGGTGGGAACCACACATACGGAGATTCTTCAAAGTAGCCACCCTTTGCCTTGATGACAGCTTTGCACACTATTGGCATTATCTCAACCTGTTGTTCATAGTTTTGATGTAAATAAAAATTGGAATAATTCGCTTTTTTATTTTAATAGACTGATGCTACCTGCATCTGATGGTCATGGTGCTTTCAAGACAACGGGGAACTGGTTGGAGCTCTAGAAAATGCCAGAGTTTCCAAGGTTGGATGACCAATCAAACAATATTTTTGAGCGGGAGAGAGACTCTCTCTCAAGGTCACTGCTCTCACCCTTTCTTCAGTGTAACTGACTAGAGAGGGGACAGTCTACCAACTGATGGCGAAACTCGGGTCCCACCGCATCTGCCTCTTAACTTAGAGCGGAAATCCCATTACCGGGATGAAGTACGACAACATCCGGTGAAATCAGAGCGTGCCAAATTCAAAATACAAAATCGTAATATTGAACATTCATGAAAATATGTCTTACATCGTTTAAAATACAGACAGAGAGATGTAGTAGTCCCAGAGTTAATGATCAAAGGTTAATTTTGCATTTCACTACCTGATGATTATGATGACTGACCGTGTTAGATTTCTTTTTTAAACAAGGCTTAATAATGCTCTCTATCCATCAGTCTCTCGTCTGCAGGTATGTTTTGATGTGAGAGAGGTATTCAGTCCCATCATCGTCACCTCACCGGCTCTTAAGATAACCTTCGGGCCGACTGGGGGCCCAAGGCTGGTTAGGAGACACCACTAGAGACACTGTGATGAACTGAGATAATATTAAGGGAGCACTATAATTCATTAATCATATGCTGTCTGCCTCTGTTCTTACCTGTTTCCCTTTCTGTCTTCTACACCTCTCCCCACCTTGTCTTTCTTCCTCGTTTCATAAGGCACACCATATGTGCGTTGAAGTAAAGATTGAACTTGTATTTATAAAATGAAATTATCATAATTATAATGCATGTATTTATAACACCTGGATAACTACGGTTTGAAACTGCACATGGGGACAAAGATCATCATTTTTGGAGAAATGTCCTCTGGTCTGATGAAACAAAAATAGAACTGTTTGGCCATAGTGACCATCGTTACATTTGGAGGAAAAAGGGGAGGCTTGCAAGCTGAAGAACACCATTCCAACCCTGAAGCACAGGGGTGGCAGCATCATGTTGTGGGTGTGCTTTGCTGCAGGTGGGACTGGTGCACATCACAAAATAGATGGCATCATGAGGATGGAAAATTATGTGGATATATTGAGGTAACATCTCAAGACATCAGTCAGGAAGTTAAAGCTTGTTCGCGAATGGGTCTTCCAAATGGACAATGACACCAAACATACATCCAAAGTTGTGGTAAAATGGCTGAAGGACAACAAAGTCAAGGTATTGGAGTGGCCATCACAAAGACCTGACCTCAATCCTATAGAAAATGTGTGGACAGAACTGAAAAAGTGTGAGGCCTCCTAACCTGGCTCAGTTACACCAGCTCTGTCAGGAGGAATGGGCCAAAATCACCCAACGTATTGTGGGAAGCTTGTGGAAGGCTACCCAAAACATTTGACCCAAGTTAAACATTTTAAAGGCAATGCTACAAAATACTAATTGAGTGTATGTAAACTTCTGACCCACTGGGAATGTGATGAAAGAAATAAAAGTTGAAATAAGTAATTCTCTCTATTATTATTCTGACATTTCACATTCTTAAAATAAAGTGGTGATCCTAACTGTCCTAATACAGGGAATTTTAGGATTAAATGTCTGGAATTGTGAAAAACTGAGTTTAAATGTATTTGGCTAAGGTGTTTGTAAACTTCTAACTTCAACTGTATATATTTTTTGCTTGAAAAAAATGTGGGTCGCCACTGCCTGTATATAGCTATCTTTTGGATACACACTGTCTATCAATTTCACCTATGCCATGATAGTCACTACTAGACTGGTAGCTATCAGAAGCAGAGTAAACATGTTAGTTTGTTCATTCTATCTTAGACTAACGTTAGCTAACGTAAGCAAATATGAATAGCCCAATCTGGTAGCCTTCTATTCTACACTTGTCTGGAAAACATTCCATTACTAAAAATAGAATTGTCCATATAGCTAACTCACTCTCTGTGTTGGTCGCAATGATGACTGTGCATAAATTGTCTATGGTTGGTTAGTTGGTTTTCAGCTGGCTAGCAATCGTGCTTCCAATTTAGTGATGCTCGCTAGCTAAGAGCAAGCTAGCCATATTGAAATGTCCGTTTTAAGTGTACCAAGCTATCCAGTCAGATAGCGATCAATACAAATAATGGGGTGGTTCAATTGTTTATTGTGTATTTTGTTGTAGGTGGTACAGAATCTGTTTCCACCACCATGTGCTTCCAACCCCTAGCTCTGCACAAAGTGAAGGCACGTTGTCAAAAATATTTACAAGCTAACGGCTTAGATACATGTACAGTAAGCATGGCATAAGCATGAATTGGGTAGTGTTTGTATGGGTTTGTGTTATGGGGTGTTATGGGGTGGTTAGAGGTAGCCTGAGGACCACAGAGTTCCTTCCAGACCATGTAATCAATTTAGACTACCCCTTTTCACCTTTTCTCTTTGTAAAACACTGGTTATCTGGAGTCCTTCCACAGCGCCCTGTTGAAAAATACCCCAAAGCGGCGGAATTCTGGGTACACAAGCATGAGGGAGTGGACACACCTTGTAATTAGGGAGCGCAACAAGATTGTGGGACAGAAACCAGCAAGGGACACTGAAAGGTATAAAATCAAGACTACAACAGTAATGACACAACCACCTCATTCTTCTCTCTGAAGATTCTCAAAACACAAATAAAAAAACATGTCTACAGAAATCCTCTGCCAAGGGGTACTATTGACAAGAATGATATGTCAAAGTCAATAGGCTGGAGGAGGTTTACAGACAGGTCTTTGAGATGAGGAAGGATCTTTTTGTGCATGGTAGTGTTTAGAGACAGTAAATGTATTGTTGTATATGAGAGCGATTGAGGTGCCATTTCTCCTCAATCTCCCAAACACAACAATACTCTGTAAGAACTGCCCTCCTAAGACTTTTCACACTTTCTGCAGCCCGTTCACTTTGTTGATTGTTCTTCCTCTCAAGGGCAGCTCCTAATGTTCCTAATTTTCCTTAAACAATACACTAGCCTGTCTCTAAACACTTAGATCCCATTCGGTTAACACCTTTACCAACAAAGGCGAATTGCCCTACATCCCTTACAAAAAAGTATAAAATGCTAACGCCACAACCATGTCTTTCCAGGAGACGTGCAGTACCAGCACATCTTCTGCAAGAGGTCCAAACAGTTGGTGGTTAAGAAGCCCTACACCACTTCCGGCAGAGTCTTATCCAGCTGGCCGTACACCACAGACAGGAAAATAACCTTTGCCACAAGCACAAAGAGTCTCAGCTTCCCCAGCTCACCACGCCAAACACCATTGCCAAAGCCGGATCAAGGGCTATTGCTGCATTTAGACAGCCAGCCCAATTTGGATCCTTTTTTCATTCATTGGTCTTTAGACCAATCAGATCAGTTCTGAACAAGATCTGATGTGAAAAGATCTGAAGTGATTGGTTAAACGGAAAAAAAATCAGACTTGGGCTGCTTGTGTAATTGCAGCCAGTGTGGCTCAGCATAAGACCATGTAGAACTACTAAATTAAATATGGATATTTTCTATCAATCTTCAAAATTGGTCTACCTTTATGGATTCACTGAATATATTTATATAATCTGTACAGGGCTCTGTAGCATCAAACA
Organism: Oncorhynchus mykiss; assembly: GCF_013265735.2. Taxonomy (NCBI): domain Eukaryota; kingdom Metazoa; phylum Chordata; class Actinopteri; order Salmoniformes; family Salmonidae; genus Oncorhynchus; species Oncorhynchus mykiss. The sequence continues at coordinate 37,648,180 of NC_048581.1, read as the reverse complement.
GATGTCCAAATAATTTTCATTTGTCAAAATCTAAAACACAGGGGAGTGTACACAGTTCAATGTTAACTAAGAAAGAGAACTGGGTATTAAGCAAGAATGTTACATTCACAGTTGAACTTTGCCAGCATATAACGTCAACAGTAGGGTAGGCTAGTTGAACATGCACACATTTAGAAAAATATCTAGCCTAATAGAAAGAAATATGGCATAAACCTGAACTTCTGTATAGTGACCAGACTGTACAAATGTACCTAGGTAGGTAGGTAGGCAGACAGTATCTAGATACAGTCATGTCTAACAGGCATGCGTAGGCAAAATATTTTTTATAATAAAACCAGCTTCAGTTTGAGATTTACAATAGCAAATTATTTTGTTTTTCCTTACTGTTAGTAAACTTAGCGAGCTAGCTTGCTTATTTACATCTGTTTGAAATCTTATTTTGTGTCATGCCTATAATTTTGTGAGATTAAAATGCATCCAGTCATAATCATAACCAATATGAACCCTCGTCAATGATGTTGCATAACTAGTTAGCACAATTATGTACAATTGCTGAAGTTACAAACGTAAAGTGTGGCTAAATAGCCAACTCCAGTCATGTACTAATGTCTGCTGGTAAACATAGATTTGGGTGGCTGGTTATAACATTGTAACTTGCTGTTTAGTAACTATATCTACTACTAAAAAGAGAAAAGGTTTTATTGTAAAACCTCTTCTCTTTTTAGTCATAAATATGGCTACCGAAAGATGTTTAGCTAGCTACACTACATGACCACAAGTATGTGGATGCCTACTCGTCGAACATCTCATTCCAAAATGCATTAATATGGAGTTGGTCCCACCTTTGCTGCTATAATAGCCTCCACTCTTCTGGAAAGCCTTTCCACTAGATGTTGGAACATTGCTGCGGGGATTTGCTTCCATTCAGCCACAATGGCATTAGTGAGGTCAGCACTGATATTGGACGATTAGGCGTGACTCGCAGTCGGCGTTCCAATTCATCCCAAAGATGTTTGATGGGTTTGGAGGTCAAGGTTCTGTGCACGGGGGCATTGTTATGCTGAAACAGGAAGGGGCCTTCCCCAAACTTGTGCCACAAAGTTGGAAGCACAGGAACTAAGGGGCCAAGCCCGAACCATGAAAAACAGCCACAGAACATTATTCCTCCTCCACCAAACTTTATATTTAGCACTATGTATTCGGTCAGGTTGCGTTCTCCTGGCATTCACCAAACTCAGATTCATATGAAAGACTGCCAGATGGTGAAGCGTGATTTATCACTCCAGAGAACGAGTTTACACTGCTCCAGAGTCCAATAGTGGCTAGCTTTACACCACTCCAGTTTAAGTTTGGCATTGCGCATGGTGATCTTAAGCTTGAGTGCGACTGCTCGGCCATGGAAACCCATTTTTATGAAGCTCCCGGGGAACAGTTCATGTGCTAACGTTGCTTCCAGAGGCAATTTGGAACTCTGTAGTGAGTGTTTGCGCGCAATTATATACACCGGGTGTGGCTAAAATAGTCTTGCATATTTAGCAATAAAGCATCTCTGAAAGACGTCCAATGGCTCTATCAAACAAGGACAACCATATCTACACACAGCAATGTACAGTACGATCGGTATAACATGGCCACATGTGTCATTGGCCACACAGCAGGACTACAAAGCTTCCCAATCTACCCCCCCCCCCCCCCCCCCCCCAACTACGGTCCCGCTTTAAATGACGTGTAGCTTTGAAAAGCTTCACAAAGCCTTCATCGGCACTACATGTATTGCAAAGCATCTATAACCGTAAATCATGCTTTATAAAGGGTCAATAAGTGTGCCATCACTGTGGGACATAATCACCAAAGTCAAATGTGACATAAACATGTGCTTTATAAAGGACGACATGTTGTACTGAAGGATGACATATGCTCTAAAGTGATGTCATGTTAATCACATTACACCTAATCTCCTTCCCAGACACTTCCGCCCAAATGCACTGAAGGTCTGAGGGACCAGCCCTAATTAGTTAGGGTTATGTTTAAAATCTCATTTTAAGAAGCTAAATTGTGGTAATGGGCAGGGTTTAGCCATAATTAGGTATTTTTGACTGTGTTAAGTAGTGACGATGACAAATTCTTTACTCAGGAAGTTCACTCCTATAGACTTCTATGGTCACTCACACTAAGGCCAACTTTGAATAGTTGATATCCCAGGCTTATATGTGCTGTGCGTGCAATAACCTGGGGACGACGTTACACCAAGAAACACTTACCTTGATGGAAGTCCCCAACCTAAAGAAATTAAACGTGTCTTTGTTCTGGAACCAAGTTGCATGTTCCTGAGTACACAAACAAAAACTAGCCATACCTCACGGTGCTGGGCCCAGTCAGTTCTTTGACACATTCACCCACTATCCCGCTGAAAGATCAGCCACAAAATACCGGCACCGATTCAACAGGTTGTAATCAAGCCCTGGTCTCCAGCATTGGAACAGGAGAGGAATACCTTGTGTGGTAGTCTCAGGTTGGACTCCTCCAAAATGTCTTGGTTCTGACACACAAACACAAGCTTTGCAGGTCCAAAGAAACCATTTCAATAACCTGTGGACCATGAGAGAACCTTCATAAATCAGCAGAATGCTAATACCTACTAGTCAGAGACCTTTGGTCATTCATAACACATACATTACATAAAGGCTTAATGAGGTGATTACAAATGTATTAACACTTAGGGGATTATCACTAACAGCTAAAACAAATAAACATTAAAGACATGTTTAATCCACACATTTCCTTTAATCTGTACATTTATAAAACAATACAAATACATAGTTTCAAAAAGTCCAGCAATGCAATTACACTGAAAATTACAAAAGGCTGTGAATAGTTTAGCTTGTCCCTGAACTGGCAGACCAATGGTTCTTGCCTCTCTTCCTGCTGGATGTACTGCATGTTGGTTCCAACCTTAAAAGTATCAACAAAGAAAGTTAGTTCACATATCTACAGTATTTCACTTTAACTTTCACTTTAATATATTATTGCTTACTAGTTGTTGTCCAATTAATTTTGTAACCACTCCCTCTTCTAATTAGGGCTGATTTGGAAAAAGCTGTTCAAAAGAGGACATTGTATTATCATTTCTTAGTGCTCCCTGACAAAGACCATGCAGCCGAAACGCGTCTGATTTGTAAAACTTTATTTCTATTGAACATGCCATACAAATAAAGGCATTTTAATGAATTATATGAAGAGTGCCTTGGTCCTCCTTTCTTTTTGATAAAGTTAGCAAGTCTGTCAGGAAATGCCTTTGTCCCACCATCTGGATAAGGGCATTTCTGTGCTGTGCCAGAAACTCTAAATGGGAAAATGGTAAACTCCATTTAATTCGTATTATTATATTCCTCTTTCATTTACAAATCTCACGACGTGGCTGTATCTTGGGGGGGGGGGGGGGGGGGGTTTTAGCTACGCCTGCTAGTTAGTTAAATTTCGGCTAGCTAGCGATTGCTGTTAAGTCAGCGAACTTATTTTAAATACCAATTGAGGTAGCTACAGTATGTAATCTAACTGAACACGTAACCACTACAAACTAATTTAAATTACAATACATAACTTACTTGTTTTTTTGCTGTCCAGTGGCAGCACAAGTGGGAATTTTGATTCGCGAACTCATCACATGATCAGACTCTCGTCAACACAAAAAAAGTACTTCCGTGTCATCAAATAAATATATAATTTAAAGCAGGACCAAAACTACTTCTTACAGCATATGACAAATGTTTTGTGTTATATAGCTGTTATCAAGGCTTCATGAATGCATTCATAAGGACTCCTACAGTAAATATATATATATATATATATATATATATATATATATATATATATATATATATATATATATATATATATATATATGTATATTTAATGTCTCATGTAATAGTAGAAAATGTCAATAACCATTCATGACACATGACATTTTTTTTTGTCTGAACATTAACAATTATTCATATTTTTTCATATGTAAGTGACATTTGCATTACGTTTGTTTGTTTTTTAAATTGCGAATCATTGTATATGGAATAGATACTGTATTGGCTTAGAGCAATAACTATTCTGGGTGCTGCAGTAAAAGTATTGTAGGGAATACTCAGGAGGGTCTGTAAAAAGTATATATGGTGTCATTTCATAGGGATCTGAATTATACGGATTGTTGCTGGACTGTTACTCCACCCATTCCATTGGAGTCCAAATCACATCACGTGCGCTTACTGTATTACAGAAAACCCGCCAACGAAACAACAGTGCAGGGCAGTCTCACTGACTTAAAGTGCAACTACACTTAAAAATAAAGAAATGGGGAAATCCGAAACCTGAAAGGCCCTACCAATGTTTTTTGCATGAATGTGTGTCATCCTGCAGCATAGCATTTTGGGAGAAGTTGAGATCAGGTCCAATATTGTCTATGCACCCAAGAAAGAAAGACGTTCGGCCATCATAGAAATGTTTTAGTGAAATATAATATTTCAAATTTAGCAGACACTTTTATCCAAAGCAACTTACATTCATGTGATGGTCACGAAAATCGAACCCAATATCCTGGCATTGCAATGCTCTACCTGGATGCATGACAGGGTTATAAATGCTTTGTGAAGCCTCAATTTAATATGGTTTATAATGCCTTTATTAAGCAGTGCTTATGCCACCCTTTATAAAGCACAGGTTGATGTCATATTTGAAATAGTGGGTTATGTCACATTTGACATTGGTGGTTATGTCAGACTTACTGCATGCCACATTTATGAACCTTTATAGAGTATGACATAGATGATGTGTAACACATTGATGTGGTGTTTTTGAAGGCTTTATGAAGCCTCTATAAGCTGCACATAATTTAAAGCAGGACCAAAACGACTTCTTACAGCATATGACAAATGTTGTGTTATATAGCTGTTATAAAGGCTTCATGAATGCATTCATAAGTAAAGTGTTGCCTTTGTTTTTGATTTAAAAACATTTTTTCATTATATTCTGTTATATTATATATTCTATTATATTATATATTATTATATTCTGCCATGTCAATGAAATAAATTAACATGAACTTGCACTTGTTTTTTGCTTCCTAAACATGACCCTAGTTTACTGAGGGTTTTCCGTTGGCGCCTTCAGAACGCACCCTAGAGTGACGGCAGCCAACTTATTTATCAACACATCCATCACTATATCCCTGCCACAGCTTTTGTTTAGCACCATACGTTTGAAAGACAACTCGTCGCTCAAGACTATGACTGCAATCGCGGCGATGTGACAACACCGATCATCATGGCTGATGACGGTGCGAAAGTGTCCATAAAGGTCCCTATACACCATTTCCTCTAATTCTGTTATCTGGCGGGCATTACACCTCACAAAGAGGATAATCAAATCTCATCCCACAGGGAATTATCTTTACCACAGGTGATATATTTCACATTTCCCCCACAGGAGGACTGTTTGTCAGCCACTATCTAAAGCCAGCAGCAGGAGATAATATGTCTATACATCAGTCACCGAGCATTGAATACATTATGTTCTTAGGCATCCTGAATGATTGTTTAGGGGCCTGGCTGGCGCAGATAGCTGGACATAAGCCCCTTATCACGCTTCTCTGGGGAGGCATAAATCACTGGGGAAGTCACTCAGAGCAGAGATGTGAACTCTCCTTTCAATTTTGGCATTTAGATGGAGGCCAATTTTGAGGACCACTGAAGAACAAGGCGATGAATAGGCGAGAGACAAACAGGTGTATACAACAACAGCTTGTCCTATGACCCCACGTGAAAGGCAACAGCATTACCCGGCTGAACAACGACTGAATTGTGGTTTCCATGCTGCTGAAATTGTGTATCTTGACAGCATCCCAGGTTTGTTTTCTACAGTGAATATAACAATTTAGAGCCTGGCAGAAAAAAACAAGACGTTGATAATTGCCGGTTGAGTAATAACGTGTTTTATGCCTTAGAAATCCCAATTTTCAGTCATGTTTGTTTCTGAAATACTTGACATAGGCTGTCAGAATCTTAACTGAACATGTTTGAACAGATCAGATCACATCTTCATTTGTCATCAGACAGTTCAACCGGACTCATCCAAACAAACAGGTGCATCTGTTTCTCTTTCCCCAGTTCACAGGTCATTATAAAAAATTGTATAGGAAGCTGAGGGGGAATAATGTATAGGAAGCTGAGGGGGAATAATGTATAGGAAGCTGAATGGGAAGAATGTATTAAGTCACATGCGCCAAATACAACCTTAAAGTGAAATGCTTACTTACATGCCCGTAACCAACAATGCAGTTTTAAGAAAAATAAGTGTTAAGAAAGTATTTACTAAATTAAACTGAAGTAAAAAATAAGAAAATAGAAAAATAACAAATTATTAAATAAGAGCAACAATAAAATAACAGTAACGAGGCTATATACAGGGGTTACCGGTACAGAGTCAATGTGCGGAGGCACAGGTTAGTCGAGGTAATTGAGATAATATGTACTTGTAGATAGAGGTAAAGTTGACTATGCATAGATAATAAACAGAGTAGCAGCAGTGTACAAATGGGGGGGGGGGGGGGGGGGGTAATGCAAATAGTCAGGGTAGCCATTTGATTAGCTGTTCAGGAGTCTTATGGCTTGTGGGTAGAAGCCTTTTGGACCGAGATCTGGTGCTCTGGTACCGCTTGCCATGCGGCAGCAGAGAGAACAATCTATGACTAGGGTGGCTGGATTCTTTGGCAATTTTTAGGGCCTTCCTCTGACACCGCCTGGTATAGATGTCCTGGATGGCAGGAAGCTTGGCCCAGTGATGTACTGGGCAGTACGCACTACCCTCTGTAGTGCCTTGTAGTCAGAGGCTGAGCAGTTGCCATACCAGGCGGTGATGCAACCAGTCAGGATGTCAGGATGCTCTCAATGGTGCAGCTGTAGAGGTTTTGGGGAATCTGGGGACCCATGCCAAAACTTTTCAGTCTTCTGAGGAGGAATAGACGTTGTTGTGCCCTCTTCATGACTGTCTTGGTGTGTTTGGATCATGATAGTTCGTTGGTGATGTGGACACCAAGCAACTTTAAGCTTTCAACCTGCTCCACTGCAGCCCCGTCGATGAGAATGGGGGCGTGCTCGGCCCTCCTTTCCTGGAGTCCACGATCATCCCCTTTGTCTTGATCACTTTGAAGGAGAGAGGTAGAGGTTGTTATCCTGGCACCACACTGTCAGGTCTCTGAACTCCTCCCTATAGGCTGTCTCATCATTGTTGGTGATCAGGCCTACCACTGTTGTGTCATCTGCAAATGTAATGATGTTGTTGAAGTCGTGCTTGGCCATGCAGTCATGGGTGAACAGGGAGTACAGGAGGGGACTGATCACGCACCCCTGAGGGACCCCCATGTTGAGGATCAGCATGGCAGATGTGTTGTTAGCTACCCTTACCACCTGGGGACGTTCCGTCAGGAAGTCCAGGATCCAGTTGCAGAGGGAGGTGTTTAGTCCCAGGGTCCTTAGCTTTTGTGATGAGCTTTGAGGCCACTATGGTGTTGAACGCTGGGCTGTAGTCAATGAATAGTAGTATAGTGAGAAGTATAGTACTTCTCATGTAGGTAGTAAAAGAGAAAATAAACCTCAGTGCACACGTTTCGCCTTTGTAGCCCGAGCGAAGGCTACACACACACTCCGTGCGTAGTGCTGTTCTCCCCACAGGGACCGACTTATGTACCGCAAACATGTCCGTCGATCAAGAGCACAAAAATAAACAAGCACCCCCAGATGAGATCTCTGGTCCTTTGTAAAAAGGTGTTCGTTCCTTCTGCACCGCCCATTTCTGTCTGAAACATTAAACTGTGCTGTGAGAGTTCGGTATTTCCCCTGCTGTCGCTGTTAATATGAAGATGGCTGTTGAATTGACGTGGTTGGAGGTCCCACAACTGCTTCGCTTCCTGTCGGAGAACAGGCCTTGTCCGCTGCTGTTTTTATTGCCGGTTAAAAGTGGAAAACAATGTGATGCTAAACACAATACCTGCGGGGGATAAAGGCATTATAATATATTGACTTATTAAGAGAACCTGTGGAGAGTTGAAATGATATGCCTTGATGTAGGGCTGATAGCTTCAATCAGTTCAGTCTGACAGTTAGGATGTAACACATAAGAACACCATGTTGTCATGTTTATATGGTGTTCTGCTTACTTTATTTTCCTTCTGCAAGTTATGTGAAGGATGTTCTACCAATGACTATGAGTTCTCACCACAAAAATACCAGGAAAGTAAGTGATCCTTTGCTATTTTTTTATAGAGACTGTGAGAGATCAAATAATAGTTTTTGTTCATGTATCAATCGATTTTGCAGCTCTTTGGTGGCTGCAGAATCAGGCTACACATGCATGAATTTGTCTTGGATGTGAAGGATGGTAGCATAGATAAACAGTTATTGCTACGCCGCAAGAGGGGAAAAGAGGGCTTGCAAAAGTGATCAAAAACAACCTTCTTATCTTCTGGAGAGGCCGTTCAAGTAATCTGGCCTTGCTCAGAGGAAAAACAAGCCTTGAATTGAAGAACATAAGTAGCCCCATGTAAACAGAAACGTTAAATAATTGCTGCACAATATGCATGTGTGTGTGTGTGTGTGTGTGTGTGTGTGTGTGTGTGTGTCCATGTTTTTGTTTGTTAATATGTGTATAATCCATAAATGCCTTGTATTTCGAGGGTCTTAATAATTAATAATTAAAACCGTAGGTGTACCTTGAGGATTACTTCAGGATATAATATTTATGAAAGTGCTCACTGCAAATGATAGGTAGGAGGGAAAGAATCAGGTGGGATAGGGGCTTAGAGACGCCCACCTTCCATGCTTTTCATTTGAAAGCAAACACTCTTGTGTCGAATCCCCAAGGACAGCGGGCAGATATTGAAAGGTTTCGTTATCAGCGTACATTTACATCACACTGACAGAACAGCTCACATCAACCGTGTCCTTGCATTAGGACTTAGCAGGAGGACAGTGGCAGTAAATGCAACTGATTCATTGGCTCATATGGACAAATTCTATGAAATGTAATCTTAAATTAGTACATTGAGCCTTCCTGATATGCTGAATGAGAGTGCCAAGTTTAAAGGCCCAGTGCAGTCACAAAACAAATTCCACACTGAGGTTGGAATAATACTGTGAAATTGTGAATATGATGATAATGCCCTTTTTGTAACATCTGCATCCAACTCACACCCTCAAACACATAGATCTCCTGAACACAGCTCACTTTCCAGCCCACACTCTCAAACACCTAGATCCCCTGAACGTAGCTCACTCTCCAGATCCCAATCACCTGAATTCTAATCATCTGTTGACACACCTGTATATCATTATCACTCACTATCACTCCGAAAGCTCAGTTCTTTGCACCTCATCACTGTGATCGTTTTTTCCTATTCCCTGCCTGTACTTTAGCCTATTGTATTTCCTGTTATCTACCTATTGCCTGATCTCCCGGCCTATGCTCCTAGCCTTTTCCCTGCCTGTACTGTTGCCCTTTTGGTCCCCCTGTTTATAACCTTCTGCCTGCCCCTGGACCCAGCTACCTGACTCCTCTTGTGGTCCTTTGCAATAAACACCTGCTGCACCCTGCGCTTGAAACCACCTCTGTCTCCCCTCGTGTTCATTACACTTTTAGTGTAGGAGCTGCTTGAAAAGACCCCCTGAAGTTTCCGACTGTTTTGGTGGGATGGAGTTTTGGCCTGCCAGGTAGTAAATTAGTTAATAGACCAATGTGAAAGAATTCCAAACCGCTCTGCCAATAACAGCTACTTTTTGTTTTCTCCTCCATTCTCCTCCATAAGCAGAACATTTGCAGTGGCAATACAGCACTTCAGTGTTTTTATAGTTTAAAAAAACCCACTTCGCCATACTTTTTATATTTCTAAGACACTTAAACATGTTATAACTTTAAAACTTTTGTTTTAAGTGTGTAATTTCAGGACCACAGTGTTACTGCTGTTCTTAACCCACCGTGTTTTTCTGGATTTTATGGTCTCCTGGAGCTAGCATTAGCAGCCTTGGCTAGCTCTGCTAGCTAGGTTACCTGGCTGTCACCGGCAAAGCTTCTCTCACGTCAAGGTTGGCTCTTGTAGCCAGGACAGCTGTTTATAAGTATAAGAATATAAGAATGTCAGACAGCTCTGTTTTGGAGTCGGATCCATAGATGGACAGTAAAGCCATAAAATGTGAGACCTGTGATACGTTCAGCATAGTGAAAGAGGAAGAATTGACTGATTTTATACATTTGTGAAAAATGTAAGCAACTTGTTGCCTCAAAAGATCATTGACCTACAAGGGGAGAACGGTCCTAAAATAACATCTCAATCTGGCTAAAGAGACTTCATGACTGCATGCTGTTTTTGATGTAACAATTATAAACGTCAGAGGGGATAATCCAGAGTGCTCTAAAAGATTGGGCTAGTGCAGTAGCTACTGACGACGAGGTAGGAAGGTAGGAAATGAAGAATATGCCAATGTATCCTGCCTCTGCCCTCTCATCCAGACCTGAAGCTCGCCAATTTTTTACTCTCTGACTTCACCAGGGCCCTCCGACGAGGTCCTTCGAGGTTCTCACCGTCCTTCCCACTCCACCTCAGCGCCGGCCATTGACTGGAGCAGCTCCCAGAACACGTCCCACAGGCTCACAACGACCCTCTCCTCATCCTCCGGTGGTGTTGGCTGTTATAAGGAGCTCCATAACTAGGGATGTGATGGTCACGGCAGCAAGGACCCACTGCTTCCCTGGAGCCTGTGTTTGTGACATAAATCACCAGGTCCCTACTGTGATGGAGAAACATCCGAATGCTCACACAGTAGTCATTCATGTTGGTGCAATAGGCATCAGCCATAATGTCGGAGCAATTCAAAGCTCACTTCAAAGTGCTCAAAGGAGACCGACAAGCAGGTTCTAATCTTCAGGCTTCTAACAACAGTAGGTCACGGAATTAATCAGTTTAGTCTTCTCCACAGTCTGCAATACTGTCTTAAATCTTACTGTTCCTTAATTGATTTGGAGTTCATTGACAATTTTGAAAACTTCTGGGAGAGGCCCATGTTTTTCAAGAGGGATTCATATAGGAGAGGGGCATGAGTTCTCTCGGCCAACATCGAGGAGGCTCTTGTAAAACATTGACTCAAAAACAGATCAACCCCTGCTCAGGTAATTCTTCCCATTCCCATTATTTCACAGAGTTATAATCTTACTGCTAAAGATATCCATATGCTCAGGGGTGTTGTCAGTGACAATCTTGTGCCCATAAATTTGTATTCTGTTAGCTCTGTTAGCCCAAATGGGAAGTCCACTGTAGTCAGCTCATCCAGTGCTATTATTTCAAATACCTATATAGATAACCCCACTGTTTTCAAATCACGTAGAGGGCTTGGACTGTTGCACGTAAACGTGCCAAGCTTGATGTCGAATATGGACCTTCTTGATGTCTGGGAGCATGATACGAGACCTGATATTCTGGTTCTCACAGAGACCTGGCTCAATGGTTCCATCATGAAGAAGGACATTGAAATGGCTGGTTATTACATCTTCAGATGTGTTAGACTGAAAAATGGGGGCGAGGGCTGGCTATATATGTGAAATTGACCGTTGTGTCATCATGTTCTCAAAGTGTCACTTTCCCCAAAAGTTTGAGCGTTTGTTTATAGATGTGGCCTTGTGCCAAAACATGCATTTGTTTGTAGCATCGATGTATCGCTCCCCCTGCTGCACTGGCGGATGCTGTTGGTACTATTTAAAACCTTTTTCTGTCATCTGAATTAGTTATTTTAGGAGATTTTAACCTGGATTGGCTTACCCCGGCCTCTGATCATTTGAAGAATATTTGTCTCAACTTTAACCTGACTCAACCAAACTACAAAACTACAAGGATAAATTTAAGGAAACCAATCAAACTCCTTGCTGATTGACCTAATTTTGACAAATAGCCCCCACAAGTACAAGCTAATGACCTCAGTGATCCCTCTCCTATTGCATGTATTAGAGATACATAACAGAAAAACATTGATCCTCGTATAATTAGGAAGATATCTTGTTTTATTCTCCACAGGCGTTCCGTTATGATATTTATTGCTCTGAGCTTTCCTCTATCAGCTGCAAGCCTAACCTTGAATTGGCTCTAGAATTTTTCTAATCTATTTTCATACCTTTGGTTGACAAACACGCCCCGCCGAAGAGTTAAAAATAGAACAAATCCTTGGTTCTTTGTAGAAATTTCAGATCTCGTTCTGATGAGAAATCAGGCCTGGGCCAAGGCTAGAAAACCTGACTCGCAGGTTTATTGGCAGCTTTTCAGGCAATTGATAAATATATGCACTTCCTCAATTAAGAAAGCTAAGTCAAGCTACTTTTTAAGTTTTATGTCAGACTGCTGATCCATCCAAATTTTGAAAAACAAGAAATGCACTGAAGCGTGGGAATTCCTCTCCTTTCTATAAGAGTCTGTCATCATTGCTGAGAAAATGTTGATAAGTGATACTTCTAATCAGCATTTTATCTCGGCAGGCTTTTTATTTGAAGACATTATGGTTTAATTGAACCTGGTCAGTCAATTGACTGCTCTTCCCTCACCCAGCCTCCAGTTGGCTCGATGGAAGATCAGTCAACTTGTAGTGAATCTTTGTTTTCGTTCCAACAATTTTGTACTTGTGATGTGCTAGATGCCTTGATTATCCTTCCTATTATGTTGCTGGTCAATTTGACCCATTTCCACTTTTGAGTTGTCTAAAATACTAGTTAACCTCTCTTTTTCTCCATGACATTAAATTACTTTACCTCATTTACGGTCATGAACCTAACTTCAAAATGTGGACACACTGATGTGTTGTGGAATGTCTCTGTATATTTTGTATACGAACATGATGTTGTCTGTCATTTTGATCCGGAGGCTTTCAAATGTATAGATACAGTGCCTTGCGAAAGTATTCGGCCCCCTTGAACTTTGCGACCTTTTGCCACATTTCAGGCTTCAAACATAAAGATATAAAACTGTATTTTTTTGTGAAGAATCAACAACAAGTGGGACACAATCATGAAGTGGAACAACATTTATTGGATATTTCAAACTTTTTTAACAAATCAAAAACTGAAAAATTGGGCGTGCAAAATGATTCAGCCCCTTACTTTCCAGTGCAGCAAACTCTCTCCAGAAGTTCAGTGAGGATCTCTGAATGATCCAATGTTGACCTAAATGACGATAAATACAATCCACCTGTGTGTAATCAAGTCTCCGTATAAATGCACCTGCACTGTGATAGTCTCAGAGGTCCGTTAAAAGCGCAGAGAGCATCATGAAGAACAAGAAACACACCAGGCAGGTCCGAGATACTGTTGTGAAGAAGTTTAAAGACGGATTTGGATACAAAAAGATTTCAGTCTCTCGATGTGCAAAACTGATAGAGGCATACCCCAAGCGACTTACAGCTGTAATCGCAGCAAAAGGTGGCGCTACAAAGTATTAACTTAAGGGGGCTGAATCATTTTGCACGCCCAATTTTTCAGTTTTTGATTTGTTAAAAAAGTTTGAAATAACCAATAAATGTCGTTCCACTTCATGATTGTGTCCCACTTGTTGTTGATTCTTCACAAAAAAATACAGTTTTATATCTTTATGTTTGAAGCATGAAATGTGGCAAAAGGTCGCACAGCTCAAGGGGGCCGAATACTTTCGCAAGGCACTGTAGGTAGTTGGATGGGCTGTGTACAGCTGCAGCGATCGGTAAGCTGCTCAGTTTGTCAAATTTCTGCCCTGCTAGAGCTGCCCCAGACAACTGTAAGTGCTGTTATTGTGAAGTGGAAACGTGCAGGAGCAACAATGGCTCAGCCACAAAGTGGTAGGCCACACAAGCTCACAGAACGAAACCACCAAGTACTGAAGCACGTAGCATGTAAAAAATAATCTGTCCTGTGTTGCAACACTCACTACCAAGTTTGAAACTGACTCTGGAAGCAATGTCAGCACAATAACTGTTTGTCAGGACCTTCGTGAGATGGGTTTCCATGGCTGAGCAGCTGCACACAAGCCTAAGATCACCATGGCAATGCCAAGCTTCAGCTGGAGCAGTGGAAAAGCATTCTCTGGCATGATGAATCACCCTTCACCATCTGGCAGTCCGACGCCAAATCTGGGTTTGGCGGATTCCAGGACAACGCTACCTGCTCGAACACATAGTGCCAACTGTAACGTTTGGTGGAGGAGGAATAATAGTCTGGGGCTGTTTTTCATGGTTCGGGCTAGGCCCCTTAGTTCAAGTGAAGGAAATCTTAACCCTACACCATACAATGACATTGTAGACAATTCTGTGCTTCCAACTTTGTGGCAATAATTTGGGGAAGGCCCTTTCCTGTTTCAGCATGACAATGCCCCCGTGCACAAAGCGAGGTCCATAGAAAAATGGTTTGTTGAGATCAGTGTGGAAGAACTTGATTGGCCTGCAAAGAGCACAGACATCAACCCCATCAAACACCTTTGAAATTAATTGGAACACTGACTGCAAGCCAGGCCTAATGGCCTAATAGCAGTGCTCGACCTAACCAAGGCCTAGTGGCTGAATGGAAACAAGTCCCTGCAGCAATGTTCCAACATCTAGTGGAAAGCCTTCCCAGAACAGTGGAGTATGTTATAGCAGCAAAGGGGGGGACCAACTCCATATTAATGCCCATGATTTTGGAATAAGATGTTCGACCAGCAGGTGTCCACATACTTTTGGTCATGTAGTGTATATATTTTTTTGTAAAAAAACACCCTTCCCCTAACTGGAGTAAACTAATGGTCAACAATACTTAGGCATCCACTTCCAGCTTATACTGTACATACTACATACATTTCACGGGCCGAATATTTTACATTATCATCTTTTTGCTTTTTTTAGTCCCAGCTTTCAGCTACCCTCACAACCTCCCATCTGTCTCTGAAGACCATATACTTTAATTGATAGTTGCCATATATTCTTCAAGTGTTCTGTGATGTTTCACAAGCGTTCTGAACCTTTCCAATCTCATAGATTCTACAAATTGTACATTGTTTTGCTAAAAGTATTATTATATTATTGATAGATTTACTATTACTTGTCAAATCACCCAACAGTGCTATTTATAGAGTTAGCTCCAGGTAAATGTTGCAATTCTTCAGCCATTCCTGGACCTGCGACCAAAAACAAGCTACAAATGGGCAGTACCAAAACAAGTGATGTAATTATTCTGTCTCTTCGCAGCATATTCTGCAGAGCTGGGATGGTTGAATCCTTCAAATATATAACATTCTATTGGCTGCAAGAATTTTGTATAATTATTTAAATTGAAAAACTTTGTTTTGAATCCGAAGTCGCTTTGTGTATCAATTCATAAACCATGTGCCGTAGAATCGGTACATGGAAAATCTCCTCCCAACTATTCTGGAACCTGTATGGTGCAGCTGTACATTATTTGGTCCTTAAATGAAAATGTTATACTTTTTTATTAATCACAATTTTCTTTAGCTAATTTTGGTCTTTAATGCAGGGCCGACAGACACGTTCCTTACCTTTTCCCCTTTCTACTTGCCTCCTCCATTTATGTGGTAATGCTGCAATCAGTTGGTTGTAATTTTGGATAGAGAATGTCATGTATTGTCATATTATGTCTTGTTCCTGTTCTTTCTCTTCACTCCGTCTCCCTCTGCTGGTCGTATTAGGTTACCTTCTCTTCCTCTCCTTCCCCCAGCTGCTCCTCATCTTCTCTAACTACCTCGTTCACCCTTTTCCCACCTGTTCCCTTTTTTCCCTCTGATTAGGTCTCTATTTCTCTCTCTGTTCCTGCGTCTGTCTTTGTCAGATTCTCGTTTGAGTTTCTCATGCCAGAACCAAACTATCGTCTCGTTTGCTTCACCCTTGTCCTGTCCTGTCGGAATCTGCCTGTTCATCTGATGCTACGTGTGATCAGGTACCTCTGTCCTCTACAACCCAGCTATTCTCCTCTGCTGCTAGAAGGGGATTCTAACCCAGCTATTCTCCTCTGCTGCTAGAAGGGGAACTCTTCTGTGATATTCAGAAGGACTTTATGTTTCATTTGTCGCCCTCTCTGCGGGTTGTTTATTTTGCCATCATATACATTTGAAGAGGATCTATGTCTTACCTGTGTTTTGACATTAAAGGACTCTGTTTTTGTTAAACCGCTTTTGGGTCCTCACTCACGTGCATAACAGAGAAGACATTTCCATCAATTTTTGTTAGACTGCATGTGTGACAACTTCACCAGTCCTATTAATAATATAATGTACAAAGATTATACTGTAAAAAATTACATTTGTATATTTGAGCTTAACCATAATATTTGTTATAATATTTGTTCTGACTTCTCTGGTGGATTAAACTGAAATTGCAACCAGCTTTCTATTGTTTGTTTAAAAAATAGTGATATTTTGGAGATTATTTCATTTTCAAATAACAAAAAGTGAGAGGTTATAATCTGAATGAAGGGGAAAAGGCCATTCTTGAACGAGGTGAACCATTCTTTCTAATCTGCTAGAGAACCAGTTCGGATTTAAGTATAGTATGACTAAAGCCTTTAGTGAGAGGTCCAATGAATTTCTATTTAATCATTTCTGCCCTCCAAATTCATATATAAATATGCTTGTTTAATTTTGTCTGGCTTGCTGTCCGAAATAAAGAGGAATATTTATTTGCTCATATAATTTTAAAAACAAGTCGTTAGGTGTAGGCAGAGCCATAAGTAAATAGGTAAACTGGGATATGACTAAAGAATTAATCAGAGTGATCTTTCCACAAATAGACTGGTGTTGTACTTTCCATGGTAGCAAAATCATATCTAATTTGTCTAACTTCTATTAAAATGTATTGTCATGAGATCATGTCTTTCTTTCGGGATATGAATACCGAGTATGTCCACTTCTCCATCAGACCGTTTTATTGGTAAATTACGCGGTAATGTAAACATTTTATTTTTTAGCGATGTAATATGGTGCATTTATCATAATCCGGTTTTAATCCAGAGAGGTTAAAAAAATGACATAGATCCTCTCTGAGACTGTGCAGGGATCCAAATTGCGGATGTAAAAGAACATGAATTGTCAGTGTACAATGACACCATTGATTTTAATCCCTGGATTTCTAACCCCTTGATATCATTGTTGGTTCTGATTTTAATTGCAAAAATTTCGATGACTTTAATAAATAGATATGCCGATAGTGGACAACCTTGTTTTACTCCACTTGACAATTTAACACTTTCTGAGAAGTAGTCATTATTTACTATTTTACACCTGGGGTTACTGTACATAACCCATTGTATAAGACATTCTCCTTTTCAAAGTCAGCTATGAATAAAAGGCCTGGTTTATCCAGATTATTCACAGTGTTCTATTGTTTCCAGTATTTGACTTATACTACCGTCCATGTAAAAAAACTTGTCTGATTAGGATGAATGATATCTGACAATACATGTTTAATTCTGTGCTATACATTTTGCTAGTATTTTGGCATCACAACACTGAAGTGTAAGGGGTCTCCAGTTTGGATCTTTATATTGACCACCTGGGACCTGTTTCAGTAATAGTGAAATCAGACCTTCTTGCTGAGTATCTGATAGTCGACCATTTTCTAAGGAGTGGTTAAAACATGTTCTATTAGCCAACGTACAATCAATTGATAATAAAATAGACAAACTACGATCACGTATCCTATCAACGGGACATTAAAAACTAATATCTTGTTTCACTGAGTCGTGGCTGAACGATGACATGAATGGGTCATGGGTTTTAAGCTGGGTTTTAAGCTTTTAGTCAGGATAGAACAGCAGCCTCTGGTAAGACAAGGGGTGACGGTCTATGTATATTTGTAAACAGCAGCTGGTGCACGAAATCTAAGGAGGTCTCAAGATTTTGCTTGCCCGAGGTAGAGTATCTCATGATAAGCTGTAAACCACACTATTTACCAAGAGAGTTTGTCTGTATTTTTCATAGCTGTCTATACACCACCACAAACCGATGCTGGCACTAAGACCGCACTCAATGAGCTGTATATGGCCATAAGCAAACAGGAAAACGTTCATCCAGAGGCGGCGCTCCTAGTGGCCAGGGACATTAATGCAGGGAAACTCAAATATGTTTGACCTAATTTCTACCAGCATGTTAAATGTGCAACCAGAGGGGAAAAAACTCTAGATCCTACTTACAAGCAAAAAACTAAAGCAGGAAGCACCAGTGACTCGGTCAATAAAAAGTTGTCAGATAAAGCAGATGCTAAGCTACAGGACTGTTTTGCTAGCACAGACTGGAATATGTTCCGGGATTCTTCCGATGGCATTGGTACACCACATCAGTCACTAGCTTCATCAATAAGTGCATTGATGATGTCATCCCCAAGGTGACCGTACGTACATACCCCAACCAGAAGACATGGATTACAGGCAACATTTGCACTGAGCTAAAGGGTAGAGCTGCCGCTTTCAAGGACCGGGACTCTAACCCGGAAGCTTATGAGAAATCCCGCTATGCCCTCTGACGACCCATCAAACAGGAAAAGCATCAATACAGGACTAAGATTGAATTGTACTACATCGGCTCCGACGCTTGTCGGATGTGGCAGGGCTTGCAAACTATAACAGACTACAAAGGGAAGCACAGCCTCGAGCTGCCCAGTGACTCGAGCCTACCAGACGAGCTAATTTACTTCTATGCTCTCTTCAAGGCAAGTAACACTGAAGCTTGCGTAAGAGCATCAGCTATTCCGGGCTGTGCGATCACGCTCTCCGTAGCCAATGTGAGTAAGACCTTTAAACAGGTCAACATTCACAAGGCCGCAGGGCCAGACGGATTACCAGGACGTGCACTCCGAGCATGCGCTGACCAACTGGCAAGTGTCTTCAATGACATTTTCAATCTGTCCCTAGCTGAGTCTAATACCAACATGTTTCAAGCAGATCACCATAGTCCTTGTGCCCAAGAACACTAAGGTAACCTGCCTAAATGACTACCGACCCGTAGCACTCACGTCTGTAGCCATGAAGGGCTTTAAAAGGCTTGCCATGGCTCACATCAACACCATTATCCCAGAAACCCTAGACCCACTCTAATTTGCAGATCCACCGATGATGCAATCGATATTGCTCTCCACACTGCCCTTTCCCACCTGGACAAAAGGAACACCTATGTGAGAATGCTATTCATTGACTACAGCTCAGCATTCAACACCATAGTGCCCTCAAAGCTTATCACTAAGCTAAGGACCCTGGGACTAAACACCTCCCTCTGCAACTGGATCCTGGACTTCCTGACGGGCCGCCCACGTAGGTAACAACACATCTGCCACGCTGATCCTCAACACGGGGGCCCCTCAGGGGTGCGTGCTCAGTCCCCTCTTGTACTTCCTGTTCACTCATGACTGCATGGCCAGGCACGACTCCAACACCATCAAGTTTGCCAATAACACAACAGTGGAAGGCCTGGTCACCAACAACGATGAGACAGCCTATAGGGAGGAGGTCAGAGACCTGGCCGTGTGGTTCCAGGACAACAACCTCTCCCTCATCGTGATCAAGACAAAGGAGATGATTGTGGACCACAGGAAAAGGAGGACTGAGCACGCCCCCATTCTCATCGACGTTGCTGCAGTGGAGCAAGTTGAGAGCTTTAAGTTCCTCGGTGTCCACATCTCCAACAAACTATCACGGTCCAAACACACCAAGACAGTCATGAAGAGGTCACGACAAAGGCTATTCACCCTCAGGAGACTGAAGGCATGAGTCCTCAGATCCTCAAAAGGTTCTACAGCTGCATCATCGAGAGCATCCTGACTAGTTGCATCACTGCCTGTTATGGCAACTGCTCGGCCATCCAACCGCAAGGCACTACAGAAGGCACTACAGAGGGTACTGATGTACGGCCCAGTACATCACTGGGACCAAGCTTCCTGCCATCCAGAACCTCTATACCAGGCGGTGTCAGAGGAAAGCCACCCTAGTCATGGACTGTTCTCTCTGCTACTGCACGGCAAGCGGTACCGGAGCGCCAAGTCAAGGTCCAAAAGGCTTCTTAACAGCTTCTACCCCCAAGCCATAAGGCTGAACAGCTAATCAAACGGCTAGCCAGAACCCTCTTTTACGCTGCTGCTACTCTTTGCTTATTATCTATGCATAGTCACTTTAACTCTACCTACATGTACATATTACCTTGACTAACCGGTGCCCCCTCACATTGACTCTGTACAGTGACCCTCTATATATGGCCTCGCTATTGTTATTTTACTGCTGCTGTTTAATTATTTGTTACCTTTTTTAATTTTTTTTTAACTTAACACGTTTAATCTTAACTTCTTAAAGCATTTCACTGTAAGGTCTACACCTGTTGCATTCGGCACATGTGACAAAATAACATTTGATTTGAATAGAGTACACTGAAAAATATTTGATATACCTCAACTGATATGCCATCCAGCCCTGGATGGCTGGATGACTTGAAGACTTTAATTGCATCTAGACGCTCCTCCTCTGTAATTAGGCCTTCACATTAATCTTTCTGTATAGCTGTTAATTTTACACTATTAATAGAAAAAATATTTACAATGGAGGAGGCTGAAATGAAAACATATGCTTAAAGTGCTTTTCTTTCTCTTTCAATATATAGTTTGGTGAATCGTGAATTACTCCGTCAAGTTTATGTAAAATATTTTTGGTAGCAATTCTACGTTGAAGATTTAAAAAATGCTTTTCCAATATTCCATCCAGTTCGCTTTATTTTTATAATATTTTACACTTGATCTTTCTTGAATAAGTTCCTCCATTTATACATTTTTTCCCTCTAACATATTCTGTGCCTCTATGTAACAGTTATATTGCTATCTATCTGTACTGTTAGTTCCTCTATTTCCTTTTTAAGTCTTTTGAGCTAAATTGTTTTTGTTTTAAAGATGAGTATTGAATTGCATGGCCTCTAAAGGCACATTTAAAAGTGTCCCATACAATAAAGGGATCTGCTGTACCTATGCTATGTAGGAAAAAGTAAGTTAGAAATGATTCTGTCTTGGTCAAAAACATGTTGTCATCCAGTAGACTTTGATTACATTTCCAATATCCTTGCCCTCGTGTAAATTCTGAGAGTAGAGTAATGTGTATACCAATTATTTGATGGTCCGACCGTATTCTGTCCCCTATCAAAACTTTTTTGTTTTGGTGCCAGCGAAAATGATAAAGGTGTAGAATGAGTGTCCTGTAAACAATAGATACTATATTCCTCTTTTATCCAGGTAAATACTGATCGTCTTTTCTTATCTGCTAAGACACTACAATTATAACTAGCTACACTTATTTCACCACTTACCATAATGAGATACATTATGGTAAATATAATCAAAACTTGTATGTTTGTAAACGTACCATTAAGAAGTACCATGATAATTGAGTTTCCGTATAACTGTACCATGATATTTCAAATCAAATTTAAGATTATTTGTCATGTGCACCAAATACAACAAGTGTAGACCTTACAGTGAAATAGTTACTTACAGGCTCTAACCAATAGTGCAAAAAAGGTATTAGGTGAACAATAGGTAAGTAAAGAAATAAGACAACAGTAAAAAGACAGGCTATATAGAGTAGCGAGGCTACATACAGACACCGGTTAGTCAGGCTGATTGAGGTAGTATGTACATGTAGATATGGTTAAAGTGGTCTTAAAGTCTTTAAAATGGTTAAAGAGAGTAGCAGTAGCGTAAAAGAGGGGTTGGCGGGTGGTGGGACACAATGCAGATATCGCGGTTAGCCAATGTGTGGGAGCACTGGTTGGTCGGCCCAATTGAGGTAGTATGTACATGAGTGTATAGTTAAAGTGACTATGCATACAGTATATGCAGAGTAGCAGCACATTAAAGAGTAGCAGCACCGTAAAAAGTGTGGGGGGGCACACAATGCAAATAGTCCGGGTAGCTATTTGATTACCAGCTCACACCGCCTGGTGTAGAGGTCCTGGATGGCAGGCAGCTTAGCCCCAGTGATGTACTGGGCCGTACGCACTACACTCTGTAGTGCCTTGCGGTCACAGGCCGAGCAATTGCCGTACCAGGCAGTGATGCAACCAGTCAGGATGCTCTCGATGTTGCAGCTGTAGAACCTTTTGAGGATCTCAGGACCCATGCCAAATCTTTTTAGCTTCCTGGGGGGAATAGGCTTTGGCGTGCCCTACTTCACGACTGTCTTGGTGTGTTTGGACCAATCTAGTTTGTTGTTGATGTGGACACCAAGGAACTTGAAGCTCTCAACCTGCTCCACTACAGCCCCGTCGATGAGAATGGGGGCGTGGTCGGTCCTCCTTTTCCTGTAGTCCACAATCATCTCCTTAGTTTTGGTTACGTTAAGGGAAAGGTTGTTATTCTGGCACCACCCGGCCAGGTCTCTGACCTTCTCCCTATAGGATGCCTCGTCGTTGTCGGTGATCAGGTCTACCTGATCCCTGTTAAGAATACTGTAACCTAGCTGCGACTAAGTAAACCTCTAATTGTCCTCCAATATTCCACCCACTAAAACATCCCCCATCCCAATTTGGGTTGTCGTCCCAGTGACTGGCTGACCATCCCTATACACATGGATCCTAGGGCCTTTAAGTGATATGGGCCCATCCTTTAAAAATAGTTTATGGTCAAACCTACAGTATAGAACAGAAAATATATTTTGATTTGTTTAACTCTTTTGGTTACTACATGATTCCCAAGCTGTTATTTTGTTCTACAATGTAGAAAATAGTAAAATAAAGAAAAACCCTTGAATGAGTATGTGTCCAAACTTTTGACCTGTACTGTAAAACTCTTAAATTGTTGCATGTTGCGTTGATATTTTTGTTCAGTGTACAGTGCATTCGGAAAGTATTCAGACCCCTTTACTTTTTTCACATTTTGTTATGTTACAAAATACCCCATAATGAACAAAACACATTTTATACATTTTTGCAACTGTATTGAAATAAATAACTGAAATATTACATTTACATAAGTATTATGTATTTTCAGGTCTCTCCAGAAATGTTAGATTGAGTTCCAAGTCCGGGCTCTGGCAGGGCCACTCAAGGACCTTCAGATACTTGTCCCGAAGCCACTCCTGTGTTGTCTTGGCTGTGTGCTTAGGGTTGTTGTCCTGTTGGAAGGTGAACCTTCACCCCAGTCTGAGGTCCTGAGCGCTCTGGAGCATGTTTTCCTCAATGATCTCTCTGTACTTTGCTATGTTCATCTTTCCCTCGATGCTGACTAGTCTCCCAGTCACTGGTACCAGGTTTCCTCCAGATGTGACACTTGGCATTAAGGCCAAAGAGTTCAATCTTGGTTTTATCAGACCAGAGAATCTTGTTTTCCATTGTCTTAGACTCCAAACGGGCTCTCATGTGCCTTTTACTGAGGAGTGGCCTCCGTCTGGCCACTCTACCATAAATGCCTGATTTGTGGAGTGCTGCAGAGATGGTTGTCCTTCTGGAAGTTTCTCCCATCTCCACAGAAGAACTCTGGAGGGCTGTCAGAGTGGCCATCTGGTTCTTGGTCATCTCCCTGACCAAGGCCCTTCTCCCCCGATTGCTCAGTTTGGCCGGGCGGACAGCCCTAAGAAGAGTCTTGGTGGTTCCAAACTTCTTCCATTTAAGAATTTTCCAAAGAAAAGCAAAATCATTATTACCTCACTATAGAAAATTATGCTGAGAGATACATTGTTTATTGTTTTGTTTTCTCTCTGAAAATCATACCCACCCACAGAGCATGGATGCCTTTTGTAAGCAAATGTATGCTGATTACTTCCTTCCACTGTGTTTGGTTGCCTCCTTTCCTGGCCAGTGAAATTATTACAAACTGTGTCCACAGTCCAGCCACTGACAGTATGGCAGACATGATAATATGAGCTGCAGAATAAAGCCTTTAACAGATGCAGCTGATTGAGACATTAATAATGAACTGGGTCTCTAGTTACATTTCTAGAAAGCTACCTTTTAATTCTATCACTCCCTGTGGCTTCTTAATGATAGCATAGTCAGACTGTGTCTCTCTCCCTCTTCTAATTTCTTCCCCTTGCTCCCTCATGGGGGTATTATGAAAGAAAATTAAATTCCCCCCAGATTTATCTCCTGAAAAAAAATATTCAAATATAAATGTGGTTTTATAAACCAGACAGAGATATGTAAGGGGCTCAATTAAACGCGGAGGCAATATTGTTATTGGGTTATTGGGTAATCTTGTTATTCAAACCAAGGCCAAGGAACATAGGCCAGAGGGTAAGACGGGAGATTGAATTTCAAACTCTATTAACTTGGATAATCTATAATAGCACAGTAGTCTATCACACTAAGATAGAACAACATTAAGGACATATTTGTTTATATTGCATAAATAATTATGCAGATCAAGATGGTTAGAGTTTTAAAAATAATTTCACTGTGACTACTTGCTCCCATTTTCACAAAATGAATGTCCCTACTTGGCACACTGGGGACCATTTTCATAGATGTTCAAAAATGCAAAAACATAATAAACAGCTCGTAAGAAATATGCAATGCATGGTGCTATGCATTACAATTTTGCCAGTTTGCTATATCCCATGAAAAACATAATAAACAGCTAGTTAGTAATACATTTGCAAGTTCGCTGTATCCTTTATGATTGGCTGTCATTGAGAGTAAACATCTTCAATGCTCCCATCTTACAAGCACATGGGATTTCTTAGCCATATATCATATTTGCACTGATATCAAAGTAAGTATTCAAATGACCTCTAACATGTATGTGTCATTTTATTTTACCTTTATTTAACTAGGCAAGTCAGTGAAGAATAAATTCTTACAATGACAGCCTAGGAACAGTGGGCCTTGTTCTGTGGCTGAACAGCAGATGTTTACCTTGTCAGCTTGAGGATTTGATCTAGCAACCTTTCAGTTACTGGCCCAACACTCTAACCACTAGGCTACTTGCCGCCCCGATCTAGTGGTTGGATGAAAGTTTTGCCAAGGGTAAAGAGGCGCAGACATATAAAATGGCTAAGTGCCTCACCACCAATACCACTGAGACTATGTAAGTATACAACACTGGAAAACATCCTTGTCACTGTCCCACTCCTGGCTTTATGTGGACTCAAAGGGAAGTTCTAAGAAAAAAAAATCATGCTTTTTGAATATATTTTGGGGTAGATTTAATTGAATCCAAGATAGTGTCTCAGATTAGGTTTTCTATGCACACTTTACCCTTCATCTGAACTTTACTGTGACTCAGGATCTTTATCCTGTGCATAAAATGTAACTGGGGATGAAAGGAAGAACTGATAAAGATAATTAATTTAGGAGGCCCCTGATAAATAAGGTCCCTAATGATGTGCTTGTCATTATTTATGTGGAGTAGGGCGTAGAAAAGCATTGGAAAAAGGTTAGGAAAAGGGACAGCTAAAATGCAGAGCAGGTTAGGGTAGTTAACGTGGCAGGTTAGGAGAATGAGGTTAAGGTTATATCACGAGAATTTTCAATCCCAATGATAATATCAATCAATCAATAGCTTTGACCAATCCCCGAGGTTTGTAAGACCATGGGTTTAATAATAATTAGTCAAAGACTCAGCTTATGCAAAAGGTTAGTACAGTTTATTCACGAGAACGTTCTGAAGTCCACAATACAAAGACATCCGTTTTATAGCGGCGCACATACTTACACACAACCAGTAGGTATCCTACGCACATACTGTATCACTACCCAGCCGACAAAGATTAGGGAGACCGTGGGAAGCACTCCCTGTCCTCCCTCGAGTTTAGGGGGACCTTGAGAAGTACTCCCTGCCCTCTCCCAAATCTCTCAGAGGCCCCTAGCAAGGTCGGCACCGAATTTAGCTCAGACAGTCTGTGTTTAAGATACTATAAAGATATATTGTACAGATATATAATTTTACTGACTAAACCTAAACAAAACTATCAGATAATAATTGTATGATTCTAATCAATTTCATACAGTTATAAGGTTTCAGAGTGGAATTATTTCATAATTATCTTCCAACATTGAAATTACTTTAACAGGTTAAGAAAAGGGTTATGGTTAAGCTAAAATGCTACAATTGTCAACAATCAACTCACCGATCAGCCACGCAAGCAGTCTTGAGTGGCAACAAATCTGCCCATTAAGCTGATTCCCTTTCCATACACCCACTTCTGTTGACACGCCCACTTTCAGACACACTCCATGTGTGCATGTCACATCTACTCCCACTCCGGTGCTCGACGCCGCCGGTTTACTAACTACCAGTCCTGGCAACCCATCATTACGCAAAACTGGCAACCCTCATTACGCACACCTGCGCCCAATCATGAGGAACACCTGGAATCCATCACTAACCTGATTACTCCCCCTTTATCTAGCACTCGCTAGCAGCACTCTTCAGGCAGTATTGGTTCTGTGTTCATGTCCAGATGCTTGTCTTTGTATCGCGTTGTGGCGAAATCTGCTCGGAGCCTTCACCGTGCGCTGCCACTTTAAGAGCGCATTAGCAGTAAGGAAGGAGGAAATAAAGAGAGCTCGTTCAGCTCTTTGGGGAGGGGATCTTGGGTGGCGCGACAGTTTGATTGTGTGTGCTGTGCTGCAGAAGTTGTTTGTTTTCAGCGTTTGTAGTTTCTAAAGTATTTAACTCAATCATCGGTGTGATCGATTTAGATCGTGGTTGTTTTTGTTTGGGACCGCGCCCGTTATGGATCGCATGGATAGCACATTGTTGCGAAGCTTTAACATACAAACCAACAAACCAGCGTACAATGACATACTAGACAATTCTGTGCTTCCAACTTTGTGGTAACAGTTTGGGAAAGGCTCTTTCCTTTTTCAGCATGACAAAACCCTTGTGCACAAAGCGAGGTCCATACAGAGATGGTTTGTTGAGATCGGTGTGGAAAAACTTGACTGGCTTGCACAGAGCCCTGACCTCAACCCCATCGAACGCTGACTCCCTTCACAGAACAGCGCAAACTGGCTCTAACCAGAATAGAAAGAGGAGTGGGATGTACTCTAATGTACTTGTCCTCTTGCTCAGTTGTGCACCGGGGCCTCCCACTCCTCTTTCTATTCTAGTTTGATAAACAGACACCTCGCAAGTCCTCAACTGGCAGATTCATTAAGTAGTACACTCAAAATACCAGTCTCAACGTCAACAGTGAAGAGGTGACTCCGGGATGCTGGCCTTCTAGGCAGAGTTCCTCTGTCCAGTGTCTGTGTTCTTCTGCCCATCTTAAACTAATTATTTTTATTGGCCAGTCTGAGATATGGCTTTTTCTTTGTAACTCTGCCTAGAAGGCCAGCATCCTGGAGTCACTGTCACCGTTGACATTGAGAAAGGTGTTTTGCGGGTACTATTTAATGAAGCTACCAGTTGAGGACTTGTGAGGCGTCTGTTTCTCAAATTAGACACCCTAATGTACTTGTCCTCTTGCTCAGTTGTGCACCGGGGCCTCACACTCCTCTTTCTATTCTGGTTAGAGCCATTTTGCGCTGTTCTGTGAAGGGAGTAGTACACAGCCTTGTACAAGATCTTCAGTTTCTTGGCAATTTCTCTCATGGAATAGCCTTCATTTCTCAGAACAAGAATAGATGGATGAGTTTCAGAAGAAAGTCCTTTGTTTCTAGCCATTTTAAGCCTGTAATCCAACCCACAAATGCTGATGCTCCAGATCCTCAACTAGCCTAATGAAGTCCAGTTGTATTTCTTCTTTAATCAGACAACAGTTTTCAGCTGTGCTAGCATAATTGCAAAAAGGTTTTCTAATGATCATTTAGCCTTTTAAAATTATAAACTTGGATTAGCTAACACAACGTGCCATTGGAAAACAGGAATGATGGTTGCTGATAATGGGTCTCTGTACGCTTATGTAGATATTCCATTAAAAATCATCCGTTTCCAGCTACAATAGTAATTTTCAACATTAACCATGTCTACACTGTTTTTCTGATCAATTTGATATTTTAATGGACAAAAAATGTGCTTTTCTTTAAAAAAACAAGGACATTTCTAAGTGACCACAAACTTTTGAATGGTAGTGTACATATGAGATGAGTAGTGCAAAATATGGAAACATTATTAAAGTGACTAGTGTTCCAATTATTAAAGTGGCCAGTGATTTGAAATCTATGTATGTAGGGCAGCAGCCTCTAAGGTGCTAGTGATGGTTATTTAACAGTTTGATGGCCTTGAGATAGAAGCTGTTTTCCAGTCTCTCGGTCCCAGCTTTCATGCATCTGTACTGACCTCGCAATAGCAACTAAATCAGTGTCAAGATCAGTGCTTAATTTATAAACTGGGAGGTTCCGGAACAAAATGTGAACCTGACAGGAGGGTGACCTGGGGTGCTCTGAGGTACCTGAACTCATGAAAAATCACATTTATAATAAAGCATTGCATGCGTTATAATCGCTTTTGTGTACTAGCATAGAGCAATAGAGTAGAGAGAGGAGCTTGCAGAAGTTGCACACGTGGGGAACATTTTTAGTAGCCTAGGGTCCGGGAAAAAAATCTGCCTTTATAAACGCATTTCATGCAATTCTACATAATTTTAGTTGACTGAATCTTTTTAATACCTCACAAATCTGGAAATGACACTGATACTGACAAACTGAGAATCTGAGATCAATAAAAACGACATTGTGGGGCCTCCCTGCGCCACGTTGTGCTACAACTCCCGTACAGGCTCAGGAGAGACAAAGGTCTTAGGCACTGCATCGCCTAAGACCACTGCGCCACCCGGGAGGCCCCACAATGTCGTTTTTATTGATCTCAGATTCTCAGTATCAGTGTCATTTTGAGATTTGTGAGGTATTAAAAAGATTCAGTCAACTAAAATTATGTAGAATTGCATGAAATGTGTTTATAAAGGCAGATTTTTTTCCCGGACCCTAGGCTACTAAAAATGTTCCCTACGTGTGCAACTTCTGCAAGCTCCTCTCTCTACTCTATTGCTCTATGCTAGTACACAAAAGCGATTATAACGCATGCAATGCTTTATTATAAAAGTGTGCCACCAGAGACTCTGGGTTCGAGCCCAGGCTCTGTCGCAGCCAGCCGCGACTGGGAGGTACATGGGGCGACGCACAATTGGCCTTCTGCGGGCCAGGCGCAGTGCGCGCTAACCAGGTTGCCAGGTGCACTGTGTTTCCTCTGACACATTGGTGCGGCTGGCTTCCGGGTTGGATGCGTGCTGTGTTAAGAAGCAGTCCGGCTTGGTTGGGTTGTGGTTCGGAGAACGCATGGCTCTCGACCTTTGTCTCTCCTGAGCCTGTATGGGAGTTGTAGCACAACGTGCCATTGGAGTAACGACTAACAATTGGATACCACAAAATTGGGGAGAAAAAGGGGGTAAAAAAAATACGACTCTGTCTTGAATCCATCAATATGTGTGGAGACACACATATTGTACAGTATGAGGAAGAAATTACAGTCCTAAAAAAGCTTTTCAGATTCACTGACTCACCAGCAATGGCCGATGTGCCAGAAGCTTCTCTCTCTCTTTTTACTTTGTAAAACAATGCTGTTCGCTCAATTTTGAAGTAGCCTACAAACATTAGTCTTCTCTTTTTAGCATGATCTGTGTTTTCCTGCAATTGTATTTGAAATATCTCAAAAGGCTTGTTTTGGCTGACAGCAGTAATTCTATAGTTTTGGCAAATTTACAGTATTTCAATTTATCAGGGGTGCTGTGGCTCCTCCAGCACCCTTCCCGCGGCTATACATTATTAAGTGCAACGCTGGATAGATGACTTGCATGCTCATGTCTATCAGAGCAGAGAGAGAGGGAGATATCATAGAAAGTGAATTTCATTCTAGTTCTGAGAGAGACACAGGCCCTTCTCTCTCTTTCTCACCACAGCAATGGCCATGCGTTGTTCTATACAGGCTACAATGTTGAGCAAACCATAAACTCGGGCCAGCCCAACACAAGTCAATTCCTAGAATATCAGGCATTGTTTTCACATTACGTTTTTTAGGGGGCAGCCATGAGATTTACAGAGGAGTCCACTTGAATGAATTCTGATTGCTTTTGTTATCATTTTTACATTGCAAACATTGAAAATAATGTTTCATGCTACGAAAGGTACCGGATCCTGGCAAATGGGTTCCAGAAAGAAACAGTCCAAAACTGAGAGGTCAAGATCATTTTCTGAGTCAAAATGGAAGCCAGGATCTTCATTTTTATTATTTTGTTTCACCTTTATTTAACCAGGTAGGCAAGTTGAGAACAAGTTCTCATTTACAACTGCGACCTGGCCAAGATAAAGCAAAGCAGTTCGACACATATAACAACACAGAGTTACACCGAGTAAAACAAACATACTGTAGAAAAATAAGTCTATATACAATGTGAGCAAATGAGGTGAGATGAGGGAGGTAAAGGCAATAAATAGGCCATGGTGGCGAAGTAAATACAATATAGCAATTAAAACACTGGAATGGTAGTTTTGACAGTTGATGAGTGTGCAAAGTATACTGGGGTGCAAAGGAGCAAAATAAATAAATACAGTAGGGGAAGAGGTAGTTGTTTGGGCTATTTATAGATGGGCTATGTACAGGTACAGTGATCTGTGAGCTGCTCTGACAGCTGGTGCTTAAAGCTAGTGAGGGAGATAAGTGTTTCCAGTTCCAGAGATTTTTGTAGTTTGTTCCAGTCATTGGCAGCAGAGAACTGGAATCTACCACTCAGATTGTTTTAAAACATCACAGGAGGTTGGTGGCACCTTATCTGATTGGCCAGAGGTTGCAGTTGATTTAAAATGTATGTAGTTCTGTTCTTGTCTACTGATGTTCTGTATTATGTCATGTTTCATGTTTTGTGTGAACCCCAGGAAGAATAGCTGCTGCTTTTGCAACAGCTAATAGGGATCCTAATAAAATACCAAATTTGCTCTCTGGGCCTGCTGGGTAGGCGAAGTTCTACCTTCAGACACATTGTCAATGTAGACCAATGTGCAGCGTTGTGAGCGTACATTTTATTTTGTTTTGGAATGACGACAACAAAACAAGAAACAAAATTAACAACCGTGAAGCATACGAGGGCAAAGTGCCACTAACACAAGTCAACTACCCACAAATACAACAGGGAAAGAAGGCTGCCTAAGTATGTGTCACACCCTGACCATAGTTTGCTTTGTATGTTTCTATGTTTTGTTTGGTCAGAGTGTGATCTGAGTGGGCATTCTGTGTTGGATGTCTAGTTTGTCTGTTTCTGTGTTTGAGCCTGATATGGTTCTCAATCAGAGGCAGGTGTTAGTCATTGTCTCTGATTGGGAACCATATTTAGGTAGCCTGTTTTGTGTTGGGTTTTGTGGGTGGTTGTTTCCTGTCTTTGTGTTTGTTGCACCAGATAGGGTTGTTTCGGTTTTGCCACATTTATTGTTTTTGTATTATGTTCATGTTGAGTTTTCCTATATTAAAAACATGAACTATAACCACGCTGCATTTTGGTCCGCCTCTCCTTCCCAGGAGGAAAGACGTTACAGTATTACTCCCAATCAGAGACAATGATAGACAGCTGTCCCTGATTGAAAACCATACCCAGCCAAAACATAGAAGCACAAAAACCTAGAAAACAAAACATAGAATGCCCACCCAAATCACACCCTGACCAAACCAAAATAGAGACATAAAAAGGCTCTCTCGGGTCAGGGCGTGACACACATGAAATGGCTCAAAATGGGAACACTTTGTCTTCCCGGTTCTAGGGCTGATGAATCAAGTGCACCTACCACTAACAGCGTGAAAAAAATGCTTCTATGTTGTATACCACAGTCATCATATTAGGGATATCTAGTTGAAATGTCCAACATTTTCCTGAAAATAGGGACATGCTTACTCAGGGAAATCTATTTGAAATATACATTTCTCTTGAAGCCAGGACATGTTATTTTCACTTTTTTGTTTCCTTCGTTACAGGTTATGAGAATCTATCGTCTGAGGCTGCAGCAATAGCCCTTGACTGTACCTGAAACGATACAAGACCACCTGTGAAGTGCAACCAGTGGAACGGAAGAAGAATTCCTCACTACCGGCAGACTGTCAGAACATAACTTCTAATAGTTATCTATGTGGGACTGATACCAGTGTGGAAGAGCTGCTCACTTTTAAAGGACTTGGTGAATGATTACCTTGCCAATAGGACGATAGAATATTATTGTCTTGTAGATAAAAAAATGTTTTTGTGAGTTTCCTCCTAAGACAGGATGTGGTAGGAATCGTAAGGGACATCATCATTACACCGGTTAATACTTATTTTTTTATAACTTTGTTTTGAAATCTATTTCTTATTGTAACAGCAAGTACAATGTGCCCTTTGCGTTTCATAGAAATGCAAGGTGTTTAATGTGAATGATTTTATGCTTACTACTAATGTTTTTTTATACTGTCTATTTCTTCATGTTTTTTTTATTGTTTTCTGAAAATACATTTTACAATTTTTTAAATATCTAGGGGGGACTGTAAGAATATGTCAAAGATAAATACACAAGAGACAGAGGACGAGAGGTCAAAAGGACGAGAAGTCAATACAGTAATAACGATTAAGGGAAATAGTGTTTTTTCTGTAATAGGGAATTATTAATCAATGGTTCAGAGACATGGGAGGAATATGTCTTCTGAAATAGGATACTTGTTATTTGGTCAACCACAGGCTAGGGCTGGTTTATAAAACTACATGCTGTCCCTTTGTTCTAGGGAGAGAACCACAGGAGAGCATCACTGGGGAGCATCACTGAGGACAGGGGAGAATGACTATCTACCTCCCGGTATGATTTGTCCTCTTTGAATAAACCAATTTTCCTCCCCCTTATTTGCTTTGGAGTTTGTGTTATTGAAGAATAATATAAATTACTAACACATTCAATATAACAGGGATCCTGTTTTCTGCTAACAATGCCTGCAGTACCGCGGTTGGCCTTGATCATCCGTGGCTTGAATGAGAGGGGGCAGTCATTCTCCTCTGTTTGGAATCAACCCATGTGAACATACTATGGCATAATACAGGCCATTTACCTTTAGAGTAATCTCAGTACCCGGAACAAAAGCACATGTGCACTGGGGTCAGCTACTGGATTTGATTCTGGGAGCAGAGATTTATAAATTTGGACAAACAAGTAACAGACAAGTGCCCCCTGAAAAGTCCACTGGATTTTACAATCCGGGCTGCATGTATTCTGCTATTTTATTAGGATCCCCATTAGCCTGGGGTCAACACAAAACATTAATCATAATACAGAACATAATTAGACAATGCCCTGTATGGAGGTACAGTGCCTTGCGAAAGTATTCGCCCCCCTTGAACTTTGCAACCTTTTGCCACATTTCAGGCTTCAAACATAAAGATATAAAACTGTATTTTTTTGTGAAGAATCAACAACAAGTGGGACACAATCATGAAGTGGAACGACATTTATTGGATATTTCAAACTTTTTTAACAAATCAAAAACTGAAAAATTGGGCGTGCAAAATTATTCGGCCCCCTTAAGTTAATACTTTGTAGCGCCACCTTTTGCTGCGATTACAGCTGTAAGTCGCTTGGGGTATGTCTCTATCAGTTTTGCACATCGAGAGACTGACATTTTTTCCCATTCCTCCTTGCAAAACAGCTCGAGCTCAGTGAGGTTGGATGGAGAGGATTTGTGAACAGCAGTTTTCAGTTCTTTCCACAGATTCTCGATTGGATTCAGGTCTGGACTTTGACTTGGCCATTCTAACACCTGGATATGTTTATTTTTGAACCATTCCATTGTAGATTTTGCTCTATGTTTTGGATCATTGTCTTGTTGGAAGACAAATCTCCGTCCCAGTCTCAGGTCTTTTGCAGACTCAATCAGGTTTGGTCCTGTATTTGGCTCCATCCATCTTCCCTGTCCCTGCTGAAAAAAAACAGGCCCAAACCATGATGCTGCCACCACCATGTTTGACAGTGAGGATGGTGTGTTCAGGGTGATGAGCTGTGTTGCTTTTACGCCAAACATAACGTTTTGCATTGTTGCCAAAAAGTTCAATTTTGGTTTCATCTGACCAGAGCACCTTCTTCCACATGTTTGGTGTGTCTCCCAGGTGGCTTGTGGCAAACTTTAAACAACACTTTTTATAGATATCTTTAAGAAGTGGCTTTCTTCTTGCCACTCTTCCATAAAGGCCAGATTTGTGCAATATACGACTGATTGTTGTCCTATGGACAGAGTCTCCCACCTCAGCTGTAGATCTCTGCAGTTCATCCAGAGTGATCATGGGCCTCTTGGCTGCATCTCTGATCAGTCTTCTCCTTGTATGAGCTGAAAGTTTAGAGGGACGGCCAGGTCTTGGTAGATTTGCAGTGGTCTGATACTCCTTCCATTTCAATATTATTGCTTGCACAGTGCTCCTTGGGATGTTTAAAGCTTGGGAAATCTTTTTGTATCCAAATCCGGCTTTAAACTTCTTCACAACAGTATCTCGGACCTGCCTGGTGTGTTCCTTGTTCTTCATGATGCTCTCTGCGCTTTTAACGGACCTCTGAGACTATCACAGTGCAGGTGCATTTATACGGAGACTTGATTACACAAAGGTGGATTGTAATTTATCATCATTAGTCATTTAGGTCAACATTGGATCATTCAGAGATCCTCACTGAACTTCTGGAGAGAGTTTGCTGCACTGGAAGTAAAGGGGCTGAATAATTTTGCACGCCCAATTTTTCAGTTTTTGATTTGTTAAAAAAGTTTGAAATATCCAATAAATGTTGTTCCACTTCATGATTGTGTCCCACTTGTTGTTGATTCTTCACAAAAAAATACAGTTTTATATCTTTATGTTTGAAGCCTGAAATGTGGCAAAAGGTCGCAAAGTTCAAGGGGGCCGAATACTTTCGCAAGGCACTGTATCTATTTTTGATGGAACTATTTTGCAGTTTAGCAGTTAGCCCCTACAATATGATTGCAGCGAAGGATGCATGCAAAGTCACTAACTTTGGTTGACTTTAGGGGATGAAGTAACGTGCTTGAGCTCTGTAAGCTTACTCAACACTTAAAGGGATAGTTCACTCAATCTTTTTTTTGTATTTTGTTCATTAGTCGACCGTTAGAATGATTAGAATCCCCCCAACCCAAAACAGTGCATATCAGCAACAATTTTGCGTTTTGATAAATGTTTCTACAGATTGATGCGTTACTTTCCAAACCCCCAAATGGTGAGTCACATTGGAGGCAATGGTGGGAATGGAGTAACTACTGGTAGCTCCAATTCTCAGATCAAACTGCTTTAGAGTCACAGGGGAGATGGGTTTGGAGCTCACTGCTTTTGAGTCTGACCAGCAGTGGTGAGAGAAGATAAAGAGTGAGAGTTCTGAGACAGGCTCAGTGCTTTTTGATACAGACCGTAGAAGGGATGGCAGTGCCAGACATAGGAAAGGATCAACAGTACGTTTCTAGTGTACGGGCAACACAGGTGGCTGTTGGAAGAGATAGTGCCAATGGAAAAGACTACTCTGATTAAGATGGGGATGGGATAGTATTTTGATCGCAATATTGTGGAAATTAAAAGTTTCTAATGAAACACAAGGCACAGAGAGACTGTTTCTAGGAGGAAGAAAACTTAGTACAGAAATCATGTTTTACGTAGCTGTAGGGTCAGCAGAGAAGTTTCCTCTAGAATTAGAGGAAAGTTTGATATTGACATCAATTATACATTAGAATGACAGGTTTGAAAAATGTTCTACATTTTTTTTGTCACAAGTTGTTCAATTAGGGTTTCGAGGAAAACATGTATTACTACATTTTCTTCTTCATTACAGAAACCAGCACATCAATACATTTTAATTGAGGATGTCAAATGGAAATTGCATAATTTGAGACATTTATGTAATTTGCATTTACTGTAAATACACAATGTACACAACACACTAAATTGGTCATTCTTGAAATGCGGTGGCTTTTGGGCATGGCATTTGGGGAAAAAATGTGTACATTTTTCTAGATTTGACTTAAATGTACAATTATTTATATATTTTGGCTTGAATGTTAGCTGTATGATTCATTTCCATACAATGTATTATGTTTCTCATGGTGGTGAGGAGGTGTGCCTTTCTGTCCAATGACAGAAACATCAATGTTTTGCAAATATCTCTATTTACATTTCACATGTAGCCAATAATGCATAATGGAATGGATGATGGGTTGAATATGCACATTAGATATATCATTCGCGCCCGGTGCAGCTGTCGCTAACATTCTTATATGCTAACAGCATGTGTAAAATAACCACTTATTTCAGTGTAAAGATGTATGAGCAGGTAATGAAAAGTTGTGTTTGTCAGAACAGTAGGCCTACAATTAATTAAGGGACCAACAATAATGGAATGACTTAAAAAGGTACATCTACTGAACTAAGGGAAAACTCTACCCAGTAAAGAATCATATTTGAACACACCTCAATATCTCTGACTCTTTAACAGTGGTGCTAAATCATGGCTGTATTTTGAGTCATCATTGAATATACAGTTGTAATCACATAGAGGGGCTCAAAGATTACGGCTCTCCTTTTTCATATTTGATTTAGGAGGGGACGTGGGGCTCCTCACTAGGGAACAAACTCCCATTATATTGCTCATTTCTCTTCATAATAGAGCTGTCAGTGGAATGTGTGGCAAAAGAACAAGCTCTCACACATTCAGATGTGCATGCATGCATGCACGCCACAGGAGGCTGCTAATGGGAGGTTCAGCTCATAATAATGGCTGGAATTGAGTGAATAGAATGGTATCAAACACATGGAAACCGTGTTTGATGTGTTCGATACCATTCCATTGATTCCAGTCAAGCCATTACTATGAGCCAGTCCTCCCCAATTAAGGTACCACCGGACTCCTGTGATGCACACACGCACGCCCTCTCTCTCTCTACCTCTCCCCATCTCGCCCCTGCCTGCCTCTGTCAGAGTTAAACACCCACAGATTTGGGGGAAATTCAATTCTCTCCGCTTGAACCAATAACAGGGTAATGTATTATCATGACACTGCTCCTGTTTGCAACGGAGACCAGATCATGATTCCGTATGTGTCATAGTTTATAATGTAGAAAAACCCTTGAATGAGTGGGTGTGTCCAAACTTTTGACTGGTACTGTATATATGCATAAAAATACAAATAAACAGTCGTGGCAAACACAAATAAAACATCACAAATCACCCAGATAGACAGTTACTTTCCTCCACAAATAAGTCCCCAATCAATGCTTTAAATGGCCCGAATGCCACCAGAACATCAAGATGAAATGTATGTTGAGTTTTGTTCCAGCAATACGGTGCATTAAAACTAGGAACCTCAAGAGTTAACCAAGCCTGTGAGCGGGTTAGCCAACTCAGATGTGCATACTTCAACAGCCACGTTAGACTAGATGGAAGTGTATGAAGTAGGGCCTTGTAAACAAAAATGAAGTAATGTAGAGATCTACTGGCCTTTAGTGAAGTGAACCTTTTGAGGCAGTGATGAGTATCAAGACTGTCACATGTAACAAAACGAAGGACACTATGGTAGATGGCATCCAAAGGTTTAAGAGTAGTAGCAGCTGCACTTTAATAAATAGTATCACCATAATCAAAAACGGATAAAAAAGGTTAACTGAATAATCTGCTTCCTACTGCAAATACCTAAGTATTTACATGCGGGAACACGTTCAGGGCGAGACTTGCTTCAGCATCCAGGGCCACACTTGCTTCAGTGTGTGAACCTGTGTGTCAATGAAGTGTTCCTGTCTCAAGGTCAAACCCTTAAGGCCTAGAAATCAATTGTACTCTATACAACTCAGGTAAGTGTCGCTCTGCTCATTCTCATGGTTATGCGAGTTAATTGCATTCAACAAGTTCCTTTTGTCGCCTTCTTCGAGATATTGCTAGGCAGTTCTTTGTATTGTAGAAGTTCAAATATTTCCATGGTAACGTTTTCTTTTCCATGACAATGTTGTTCAGTCCCCTGAACGGTCACATGCAGAGAAAGGTGAGACGATTCTATGTGGATAGCCTTTCCCTGCTTTCCCATCCTCTTTTCTCTGCAGGACCACATGTGAACACAACTATGGCAGGGCATTATTTTCCCAGAAAGGGATGGAGAGGAATAATACACAGGGATTGTTGGATCTTTTCTCGATAGCCTGCGTGATGTCGCCGCTGTGAAGGTTAGTTGCTCATCCTAAATTACACAGTGGGGTTTGCTGTTCTCTTCCGTGTCTTCCCACTGCTTAACTGCCATCCTGTCCAAGGTTTAGGCTACTTCCATGCCGTTCGTCGCTGACTGTTATGGGAATCAATCATGTTATTGAATTTGGAGGATTAATTAGTCTTTGAAATTATTCTTATATCATTTGAATATGCTTTATTAAATCTACAATGAATAACAGGGAGGAGTCTTAAAGTAACTGTCCAGTGTTTCCCGATTTCTATTAAATATGACCTATAATTACTTACGATATGAGTGAAATATGTTAAATAGCAGCTTTTCTGTGTAAGAATGGTGTGGGCGTACCCCAACAACAGACTGGTGTGAGTGTATAGCGGTCATAAAAAATATAAGTAGACCACTGAATGGCCAGCTCATCCTCAGGGAGATAACATCATGTTCTATGAGGAAATAGCAAGCATTTTTTAAGTTTAAGGTGTTTTTTTTTTTAAGTGTTTTTTTTTTTTTTACAATTTATGCTTTGGCCACAAAGATGAGTATAGGACGAGTCAACAAAGTTATTTGGATACGAGTAGAATCAAATATGAACTTTTAAAAGTACGATTTTTACTAGGTAGTTACTTTAAAGGGGAACTGCACCCGCTGATTTGGCCTTATTTTTTGGCTTGCTCCTCAAGAAATTCTGGTGGCCATGACAGAAGCCAAATGTGAGTTGTCTTGGGGGTGTGGTTTGATGTGGGCGTTTCTTGGGTGTGTCCTTGCTACCACCCAAGACACACCCATCTGCCAGAACCATGCCCAACAGGTCAGACTAAACCTACCTAAGTCTGTTCTCCCCATCAATGACAATTGGTGAGCAGGCAAAAGGTGAGACTGTAGGTAGGGTCTTTGTCAGCCTCCCATTGATGGGCATGGCAGCGTAGACCAGCTCCTGGCCCCAAAGATACTAGTCGGTCACACACACACACAGAGCACTGATCGGTCACACCCAGAGCACTGATTACATTCTCAATGGTGGATATTATTAGCACGGTGGAAACAACCTGATTTCTGCATTCACATTTCTATTTTCCTTCAGATATCAGGATTTGTGAAGTGAAATAGAATGGTAAGCACAGAGATCAGGCTGGTTCCACCAGCCTAGGTTATGACAGTGAACTGGGACAAAACTCAAAACTGTTTTGACCTTTGATCTGGTCAAATGTCACCAACCTGATTCAAGTGTCCTCTCTGTTCCATTTATAGGAATGCTCACAGCGAGGGCATGTTTGCCTGATGCTGGGGGTCCCTTTCCTGGTCTTCTCTATGTTGCATGTTCAGCTGCAAACTGGACATCTCTCGAACAACTGCATCAGGCAGTTCATAAACAATGTACTTCATCTTATGAAGTGGTGTTTACTGGGAGGGCCTGTGACCGGGTGAAACAATAGACAGCCAAGTGGTAAATTGCATTTTGTTATAAAATAATATTTCAAATAGTTTCATTGCAGGAAAGCACAGGCTGGAAAGCTGTAGGCTACCAAAATATTTGATCAACTTCCAAATATTGTTTTACAAAGTAAAACGAGAGAGCGAGAGAAGCAGAGAGGCTTTTGGCATGAGCTCATTTTGAACTCATTTTGGCATGAGGGCATCCTCACCAGCAAGTGAGCTGTGCATCATTGGGTGTTTCAATGAAAGCATTTTTAGGAAATAATTCCCTCATATTGTAG
The DNA here is from genome assembly GCF_013265735.2 of Oncorhynchus mykiss. Lineage (NCBI taxonomy): Eukaryota > Metazoa > Chordata > Actinopteri > Salmoniformes > Salmonidae > Oncorhynchus > Oncorhynchus mykiss. Next base: position 37,608,280 of record NC_048581.1, on the reverse strand, counting down.
AATACAATATGTCTCCACACACCTAGGCTATTGATGGATTCAAGACAAGCTCGTTGTCATTGATCTCAGATTCTCAGTTTGTCAGTGTCAAAGTAGCCTGTCATTTCGATCATTTGTGCAGTATTATGCTGCTTTCAAGACAACTGGAAACTAAGAAAAATTGTTGAATTATGACGTCAGTGATCTTCAGGTCGGAGCTCTAGCAAGAGGCCAGAGTTCCCCCAATTCCGAGTTTTCCCCAGTCGAAAAAAAAGCTGTCTTGAACATACTGAAGTCAGAGATTTCCCAGCTCCTAATGCCCAGTTGTTTTAAACGCGGCAGTCATGTAGAATTGCATGAAATGCGTTCATAAAAAGGCCCAACATTTCCCCGACACTAGGCCACAAAAAAAAACTCTCATGTGTGCAACTTCTGTAAGTGCCTCTACTCTACTGTTCTATGCCACTACGCAAATGTGATGGTATGCATTCAATGCTTGATTATAAAGGAGATTTTTTTTCTCATGCATTCCAGTACCTCAGAGCTCCCCACTCTCGTGCTCACTTTTTATTTTCCCCGGCACCTCCCGAGTTACAAATTAAGCACCGTCTAAACCTAACAAAACTGGTGACTAAGCCTGCATGGCCCAACCCTAAAGACCCTTCAAAGTCAACTCTAATTGATCTTATCTTAAAAAATACACCAGAGAAATATGCTACTACTGGTACTTCGCCCAAGACATTAGTGACCATTTCCCAGTTGTTTGTGTTAGAGATGTGAGAATACAAAAATCTAAGCCTTATGTCATCATAAAGAGGAACTTAAAATAAAAATTAAAAAAACTTCAATGAAGAGGCTATTTTAGTTTTATTGACCTTGATTGCATTTCAGCCTATCACCTGAACCGGACTTAGCTTTGAGCCTTTTTGCAGATGTCTTCAATACTATTGTGGATAATCATGATCCCTTTAAAAAAAGGTACCGGTTAAAGATAGATTGAATGCCTGGTACAGTCTGGAATTATTAGAAGTCATTCATAAAAGAGATGATGCTTGGGTCAAGGCCAGGAACACAGACTTAGCCCCGGACTGGCAAGCTTTTAAGAAACTGAAGAATCATTGTGTAAGACAAATTAGAAAGGCAAAATCTGATTATTATGCAACTGCTCTTTCGGATTGTAATGGGAACCAAGCTAAATTCTGGAAAACTATCAAATCCCTGAAGGGTTCTACTTCCTCCTCTCTGCCAAAACAAATTAATTCAGACACTGGTCTCATTACGGAAAAATATACCATCATTAATGCATTTAATCACCATTTTATTTCAGCGGGCTCTCTCATTTTAAGAACTTCTAAGCGTATGATATTAGGCTGGATGCTGATAGAGGAAACTTGCTGAATGATCAGATAAATGATAGTCAAAGCTTTTCTTTTAGGCTATTTGCAGGGAAAAAAGTCCTGGATGCTTTGCTAGCAATAGACAACCAAAGATCCACAGGGGTCGACCAATTGGATCCCGGTCTACTTAAGTGTGCAGTGCCCAGCATTGTTGTCTCAATAACCCTCATTTTTATTATTTGACATCGTTATTAGGAAATATTCCAAAAGTATGGAAATCATCTCTTGTGCTGCCACTCCATAAATCAAATCACATTTTATTTGTCACATACACATGGTTAGCAGATGTTAATGCGAGTGTAGCGAAATGCTTGTGCTTCTAGTTCCGACAATGCAGTAATAACAAGTAATCTAACTAACAATTCCAAAACTACTGTCTTGTACACAGTGTAAGGGGATAAAGAATATGTACATAAGGATATATGAATGAGTGATGGTACAGAGCAGCATAGGCAAGATACAGTAGATGGTATCGAGTACAGTATGTACAAATGAGATGAGTATGTAAACAAAGTGGCATAGTTTAAAGTGGCTAGTGATACATGTATTACATAAGGATACATAAGGATACAGTCGATGATATAGAGTACAGTATGCATATGAGATGAATAATGTAGGGTAAGTAACATTATATAAGGTAGCATTGTTTAAAGTGGCTAGTGATATATTTACATCATTTCCCATCAATTCCCATTATTAAAGTGGCTGGAGTTGAGTCAGTGTCAGTGTGTTGGCAGCAGCCACTCAGTGTTAGTGGTGGCTGTTTAACAGTCTGATGGCCTTGAGATATAAGCTGTTTTTCAGTCTCTCGGTCCCAGCTTTGATGCACCTGTACTGACCTCGCCTTCTGGATGATAGCGGGGTGAACAGGCAGTGGCTCGGGTGGTTGATGTCCTTGATAATCTTTATGGCCTTCCTGTGACATCGGGTGGTGTAGGTGTCCTGGAGGGCAGGTAGTTTGCCCCCGGTGATGCGTTGTGCAGACCTCACTACCCTCTGGAGAGCCTTATGGTTGAGGGCGGTGCAGTTGCCATACCAGGCGGTGATACAGCCCGCCAGGATGCTCTCGATTGTGCATCTGTAGAAGTTTGTGAGTGCTTTTGGTGACAAGCCAAATTTCTTCAGCCTCCTGAGGTTGAAGAGGCGCTGCTGCGCCTTCTTCACGATGCTGTCTGTGTGAGTGGACCAATTCAGTTTGTCTGTGATGTGTATGCCGAGGAACTTAAAACTTGCTACCCTCTCCACTACTGTTCCATCGATGTGGATAGGGGGGTGTTCCCTCTGCTGTTTCCTGAAGTCCACAATCATCTCCTTAGTTTTGTTGACGTTGAGTGTGAGGTTATTTTCCTGACACCACACTCCGAGGGCCCTCACCTCCTCCCTGTAGGCCGTCTCGTCGTTGTTGGTAATCAAGCCTACCACTGTTGTGTCGTCCGCAAACTTGATGATTGAGTTGGAGGCGTGCGTGGCCACGCAGTCGTGGGTGAACAGGGAGTACAGGAGAGGGCTCAGAACGCACCCTTGTGGGGCCCCAGTGTTGAGGATCAGCGGGGAGGAGATGTTGTTGCCTACCCTCACCACCTGGGGGCGGCCCGTCAGGAAGTCCAGTACCCAGTTGCACAGGGCGGGGTCGAGACCCAGGGTCTCGAGCTTGATGACGAGCTTGGAGGGTACTATGGTGTTGAATGCCGAGCTGTAGTCGATGAACAGCATTCTCACATAGGTATTCCTCTTGTCCAGATGGGTTAGGGCAGTGTAGTTGAGATTGCATCGTCTGTGGACCTATTTGGGCGGTAAGCAAATTGGAGTGGGTCTAGGGTGTCAGGTAGGGTGGAGGTGATATGGTCCTTGACTAGTCTCTCAAAGCACTTCATGATGACGGATGTGAGTGCTACGGGGCGGTAGTCGTTTAGCTCAGTTACCTTAGCTTTCTTGGGAACAGGAACAATGGTGGCCCTCTTGAAGCATGTGGGAACAGCAGACTGGTATAGGGATTGATCGAATATGTCCGTAAACACACCGGCCAGCTGGTCTGCGCATGCTCTGAGGGTGCGGCTGGGGATGCCGTCTGGGCCTGCAGCCTTGCGAGGGTTAACACGTTTAAATGTCTTACTCACCTCGGCTGCAGTGAAGGAGAGACCGCATGTTTTCGTTGCAGGCCGTGTCAGTGGCACTGTATTGTCCTCAAAGCGGGCAAAAAAGTTATTTAGTCTGCCTGGGAGCAAGACATCCTGGTCAGTGACTGGGCTGGATTTCTTCCTGTAGTCCGTGATTGACTGTAGACCTCTTGACTGTAGACCTCTGAATGCCTCTTGTGTCTGAGCCGTTGAATTGAGATTCTACTTTGTCTCTGTACTGGCGCTTAGCTTGTTTGATAGCCTTGCGGAGGGAATAGCTGCACTGTTTGTATTCGGTCATGTTACCAGACACCTTGCCCTGATTAAAAGCAGTGGTTCACGCTTTCAGTTTCACACGAATGCTGCCATCAATCCACGGTTTCTGGTTAGGGAATGTTTTAATCGTTGCTATGGGAACGACATCTTCAACGCACGTTCTAATGAACTCGCACACCGAATCAGCGTATTCGTCAATGTTGTTATCTGACGCAATACGAAACATCTCCCAGTCCACGTGATGGAAGCAGTCTTGAAGTGTGGAGTCAGCTTGGTTGGACCAGCGTTGGACAGACCTCAGCGTGGGAGCCTCTTGTTTTAGTTTCTGTCTGTAGGCAGGGATCAACAAAATGGAGTCGTGGTCAGCTTTTCCGAAAGGGGGGCGGGGCAGGGCCTTATATGCGTCGCGGAAGTTAGAGTAACAATGATCCAAGGTCTTTCCACCCCTGGTTGCGCAATCGATATGCTGATAAAATTTAGGGAGTCTTGTTTTCAGATTAGCCTTGTTAAAATCCCCAGCTACAATGAATGCAGCCTCCGGATAAATCGTTTCCAGTTTGCAGAGAGTTAAATAAAGTTTGTTCAGAGCCATCGATGTGTCTGCTTGGGGGGGGGATATATACGGCTGTGATTATAATCGAAGAGAATTCTCTTGGTAGATAATGCGGTCTAAATTTGATTGTGAGGAATTCTAAATCAGGTGAAGAGAAGGATTTGAGTTCCTGTATGTTTCTTTCATCACACCATGTCACGTAGGCCATGAGGCATACGCCCCCGCCCCTCTTCTTACCAGAAAGATGTTTGTTTCTGTCAGCGCGATGCGTGGAGAAACCCGTTGGCTGCACCGCTTCGGATAGAGTCTCTCCAGTGAGCCATGTTTCAGTGAAGCAAAGGACGTTACAGTCTCTGATGTCCCTCTGGAATGCTACCCTTGCTCGGATTTCATCAACCTTGTTGTCAAGAGACTGGACATTGGCAAGAAGAATGCTAGGGAGTGGTGCACGGTGTGCCCGTCTCCGGAGTCTGACCAGAAGACCGCCTCGTTTCCCTCTCTTTCGGAGTCGTTTTTTTGGGTCGCTGGATAGGATCCACTCCGTTGTCCTGTTTGTAAGGCAGAACACAGGATCCGTGTCGCGAAAAACATATTCTTGGTCGTACTGATGGTGAGTTGACGCTGATCTTATATTCAGTAGTTCTTCTCGACTGTATGTAATGAAACCTAAGATGACCTGGGGTACTAATGTAAGAAATAACACGTAAAAAAAACAAAAAACTGCATAGTTTCCTAGGAACGCGAAGCGAGGCGGCCATCTCTGTCGGCGCCGGAAGCCTATAGGGCAGGGATAGTTGTGATCTTAATAATTATCGCCCCATTTCAAGGCTTCCTTGTCTAGCGAAGATTCTTGAATGTACAACTTTTCTATTTTTTATCTGAGAAATGTATTTTGAATGTAAACCAATCAGGGTTTAGGCCTGGGCACAGCACTATTACAGCAACCACGTTCGTTTTGAATGATCTTGTCAAGACTTTAGACACTCAAATGAAATGTGCCGCTTTGCTTGTGGACCTGTCAAAAGCTTTTGATACTGTTGATCATGCTATTTTATTGAATGAGTTGACCTCGATAGGCCTGAGCTCTGACACCTGTTCATGGTTTCATGATTATCTTAGTGACAGAACTCTGTCCATTGTGGTTGATGGGGTTAAATCTGAATTTCTTGAAGTACATAAAGGTGTGCCACAGGGGTTGATTTTGGGACGTATTCTCTTTACTATTTACAATATACCATTGGTCAATCTGTTAAAAATGGTAAACCTCATCTATATGTGGATGATACTATTATGTAGGGATGAAACGGTTACCAGTTTCACAATAAAATTTCCGTCGATTAGTATTACCGTTTCAAATTCTAATTATCATTAAAACCGTTTTTGATTACCACAGTTTGAAAAAGTCACGGTAAATACTGTCCAGCATCAACCAAAGTTAGCACAAAGTTGTTTGTGTGAAAACATGGCGGAAGGCAGTGACAGCGCAAATCTGAAGTGTGGTCGTATTTTGGGTTTTACAAGAGGGCTGAGGGACACTTAATCGAAGATGGTCACCCTGTCTGCAGAACATGCAAAAAAATCAACAAAAAACACTGCGAAAGGGGACAACACCTTGGGGCAGCAGGTAGCCTTGTGGTTAGAGCGTTGGCCCTGTAACTGAAAGGTTTCTAGATTGAATCCACGAGCTGACAAGGTAAAGATCTGTTGTTCTGCCCCTGAACAAAGCAGTTAAAACCTCTATGGGTTAGGGGGCAGTATTTTGACATCTGGATGAAAATCAAACACTGACGTTTTTGATGTCTGTGAGTATAACAGAACTCATATGGCAGGCAAACACCTGAGAACAAATCCAACCAGGAAGTTGGAAATCTGAGGTTTGTAGTTTTTCAAGTCATTGCCTATCGAATAAACAGTGTCTATGGGGTCCTATTGCACTTCCTAAGGCTTCCACTAGACGTCAACAGTCTTTAGAACCTTGTTTGAGGCTTCTACTGTGAAGGGGGAGAGAATGAGAGCTGTATCAACCAGGTGTCTGTCGGGGTGCCATGAGCTCAGTCTCGCGCGTGCCCGTTAGCTGCGTTCTATTGCATTTCTAAAGACAAGGGAATTGTCCGGTTGAAACATTATTGAAGATATGATTAAAAAAAACATCCTAAATATTGCTTCTATACATTGTTTGACATGTTTCTACGAACTGTAATATAACTTTTTGGACTTTTAGTCTGAACTTTCGCTTGGACTTGCCCGCGCCTCGTGAGTTTGTGAACTAAACGTGCAAACTAAAAGAAGGTATTTGGACATAAATGAGGGACTTTATCGAACAAATCAAACATTTATTGTGGAACTGGGATTCCTGGGAGTGCATTCTGATGAAGATCATCAAGGGTAAGTGAATATTTATAATGCTATTTCTGACTTTGTGACACCTCTCCTTCTTTGGAAAATGGCTGAACTGATATGGGCAGGCAAAAACCCGAGGACAAACCACAGCCTACCACTGTTTCCAATGGCTGTCATATTTATTATGAGTTGAAAACCTCCCAGATTGCAGTTCCTAGGGCTTCCACTAGATGTCAGTCTTTAGAAAGAGTTTCAGGCTTGTTTTTGGAAAAATGAGCTAGAATTTGTCATTTTTATAAGTGGCTCCCATGTTGACTGTAGTGTTTTCATGCGCGTGGATGAGAGCGCGTTCTTTATCTCTTTATCGAACACGCAAGGTAAGTTAACTTCTAGCTCAATGCATGATGTGGGGACTTCGGAATGAGGGAAAATGTCATTGGTTTGTCTGTCTAACTTGCTAATAGCTTGTCAATAATGTAAACGGAAGCTTTCAGCATTACCTACTCTTGTAAAAACACTACACTTTGTTCTACTGCTGTGTGCGTTGTGTGTCTGCAGACTCTATTCGCCCATTGCACACGACAACATGTTATGTAGTTTAGTCACCCAAACAACATATTTTGTTAATTTAAAATCTGCCAGATGTCGACTTGATGTTTAAAGTGTTCCAACAGGAGAAACACTATAGACTCCTATACAAGACTCCTGTATTTATGTAAATTGTTAATGGGGTCATTGCATATACTCAAATGCAACACAGAAGATAGACTGTGTTTGAGTGGATAATAATAATACTTATAATGTAACAACAATAATAATAATACATTAGCTATTCCCTTGTTAACAGAGTGGGAGTGCAGCAGGCAAACCCAGTGATGCTAATGGTCCCTCCTCATCTACAGTTGTGACACGATCAAGCATTTAAAAAGGCAGCATTTATGCACCCACATCAAAAAATGCTCAAGACCTCACTGCAGCCTTTTCATATTACATTGCAAAGGACATGATGTCATTTCACATTGTTGAGAGGCCTGGCTCTCTGAGGCTGATGAAGGTTGCCGTGCCTCACTACAAAGTGAGTGCTGCGAATTTGATTTGATTTGCTTACTTAAGGTTGTACTCATTTAAAACTGCAGTAGGGAAACTTTTACCTCTCATGGCCACATGGTGCCATCTTTAATGTTATTATTTTCATGTTTATGCACACAAAAAGTGGTCACACAACCACAGATTATCGGGAAATAGACACAAATTACTTATTCGAAATGTGGCACAGGCACACAAAATAACTTTTTTTTTATTGTCCGTGGGGTAGGGGTTGGGGTTAAGGTGTAAGTAGTTGCAAAGTTGCTAATTAGCCTTTTAAAAAAAAGCTAAATGGTATAGTCATTGTGCGTTCTCAATGGACATTGTTAAACAGGGTGCTTTGTAAATTCGCTCTGGCTATTTTGTTTGGATTTCAGAGCACTTGTCTGAATGTACTAGAGCGCAGAATATTGATGAATTTACGAGCTGTCAACGCCCGTTGAATATGGCCGGTGTCAGTAAACGTTAGGGAAAATAATTTAATTTAAATTATTACCAGCAGCACAGTTAGTCACCAACGCTTTTAATAACACTGACAAAGCCTAATCAGCTCTGCTAGGTGAGTAGAATGGAGAGTGAGGATGTGTTATGTGTCTGGAAGTAGCTAGCAAGCTAGCCAACTTTAGCCAGTTAACTTGGGTGTTTAACCCTGCTCCTTGGCAGATTTTGGGGTTGAATAGTTCTTGTGAGAATCAAGGACAGTGGATTAGGTAACATATTAAAATTGGCAGTTATATGGGCGAGAGCACGAATTATGTTTACAAATAGTCAAACTGCATCACACCGCATTTAAATGTAATCGCTAAAGGGTGTAGATTTGAGTGTTCTGTGTTGATACAATATGTAGTGAATTTGTTATTGGCGTAAAAAGACGAAGAAACTCATATGCCGAACATTGCCACATTAGTAAACAATTTGGTAGAGCATGATCACAAGGCATCATATGGGAAAGTACAACCAGCGAGGCAAGAGATAACATAGTAATTAAAGTGGCCTCCCTGTGAACAGAAGTTATGTTTGTTTTGACTATAATTTTTTATTTTATTCACCTGGTAGTTGTGTTATTGTGTGCCAGATGTTAAGACTATAAACCATTATAATTGGGTTATTTGCGGGATTTATTTGTAATTTCAATAGCATTGGGTCTATGTTCCTGTCTGAAATCTGAGTTTCTGATTGTGATTCAACTGGTTCCATGTTTTTCTTAGCAGCCAGTGTTTGTTTTAAGATGTAAACTGAACGTTTTAACAGCATGCTTAGTTCAAATTTAAAGGCAAAATTATTCAATATAAATTGCGAGGCAATTTCGAGGTAATACGTTTTTGTGGCCTAAATGGTCTGCTGGAATAATCTACTGAGAATGGAGTCGTATTTGAATCCTGAACTGAATATATGCTTGTAAACAATCGTAAGTGTTTGTTTTATTACTTGTAGCCTAACCAGAAGAGACATTTACCTAAATCTAATGAATTCTAATAATACAGGGTAGGCAATTGCAATAAAGCTGTGACCATGATCATGATAAAACTAGGCTACAACAGCAATGGATAAAATTTGTGGGTAGTAAGAGGCTGTAGTATTGTGCCCACAAAAATGTTTTTTCCTTAAAAATTGTCTGATGTATTTTATACATTTGGCACATTACAGGTTAACCTTAAAATAGGCGTTTAATAAGTGTGAAGCAGAAAGGGGATATCCAGCAGAGGGTGGTATTAAAAATATCATATTGTCGTATTGTTAGGGTAGACTACAATAAAAACCTTTCCTTTTGGTAAGGAGAGAAAAATCATGTTAGGATTATTTTCTTTACTAAACCTTGCGATGTGTGACAGTGACAAAGACATTGATAAGGAGGGTGGATGTACACTTAATGAGTGTTGACAGTATGTGAATGGTAATATGTTAGTGTTTTTTTATAGCACTCTAATGATGCAATATTTTAGTAATTTGAAAAGCTAAGGTTTCAATACAAGATTAACTGTTGAGTAGAGCGATTGAGCCTTGAGAATGTAAAATAGATTAGCTGCGGTTGAAAGCGAGCGGGCAGTGGGACGTTTGAAGTCGAGGTATGAAAAACTTTCTTTGACAGTTTCTGATTATTGTTGCTCGGTTTTGTAGTTTAGGTAACACCAGTAAATTGGAGCCTGAAGGTAATGTCATTTTAAACAATAATCTGTTACCACGATGTGGAACAGTGTCAAGTATTTAAAGTTAATGTTTTATTATTGAACATTGAGCTGATTGAATATTGAGGCCAACTTTTTGTAGGTCCTAGATTTGTTAAAAACAGGTTTTATGTTTTCACTAAATTAATACAACAGGTTAAACTGATAAGAATACCAGAACGGGGCTTTGGGTTTCTTTACTTTAGAAGGTGTCTATTCCACTTAATGGAACACTGTATTATCTGATGTGATTGAGTAGAAATCACTCTTCCAGGACTGATGGAAGTCCACTACAGTATGTCTGTTAAGGGAGCTCCCACATTAAATAATGAGTGTAATCCTGAGAAAGGTAAACAACCACCATTCTAAGTAAATCCTTGCAGCAGAATAGCTGATAAATCAGGTTCTAGGTAATTGAAATAAGGTTCCCACACTTTGTAGAACTGATCAGTTTTAAACTGCAATGTACAGTTGAAGTCGGAAGTTTACAGACACCTCAGCCAAATACATTTAAACTCAGTTTTTCACAATTCCTGACATGTAATCCTAGTAAAAATTCCCTGTCTTAGGTCAGTTAGGATCACAACTTTATTTTAAGAATGTGAAATATCAGAATAATATTAGAGCAAATTATTTATTTCCGTTTTTATCCGTTTTTATTTCTTTCTTTTATTAGTATTTGGTAGCATTGCCTCTAAATTGTTTAACTTGGGTCAAACGTTTGGGTAGCCTTCCACAAGCTTGCCACAATAGGTTGGGTGAATTTTGGCCCATTCCTCCTGACAGAGCTGGTGTAACTGAGTCATGTTTGTAGGCCTCCTTGCTCACACACGCTTTTTCAGTTCTGCCCACAAATGTTCTATAGGATTGAGGTCAGGGCTTTGTGATGGCCACTCCAATACCTTGACTTTGTTGTCCTTAAGCCATTTTGCCACAACTTTGGAAGTATCCTTGGAATCATTGTCCATTTGGAATACCCATTTGCGACCAAGCTTTAACTTCCTGACTTATGTCTTGAGATATTGCTTCAATACATCCACATAATTTTCCACCCTCATGAAGCCATCTATTTTGTGAAGTGCACCAGTCCCTCCTGCAGCAAAGCACCCCCACAACATGATGCTGCCACCCCCGTGCTTCACGGTTGGGATGATGCTCTTCGGCTTGCAATACTCCCCCTTTTTCCTCCAAACATAACGAGGGTCAAACAGTTCTGTTTTTGTTTCATCAGACCAGAGGACATTTCTCCAACAAGTACGATCTTTGTCCCCATGTGCAGTTGCAAACCGTAGTCTGGCTTTTATGTCGGTTTTGGAGCAGTGGCTTCTTCCTTGCTGAGTGGCCTTTCAGGTTATGTCGAAATATAGGACTCATTTTACTGTGGATATAAGCTCAGCCAAAAAAGAAAACGTCCCTTTTTCAGGACCCTGTCTTTCAAAGACAATTCGTAAAAATCCAAATAACTTCACAGATCTTCATTGTAAAGGGTTTAAACACTGTTCCCCATGCTTGTTCAATAAACCATAAACAATTAATGAACATGCACCTGTGGAACGGTCATTAAGACACTAACAGCTAACAGACGGTAGGCAATTAAGGTCACAGTTATGAAAACTTAGAACACTAAAGAGGCCTTTCTACTGACTCTGAAAAACACCAAAAGAAAGATGTTTAGGGTCCCTGCTCATCTGTGTGAACATGCCTTAGACATGCTGCGAGGAGGCATGAGGACTGCAGATGTGGCCAGGGCAATAAAATACAATGCCCATACTGTGAGTCCCCTAAGACAGCGCTATGGGGAGACAAGACGGACAGCTGATCGTCCTCGCAGTGGCAGACCACGTGTAACAACACCTGCACAGGATCAGTACATCCGAACATCACACCTGCGGGAAAGGTACAGGATGGCAACAACAACTACCCAAGTTACACCAGGAACGCACAATCCCTCCATCAGTGCTCAGACTGTCCGCAATAGGCTAAGAGAGGCTGGACTGAGGGCTTTTAAGCCTGTTGTAAGGCAGGTCCTCACCAGACATCACAGGCAACAAAGCCGCCTATGGGCACAAACCCACCGTCACTGGACAAGACAAGACTGGCAAAAAGTGCTCTTCACTGACGAGTCACGGTTTTGTCTCACCAGGGGTGATGGTCGGATTCGCGTTTATCGTCGAAGGAATGAGCGTTTCACTGAGGCCTGTACTCTGGAGCGGGATCAATTTGGAGTTGGAGGGTTTGTCATGGTCTGGGGCGGTGTGTCACAGCATCATCGGACTGAGCTTGTTGTCATTGTAGGCAATCTCAACGCTGTGCATTACAGGGAAGACGTCCTCCTCCCTCATGTGGTACCCTTCCTGCAGGCTCATCCTGACATGACAATGCCACCAGCCATACTGCTCGTTCTGTGCATGATTTCCTGCAAGACAGGATTGTCAGTGTTCTGCCATGGCCAGCGAAGAGCCTGGATCTCAATCCCATTGAGCACGTCTGGGACCTGTTGGATCGGAGGGTGAGGGCTAGGGCCATTAATCCCAGAAATGTCTGGGAACGTGCAGGTGCCTTGGGGAAAGAGTGGGGTGCAGTCCAGATTTGCCAGCTCTTGCTGTCAGAATTTAACTGAACGTGTCCCTTCAATATTTTCCAGGAGTCGCACCACACGGATATTGCAACTGCGCCCTTGGTTATCAAAGTCATCAATGTGCGCCCCCCATTTCGTGCTTTTGTTTCTCAAGTGCTTTTATCTTAGTGTCCATTGATGTAGTTGAAGTTTCCACAGTAGCAATTCTTCCTCATCAACACCGTTCCAATTATGATATCGATCACTTTAGTAATGTTATCAGTCATCTTTTGAATCACCAGGTCCATTGTGCCTGGATCTGCAATGGTATTAGCTTCGCTAACATTAGTTAGCTCATCCTGCACATCTACAGGGGTGGTGGTTTTGGTCGAGTTCTTCAATGTTCTGCTGGGTATGTTGTCGGAAACATTTGAGAAATAGCCGTCAGGCCTTATTTCAAAAATTTGACCACTTTTTCAAGCTAAAAGATGAATATAAGAAAGAAATTAACGAATGCCACGGGAACTCTCTGAAACAGTGTTCTTTACAGTGTCATTTTTTATTAGTGTTTTAACGCTGTCTGATTTATTATGAGTGGTCTATTTTCATTTGGTCTTATCGGGTTTTTCAGAGAAAATGTACCTTAAAGGGGCACACACATGGAATTTTCTTATTTTCTGAGTTTTAATTAAACACGTGAATTATTTTGATAAGAAATGTACTGAAGAAACTTACTGACGGTTGTGGCTGTTTTGCGTGATGTTTTGTTGTCTCTACCTTCTTGCCCTTTGTGCTGTTATCGCTGCCAAATAATGTTTGTACCATTATTTGTGCTGCTACCATGTTGTGTTGCTACCATGTTCTTGTCATGTTGTGTTGCTACAATGCTGTGTTGTAATGCGTTTCTGCCTGGCTATGTTGTTGTCTTAGGTCTCTCTTGTCGTAATGTGTGTTTTGTCCTATATTTAAAAAATCCTAATTTTTAATCCCAGCCTCCGTCCCCGCAGGAGGCCTTTTGCCTTTTGTTAGGGCGTCGTTGTAAGTAAGAATTTGTTCTTAACTGACTTGCCTAGTTAAATAAAGGTTAAATAAAATGTAAAAAATACTGTAACCCTTGAATATGTAATATCGGTTATGTTATTGTTTTACATAATTAATCTAATAGAGAAATAACTTATTTGATAATTAATAGTTATGTGTGATTATGACCACGAGAAGGATAGACCTGCCTCTAGTCTATTTTACTATGAAGTTATGGGTACAATTTTTTATGGAGTTATTAAGGGTAGTAATTCTAATTTGATTTGTGTCAAAATGGGGAAAATTACAGGGTCCTTTTAGGTTTTTGAAGTTTACACACCTTGAGTGATATGTAGGAATGTATCGAATGATGTATGAAGGAGGGTATTGTTGTTTGTCTGTTTTGTTTCGATATAAATCTCACCAGATTGGGTCTGCTGGATGATCTGGATAATTTCCTGACCCTGTGCGATGAGGTTGACAGTGTGATAAGCTCATTTGGAAAATTGCTTCAACAGAATGTGATGTTATTTTCTTTGACATTTGTTTTAGAAATTGGTATTAAGAATATTGGTAAAAGTAATAATTTGTCATAGCCAATTCTTGTCTGAATTTCCTGAACCAGAAATGAACTAAACTGTTGTTCTGATCTGTCCTCTTTCAAAATTATGGAAAGGTGACTACAGATGGTATCTAGATGCATAGAAGGGACAATTTGACCAAACAGTGTGTGAACCTCAAAACCCCCTCTAACTGGAGTCCGAGCCAGCAACCGGTGTACAACATCCAGTTGACGCTATCAACTGCCTTTTCTCTAAGGAGTGCAACAGAAGTCCACGTGGAGTGAGCATGGAGGGAGATCGTTTCCAAAACCTCTCTCTGGTATACTGGTTGGCAAATAGACAAGACATAATTGGCATTGGATGTGGGGCTCAGATGATAAATTAGTCTGTTTGGGAAAATCAGATTATTCCTGAGACATTGAAATTTGGTTGGTCAACTGTGCCCGTAATTGATTTAGACTTGTCTGAAATTGTTATTTGGGGTATCAGGGGTATCAGGTTGATTGTGGAGGTCGACACACTGCTACGTTTATAGTAATTTAGACTAATAATGCATTGAGATACTGATCTGTAATTATAATTGTGATGAGAAAGTTAATACAATATATTCATTGTATGTTAAAACCTGTTATGGCAAGGCGTTCCCCCCCCCCCCCCCCCCCCCCCCCCATTCAGCTGAAAAGGTGGCGCAGGGAATTCAAAAAATATTCTTTCGAAATATTTAACTTTCACACATTAACAAGTCCAATACAGCTAATGAAAGATAAACATCTGGTTCATCTACCCATCATGTCCGATTTTTAAAATGTTTTACAGCGAAAACACAACATATATTTGTTAGACCACCATCGAATAAAAAAAAAACAGCAATTTTTCCCAGCCAAAGATAGTCACAAAAGCAGGATTAGAGATAAAATGAATCACTAACCTTTTGAAAATCTTCATCAGATGACATGTTACATAATACATTTGTTTTGTTCGATAATATGCACATTTATATCCACAAATCTCGGTTTACATTGACGCCATGTTCAGAAATGCCTCCAAAATATCCGGAGGAATTATAGAAAGCTACGCCAGATAACATAAATACTCATCATAAACTTTGACTAAAGATACATGTTCTACATATCATTAAAGATACACTGGTTCTTAATGCAACCACTGTGTCAGATTTTTTTTAAACGTTACAAAAAAAGCCTACCATGCAATAATCTGAGACAGCGCTCAAACGTAAATATATTTCTCCGCCATGTTCGGAGTCAACAGAAATACGAAATTACATCATAAATATTCCCTTACCTTTGATGATCTTTCATCAGAATGCAGTGCAAGGAGTCCTAGTTCCACAATAAATCGTTGTTTTGTTCCATAATGTCCAATACTAGTGTCCAATTAGCTGCATTTGCTAGCACTTTCAGCTCACGTGCCCAAAAGCTGACGTTTGTCCACGAGAACTCTGACGAAAACTTCAAAAATATATATTCCAGGTCGAATAAACTGGTCAAACTAAGTAGAGAATCAATCTTCAGGATATTATTTTCATATATATCCAATAACGTTCCAACCGGATCATAAGTTTTCATCTGCAGCCAAATGGAACGACGGTGGCACCCACAGACAAATGTGCCACAGGGAAATTGCATTCTGCTAAGACAGTGACTATTTCCCCTCCCATTCGGTCAAAGTTCACACCAGAGGCTCCATTCAGATCCATACCTTGTTTGGAAGTGAAGAGGTGATGACTTAAAATTAGACCCGCATTCAGAATTTCACTTCCTGTTTGGAAGATTGCCTGCCCTATGAGTTCTGTTATACTCACAGACATAATTCAAACAGTTTTAGAAACTTCAGTGTTTTCTATCCAATAGTAATAATAATATGCATATATTAGCAATCTAGGACAGAGTAGGATGCAGTTCACTACGGGCACGCAATTCATCCAAAGTGAAAATACTGCCCCCTATCCCCAACAAGTTTAATATAAATGTACCTTCTGCCATTATTAATGTGTGTTACATTGAGGGTTTTAATTTTGAGTGATATAATCACTGAAGAATATCATTCTAAATTGGGTTGGATAATTAATTGGGTTTTGATGGTTTATGATTTGTAAACTAAATGATTTTTAAAACTGACTGATTTGAGAAAGTTTTTAGCATGTTAACTATATGAGTGAAACAATTAATGTATTGATTGTTTGGATTGTTGTTAAGCTGATTGTGACCTGTGTAAAGAAGTTGTGTACCAAAGAGATTGATACTATTCTCAGCATTCCCTTGTGAATGGAGAGGGTGAACTCTGAGAGTGAAAGTGATCCTAATTTCTATCCATTGCCAAATTGAATTTGTGATGATAATGATAATACTCAGGAACTATAGCAGGTTTGTGCTAATGGCACATATCCATAGCCTCATAAATAGTGGGATCATGATGTTTATCCTGTATCATTAGGCACTAAATAGAAGAAATCTTACTTAAACCATGAGTCACTACCTGGATTTGTCAAACAAGATATAGTCATTTTTGTTTCTACCATCCTGACCAATGGGGGTGTGCTCAGAATCAACACAATGATTTGTTTTGTACTGATGAAAAATGTACTCTGACTTAGATTACGGATAATTGTTTTACGATATTGTAGTCTTTTTAAACCTTGTAATTCTTGAGAAAATTCTCAAAATGGGGGAATGTGAGGGCAAAATTACAAGATTATGTTATACTGTTTATACGTCAAATAAGGTTTGATGAGTACTCTTTCATGTGTCTGTGGGGCTTGAGCTGACAAGATGGGAGCAACCGAGATAGGGATAGCTTTGGAGTAGAACAATCCCTCATTGTCTCAAAATCATCCTTGCATCTGGGAGACTAAGCTGGGTGGGAATTAAAACAACACCAGGTGCAGATAATCACAATATGAACCCAGTGGCTTATGATTCCCCTTGGTCTGCATGGGAGGGGTGGAACCAGCCATGACTTAGCAGTAACTCTGGGTATTTCTTTCCTGTGGCAGTCCTCATGAGAGCCAGTTTCATCATAGCGCTTGATGGTTTTTGCAACTGCACTTGAAGAAACTTTCAAAGTTTGACCGTATTGACTGACCATATCTTAAAGTAATGGACTGTCATTTCTCTTTGCTTATTTGAGCTGTTCTTGCCATAATATGGACTTGGTCTTTTACCAAATAGGGCTTCTGTATACCACCCCTACCTTGTCACAACACGATTGGCTCAACTGCATTAAGGAAGGAAATTCCACAAATTAACTTTTAACAAATGCATTCCAGGTGACTATCTCATGAAGCCGGTTGACAGAATGCCAAGAGTGTGCAAAGCTGTGGCCACTTTGAAGAATCTCAAATATATTTTGATTTGTTTAACACTTTTGTTAATGGCATGATACCATATGTGATATTTCATAGTTTGTCTTCACTATCATTCTACGAAGTAGAATACGGTACAAATAAACTCTGGAATGAGTAGGTGTCCAAACTTTTGACTGGTACTGTATGCACAATGCAGGAACATGATACATAGTAGTACTTCAAAATACTTCTACAATGTGGCATGGAGCAAAATCTAAAACTTGTTGCAATGTAGTAGATTCTGTGATCAGTTGATTGTGTTAATCTATTTTTTACTTGCCAAAGACTACGACAGTGATACAATCGCTTCACAAAATATTTTGTGATGAGTTATACCATCCTATGAGGACATCCAACTTGCCAAGGCACGGTCAGTTATACGAGCATAATAGCCTAATAAATATTCTGAGGACATGAGAATAAGCAGATGTAATCATGAACGTACATTTGGCTCGGAGCCTTTTGGTGAAAATAAAAAGGAAACGGATATCAACGTTTTATTGTACAACAGTGCTAATACAAGTTAGGAAAAGATCATTAATATGTGACCAATCATCATCACCAGTAAAACACTAATTTCATAAAACACTGATGTAGTTTGACAGTGTCACATCATTAAAAAAGATTACTCCAACATAATATTTAACACAGAAGACAATGTGGGCACATGTATGGTGTATTCAGATCCATTGACTTTTTCCACATTGTTACAGCCTTAATCTAAAATGGATGACTTTTTTTTTTTTTTTATCTACACAATACTCCACGACAAAGCCAAAACGGGTTTTGCATTTTTTGTGCAAATGTATAAAAAATAAACATACCTTATTTACACAAGTATTCAGTCCCTTCGGTATGACACTCGAAATTGGGCTCAGGTGCATCCTGTTTCCATTGATCATCCTTGATGTTTCTACAACTTGACTGGAGTCCACCTCTGGTAAATTGATTTGGAAAGGCACACACCTGTCTATATGAAGGTACCACAGTTGACAGTGCATGTCAGAGCAAAAACCAAGCCATGAGGTCGAAGGAATTATCCGTAGAGCTCCTCAACAGGATTGAGTAAGGGCACAGATCTGGAGATGGGCACCAAAAAATGTCTGCAGCATTGAAGGTCCTCGGGAACACAGTGGCCTCCATCATTCTTAAATGGAAGAAGGTTGGAACCACCAAGACTTCCTAGAAGGCAACTGCCCAGCCAAACTGACCAATAGGGGGAGAAGGGCTTTGGTCAGGGAAGTGACCAATAACCCGATAGTTACTCTGACAGGGCTCCAGAGTTTCCCTGTGGAGATGGGAGAACCTTCCAGAAGGACAACCATCTCTGCAGCATTCCACCAATCAGGTCTTTATGGTAGAATGGCCAGACGGAAGTCACTCCTTAGTAAAAGGCACAACAGCCTGCTCGAGGTTAGCTAAAAAGGAACCTAAAGGACTCTCAGACCATGAGAAACAAGATGCTCTGGTCTGATGAAACCAAGATTGAACTCTTTGGCCTGATTGCCAAGCGTCACATCTGGGAGGAAATCTGGCACCATCCCTAGGTCGAAGCATGGTGGTGGCAGCATCATGCTGTGGGGATGTTCTTCAGCGGCATGGACTGGGAGAAGTCAGGATCGAGGGAAAGATGAACAGAACAAAATATAGAGAGATCCTTGATGATAACCTGCTCCGGGGCCCTCAGTACATCAGACTGGGGCAAAGGTTCACCTTCCAACAGGATAACGACCCTAAGCACACAGCCAAGACAACGCAGGAATGGCTTCGGGACAAGTCTCTGGGTGCCCTTGAGTGGTCCAGCCAGAGCCTGGACTAGAAACCAATCAAACATCTCTGGAGAGACCTGAAAATAGCTGTGCAGCGACGCTCCCCATCCAACCTGACAGAGCTTGCTTGAGAGGATCGACAGAGCTTGCTTGAGAGGATCTACAGAGAATGGGAGAAACTACCCAAATACGGGTGTGCCAAGCTTGTTGCGTCATACCCAAGAAGAGTCGAGGTTGTAATCGCTGCAAAAGGTGCTTCAACAAAGTACTGAGTAAAAGGGTCTGAATACTTAGTTAAATGTGATAGTGTTTATTTTTTAATACATTTGCAAACATTTCTAAGAACCTGTTTTTGCTTTGTCATTATGGGGTATGGTGTGTAGATTGATGAGGAAAATATACATTTAAGAATAATAACAAAATATGGAAAAAGTAAAGGGGTCTAAATACTTTCCAAATACAATGTATGACATAATGATGCTCATTTACTAAATGCGGTTGTTGTAACATTTGGATTTTCAACTCCTGATAAGAAACCCATCAAATTTGAGCACCTACTACATCAAGGATCAAGCAAGTAATTGTGCAATACCAGACATGTTGGTATGGAGTTGATGTTTAGATTTACTGTAAGATGTTGCGGTTGAGTTAAGATTAAAAACAAATGTATATTTTATCAAAAATAGCACCACTAATCATAACTCAGAAATTTCGCTTAAAATAAGACCAAATAAAAAGTGTAGATACTACACAAATGCTGCCTTAATTAGCAGCATGAAGGGGAAAAAAAGTCAACTGCCATATTTCATATAGAGACTAGCCCTTACTGCTACGATACCGCCTGCATACTTTACAATGCAATAGAGGGCCAAAGGATAATTTATGATAGACAAATTCAGCAGCAAAAGCCTATTTTGGTCACAGTCTTGAAGTCCATGGACAATGTAAAAGCAACGCAGGTTTTGGTTCATCACCAACCTTTGTCCTTCACTTTGAAATCACATCTGAAAACAAAGAAATGTTGACCAGAAAGAGATAGACTCATGCTGTAAGTAGGGTAAGCACTTGCAGAAGACATGAATGAGTTGTTGGCACTGGAATGTGGGGTTCTTAAAAGGAGATTGAGTTTCAGGGTGGGGTTCTCAGTGGTGGGCTCTCTCGCTGACCACGTCCTGCAGCCGTTTGAGCAGCACATCCTCGCTCTCGGGACACACCCGTTTGGTGGGGGATTCGCCCAAGTAGTCGCCCTCCATGGAAAAGGCCCTTTTCCTGCTCACCCCTCCCTGGCGGATCATCCGGTTGATGTCAGTCAGTTCCTGCGGAAGGAGGGGGTAAAGCACAGGTGAGCTAACATTAACATACAGACAGGAAGTAAAGGAACCTGAGCCAAAAGGGGTCCCCTAAATCCTGAGTGGCGCAGCAGTCTAAGGCACTGCACCTCAGTTCAAGAGGTGTCACTACAGTCCCTGGTTCGAATCCAGGCTGTATCACATCCGGCTGTGATTGGGAGTCCCATAGGGCAGCGAAAAATTGGCCCAGCCTCATCTGGGTTTGGCAGTCAGTGTAAATAATAATTTGTTCTTTAACTGACTTGCCTAGTTAAATAAACGTTTAAAAAAATCTGCCTCTCCTAGCGTACACCTGGCCATCAAATATATTTGAATTATTCCAGAGATAACACACCAGTCCTGATCAACTAATCATCAAGCCTTTGACTACTTCAATCAGGTGTGCTAGTTCAGCAAAATTGTGAAACGCCTGGGGCTCCCTGAGGAGAGGTTTGACAAACATCAAGGTAAATGGACTGAAATATAGTCCATAAATTACCTCATTGGAAAGAAAGGACCACACCTCCCCACACTTATGTGCAAAACATATTGCCTTAAACTATGGATAATGTTGATTCATGAGTTAATACATTGATTTATGTTAAAGCATGTGTATATGAACCATACAGACAACACAATTTGATGTAAAAAATGTGCATCTAAACTTCTGTACTGCCTCTTCAAAATACAAACACATACATGCATAAGGGTGGGGACATACTTTGGAGGGGCTGCCGTTGATCTTGTAGGTGTAGGCAGAGTTCGGGGTGAGACAGGAGCCGTTCTTGTGTGGGGACACGTAGATCGAGTGTCTCTGAGAGATGCGGCGGGGGGACAGGGGCTGGGCTCTCATCGAGGGGAACGGGGACAAAGGAGGGGCCTCCATCTGGAAGACAAGAGGGAACAAAACAACTAACTACAGACAACTAGCTCAGGACAGAAGTATACCCATGATTAAAGTTGAATTAGTATATACTGTCCAACGAAATGCTAACATGCAGGTTCCTTCGACAATGCAACAATAAGAAATAACATGAACAGAAAGTAAATGGCACAGTAGAATATAAGAAAGCACAATTTATAGTAAAATATTTACACAGGGTATCAGGGAAGGGGGGGATTAGAGGGCAATTGTTTAAATTGTGCAGTATTAGCAATAGTAGAGAAGAGTCTGCTATCGGCAGTTGTGATTTGTGTGTAGCATGAATGTATGTATGTAGCATGAATGTGTGTGTGTGTGAGTGCATGTGTGCCATGGCGTGGAGAGTCAGTGCAGGTGATCAGACCAGTTCAGATCGTGTGTAGATAGAAATGGTCTACCGAGCCTGTTGGTATCAGACCTCATACCATACCCTGTTGTCCATGCTGGGGGCAGCGTATCGTAGGGCAAAGCCCTTAATCTTCAGCACATAGACAGAGTTGTAGAACTGGATGAGGTCGCCGCGCTCCTCGCCTTGGGCGAGATCCTCCTCTCTGCTGCTCTGGTCGGCTTTCTCAGCAGCTGAAATTAAGGCTGGTGGATGCTTTGTTCAGTAATGGATACTCATATCACCAAAGAGTCTGCCTACCGTTATGTTAGCAGTTGATGTTATTCTTCAATAACACAGACCCCAAAGCAAATCAGGGGGAGGAAACCAGGTTTACTCAAAGAGGACAAATCATGCTTGGAAGTAGGTGGTAATTTCTTCCCTGTCCTCAGTGATTCTCTCCACAGAACAAAGGGACAGGATGTAGTGTTATAACCCAGCCCTAGCCTGTGGTTGACTAACTATAATTCCTTGCAATAAAACTGGGCCAATGGCCAGATAACAAGTATCCTATTTCAGGTTCAATGTATAAACAATTTGGACCAATGAGAACTTGTCATGTAGCTATGAGTCCCAGACTGAAATTCCTCCCATGTCTCTGACCCATTGATATTACAGAAGAAAAAAACACTTTCCATTGACCTTTCGTCCTCTGCGTTGCGTATTTATCTTCAAAATATGCTTACAGTATCAATATAATTTTTTGATATATAATTAAAAAATAATATATTTTTTTTCTCATAATTTCTGTGCTAGAAACAAACCATATGAAACCAACATTTTTAAACAGCTGGACATTCATTCAGGTTACATACAGTGGGATTCATTTCCAGAGTCTTTCTCAGGGCGGAGGTATCTTTTAGTGGGGCGAAAATAACTCTGAACCACCTGGCTATACTCCAGTAGTGGACAGCTGCAGATAGAAAGGCTATTTGGGGGTGTGCTGTCTTACATGTTCCACCAGAGGGGTCCACTTCCATGTTCTCGTCTGAGGGCTGTTCTCTGGTGCTGCTGGGTCGGATGAGGACACTGCGGTAGACCTGTGGAGTGAGCATAAACAAGAGCCATAAGGAACACATCACTCAAATTATTTTTTGACTTCACGGCAGGCACAAATTCTATATATGTAATATAATATTAGTGGTCTACATTAAAATCGGTTTTCTGACTATGCACACCTCCCTCTGCAGAAGTGTTTGAGAAGATCTTGAAATAAATTCAGAAAAACCTAGCATGTGGGGTCACTTACATGACTGCTGGCTTGTGGTTGACTGCGGTAACATTTCATGATGTCCTGGAATGTGTGGCCTTCTTTCGTAATCTACAACATTCATATGTACACTATTAATAGGAATCCAAGCAACAATCACTCAGGTAAGAAAAAACACGGTTGAATGTCTGTATGACAGCAGTAAAACGTGTTTGTGCCAGGGATCGGCAAGACATGGCCTTCTTCCTCTGGGTACAGCTTTTTTTAAATCCAAAAACAAAACAAAAATCTGTGGGTTCTACTACCCTAACACATAATTGTTTTAAGATTACTATTTGATTATCTATTGAAGGACGGACACCTAGAGATCAGAAACAGATGTGTAAAAAAAAAATGAAAATAGCTATCGAATATTGGGAGGATTTATATGCGGAATATGCAGTCAGAATAATATTCTACAGTGAAAATGAGTCAATTCTGCTGAAGGTAATATTGAGTCAATAAGATAAGGTGATTAGGAGGCTTCTTTATAATATGGGCCATCCGGAGTATGGCATTTATCGCAGTAGGATGGACACATACATTGTATTATTGAGTCAATTGTCAGATTACAGTTTCCCCTCGAGGAAATGTGCCATAGATGCGGTAGAGAAATGTGCCATAGATGCGGTCAATCGAACTTGACCAAAACAATGGTGTTACCATGGAAACACATGGGGGGGGGCCATGGGTTAAGATCCAGTCTCCTCATTGCCCCCTGGCAAAATCTACCTACATTCACACTATCGTTTGTGCATTTCAAACTGTTGAGGCAAAAAAATAGATATATTTCTCAAACCACAGTATAATGCTTTTTGTATGGATGCCAACCCCAACACGTGTTCATGTCATCGTTACCAATCAACTGCATTGCAGTTAAAAACAACAACTGACTACCACCACCGAATTCAGTATGCGAGCTATGCTAACCAGCTTATAAAAATGGGAGTTAGCATTTAGCAGTCACTTCTAAAATTGAAAAGGGACAACTTCCACATGTTATGAAGTGAAAACAGCCAAATATATCAAAATCGGACAATATCCACGCCGTTAGATCAGATTTGTTAAATGTGCACCATTCCAATGTCTCCTGTACTGCATCTATGTTTAAATATGAGATGAGGGCAAGCAGATCAACACAGGTAGGTCCCATTATTCACCATTTTGGGCAGTTTGTCCATTATAACAACTACATAAGCATGTGCACCCACAGAATTAAAATGCCATTCTAATGCCATGTCTGAGCCAGCCATGTCACAACTAATCAATACATTCCGTTTAAACATTCTGGTGACTAGGGAACATAAAACACCAGTTTTAACAAGACAATCTAGCAGATTCCTCCTGAGGTAAAGTTATTACAGCCTAGAAAACACGGCGAGATCTGTGCCAAACAGTCCTCTAAGAGCTCCAGACAGGGGCACTCTCAAGGGCACTGACCTAGCCGCCGGCTACGTCAGGCGATCCATGGTGCGATGCACCAAGGGACCCTGGACGGTCTGAAAATTATCACTCTTTTGTATGTTTGATTCAACGGACAGATGGGAAGAGTAGTGGGGCTGAGATTCGAGAAGAGACATGTGCTGTCGGCATTGGTGGTGACTGCTAGACCAACCGTTGCCCAAAAGATGACCTCTACCTTGGATTAGCGAGGGTTCCAAAAAGAGGCTGTACTACTAGGAGGCAGTAGTATTGTTTACAGAACCACCAAAATCCACTGTATTCAAAAGTGTTTTAAACCCGCAAACACCTGCAGTTCTTCAATAAAATAATGAATCCAAAGAACTCATTACAAATGTTTTCAGTCAGATTTCTTGATGGTGCAGAAAAGTATTAGATATTCTACATTAAGAAACAAGGGAATGCATTTGTCAAATTTGAATAGAAAGGGTATTCTGTGTTTTAATGTGTTCCACATAAGTATAACCAATTTTCCTGTGAATTGAAAAAGAAAGATTAATAAATAATTTTATTATGGTGCACATAAGAAATAAAAACAAGAAAGTACCATACTAAGTACTAGGTGCCCTGCATGACACAGAAATAATCAAGTCATTATCAATGTGTCAATCCCTCTGTTCAAGACCAACAGAACATCGCTCAACTCATTCAGTGAATCCAGAAACACAGCCACGTAGAAAGCCATTTAGCAGTTGATCTCAAGAGGCTTAATCAATGCATTCAACTGAAGATGGTAAAACAACAAAAATGAGCAAATCTTTCTCCTCAGTGCTTTAGTACCTTAGAGATGATGTAGATGGAGCAAAGGAGGAGCTGGTCCAGGTGTCTGTCCTTCATCAGCTCCGGACACTGGACGATGGAGTGCTCAAAGCAAGTCCAGATCTTGCCCCGCAGCTCTGCCGAGATGTCCAGCCTAACGCACAGATCTCTCAGCCGCACACTGGCCAGGTGGTACACCTACAGAGAGCAGGGGGGGGGGGAATGAGAGCGAGAGAGCACAAGGGCGAGAGAGCGCGAGGGAAAGTGTGCGAAAGCGAGCACGAGAGGGGGCGAGAGAGAGAGCGAGTGCGAGGCAGGGCGAGAGAGAGGCGGACGAGAGAGAGCGAGCGCGAGGGGGCGAGAGAGAGAGGGGGCGAGAGAGAGAGGGGGCGAGAGAGAGAGGGGGGGGGTGAGAGAGAGAGGGGGGGTGAGAGAGGGGAGGGCGAGAGCCAGGGAAAGAGTGTGCGAAAGAGAGAGCGAGGGGGGGGGGGGGGCGAGAGAGAGCGAGGGGACGAGAGAGGAAGAGGGGGGGGGCGGTGAGAAAGAGGGGGGGCGAGAGCAAGGGAATGAGTGCGAAAGCGAGCGCGAGAGGGGGCGAGAGAGAGAGCGAGCGAGAGAGAGCGAGCGCGGGGGGGGGCGAGAGAGAGCGAGCGCGGGAGAGAGCGAGCGCGAGGGGGGGCAAGAGAGAGCGAGCGCGACGAGAGAGAGCGAGCGTGAGGGGGGGGCGAGAGAGCGAGCGAGGGGGGCAAGAGAGCGAGCGAGGGGGGGCGAGAGAGCGAGCGAGCGAGGGGGGGCAAGAGAGCGAGCGAGCGAGGGGGGGCAAGAGAGATAGCGAGAGGGGGGGGCAAGTGAGAGAGCGCGAGGGGGTCGAGAGAGAGCGCGAGGGGGTCGAGAGAGAGCGCGAGGGGGGTCGAGAGAGAGAGCGAAGGGGGGTCGAGAGAGGGGAGGGCAGGAGCGAGGGTAAGAGTGTGTGAAAGAGAGAGCGAGGGGGGGCGAGAGAGAAAGAGGGGGGGGGGGCGGTGAGAAAGGGGGGGGGGGGCGAGAGAGAGCAAGCGCGAGGGGGGGGCGAGAGAGCGAGCGCGAGGGGGGGCGAGAGAGAAAGAGGGGGGACGAGAGCGAGGGGGGGTGAGGGCGAGCGAGAGCGAGTGCAAGGGGGGGGGGGCGGGCGAGCAGGAATGTGTCTCAGCTGGCTGAAGATTTTCAACGCTCCAAGAGTGAAACATTTTAGTTATTTGTAGCGGCTAGTACTACGTACACCATTATTCATCATTTGTGTTGCATGTAAAAATAAAGGCCCCCTGAGGATAATGACTGTGTGCTGTTCTCTGGGATAGATACGTGGAATGGCTGGGGGAACCCAAGGACAGGTTTGAGAACCACTGATATAGGGAATAGGGTGCCTTTGTGACGCAGCCTGTGTGTCCTCTTTCACCTTCCTGAAGAAGAGGGCCAAGGAGCCGGTGCGTCGGGGCCGGCTCTGTTGGGGGTCTGGCTGAGCCTGGGGTGCCGGGATGGGCCGGCTGGGGGAGGCTGTCAAGAGGACCTGGGCTGTAATGGGACTGCCGGGCTCCCCCCTGGTCTGTACCTGGATCAGCGTGATGCCTCCCAGATCATTCTTTATACCTGGGGATCACATAGGCACATTGTACTCAGAACAGGGGGCGATTGGCTTGTGAACGATTGGCTTGTGGAGGCGTTGCACAAGTTCATATCAATAAATTTACCAAAAGTGTGTTACGCATAAAGTTGCAAAGGGAGGGTATATTACGGGAAACTGATTTCAGCAGTAAACTACCAGAATTTAATGGCCTTTTTGTGTACAGGGGTCTGTAATGCAATTTTCTCTTGAACTATATGGTCTATCCAATAGAAACTCATGGACACAGATATAAAAAATGATATATATATATATATATATACACACTGCTCAAAAAAATAAAGGGAACACTAAAATAACACATCCTAGATCTGAATGAATGATTCTTTTTAAATACTTTTTTCTTTATATAGTTGAATGTGCTGACAACAAAATCACACAAAAATGATCAAATGGAAATCAAATGTATCAACCCATGGAGGGCTCAGTAGTGTTTGTGGCCTCCACTTGCCTGTATGACCTCCCTACAACTCCTGGGCATGCTCCTGATGGGGTGGAGGATGGTCTCCTGAGGGATCTCCTCCCAGACCTGGACTAAAGCATCCGCCAACTCCTGGACAATCTGTGGTGCAACGTGGCATGGCGTTGGTGGATGGAGCGAGACATGATGTCCCAGATGTGCTCAATTGGATTCAGATCTGGGGAACGGGCGGGCCAGTCCATAGCATCAATGCCTTCCTCTTGCAGGAACTGCTGACACACTCCAGCCACATGAGGTCTAGCATTGTCTTGCATTAGGAGGAACCCAGGGCCAACCGTCTGAGGATCTCATCTCGGTACCTAATAGCAGTCAGGCTACCTCTGGCGAGCACATGGAGGGCTGTGCGGCCCCCCAAAGAAATGCCATCCCACACCATGACTGACCCACCGCCAAACCGGTCATGCTGGAGGATGTTGCAGGCAGCAGAATGTTCTCCACGGCGTCTCCAGACTCTGTCACGTCTGTCACATGTGCTCAGTGTGAACCTGCTTTCATCTGTGAAGAGCACAGGGCGCCAGTGGCGAATTTGTCAATCTTGGTGTGCTCTGGCAAATGCCAAACGTCCTGCACGGTGTTGGGCTGTAAGCACAACCCCCACCTGTGGACGTCAGGCCCTCATACCACCCTCCTGGAGTCGTTTTCTGACCGTTTGAGCAGACACATGCACATTTGTGGTCTGCTGGAGGTCATTTTGCAGGGCTCTGGCAGTGCTCCTCCTGCTCCTCCTTGCACAAAGGCAGAGGTAGCGGTCCTGCTGCTGGGTTGTTGCCCTCCTACGGCCTCCACGTTTCCTGATGTACTGGCCTGTCTCCTGGTAGCGAATCCATGCTCTGGACACTACGCTGACAGACACAGCAAACCTTCTTGCCACAGCTCGCATTGATGTGCCATCCTGGATGAGCTGCACTACCTGAGCCACTTGTGTGGGTTGTAGACTCCGTCTCATGCTACCACTAGAGTGAAAGCACCGCCAGCATTCAAAAGTGATCAAAACATCAGCCAGGAAGCATAGGAACTGAGAAGTGGTCTGTGGTCACCACCTGCAGAACCACTCCTTTATTGGGGGTGTCTTGCTAATTGCCTATAATTTCCACCTATTCCATTTGCACAACAGCATGTGAAATTTATTGTCAATCAGTGTTGCTTCCTAAGTGGACAGTTTGATTTCACAGAAGTGTGATTGACTTGCAGTTACATTGTGTTGTTTAAGTGTTCCCTTTATTTTTTTGAGCAGTGTATATTAATACTAAATAGTTAAACTATAAATGTCCAAAGTAACCATAGATGACTGAAAATTCAGGAAAACTAGTTGCGTGTGTGATGGTACCAAATTGATCATGATTTTTAGTCGCTACTCAATCTTCGAGAATAACTTAACACATTCTATATTAATTTATTTGTTAGCTGAAGTCTGCAGACCATTTATCAGAGATTGTTATACAAGATACGGACAAAATAAATCTGAGGACACCACTATCCTCTAGAACCGTAGTGGTATCCTTTAGGGTTTGTTCGTCGCTTTTTAAAGGCATTCTCCTTAATTAAAAAATAAACATCAGCCACAAGATGGGTATGGGTAAATCCAGTGGTTTAAAGTACTTAAGTTAAAATACTTTAAAGTACTCCTTAACTAAGTAGTTTTGGGGTATCTGTATTTCACTATTTATATTTTTGACAATTTACTTTTGTTTCACTACATTCCTAAAGAAAATAAATGTACTTTTTAATCCATACATTTTCCCTGACACCCAAAAGTACTCGTTACACTTTGAATGCTTAGTAGGTCAGGAAAACTGTCAAATTCATGCGCTTATCAAGAGAACAACTTTGGTCATCCCTACTGCCTCTGATCTGGTGGACTGACTAAACACACATGCTTCATTTATAAATTATGTCGAGTGTTGGATTATGTCCCTGGCTTTCAGTAAAAAACTAGAAAATGGTACCATCTGGTTTACTTAATATAAGGAATTTTAAATTATTTGTACTTTTCCTTTTGATAATTAAGTATACTTAAAACCAAATACTTTTAGACTTTTACTCAAGTAGTATTTTACTGGGTGACTCACTTGAGTAATTTTCTAAAAAGCTTTACTTTTATTCAAGTATGACAATTGGGTACTTCTTCCACTGCTGGGTAAATACGTGTTAATTCAATCTCTTTTTGACAGCACCCCTTTTGGTTTAAACAAATATTTCCATACATGTTTTCACATAGAAGAAGTGGCCAGAAAGTTACTTTTTAGAGTCCAAAACATTCTGGTGAAAAAAAAATTGCTTGAATAAAAAGTCATTTTCAACTTACCGTCAATTATCTAAAAATGCGGAAACAGCCATTTGTTTTCCATATTTGCATTAGGGCTGGGAATTGCCTGGGACCGATATTAATCACGATACTTAAGGTGCCGATACGATTTTCACGATTCTATATGTATTGCGAGTCAATGTTCCAAACATTTGCTCACCATGTCTGCTGCTGAGGGAAAAGAGAGCCATGAGAAAAATTTGTTTTGATCAGTCATGGAAATAAGTGCTAAAATCTAATTGGCTCCCTATTTAAAAAATATGGAGAACAATGTAGCATAGACCCTATTTCACATCAGCTGAGGTTGTGTTTTGCCTACCATCGGTTGAGAGACAAATTTGTCTTGAATACAGGATGGGTGTCATTTCTATCATATAAATATAACTCATTTAACGAACCTATCCCTTAAAGACACTGCAATATAGCTGGTACACCATTGAAATGTAAAATTGAATTTATTTTTTACTTCTAATTACAACGACAAAGATGGCTGCCGGTCCACCCACTGCTAACTTAAAATTGTCATGTCTATTCTATTATCTACATTTCAATAGGTTTCCTATGGAGAATTGACAGTATAATAAAGCCCCCCCCCCCCCCCCCCCCCAAAAAAAAAGATATTCCCACTCAACTCAACATTCTCTTTGTGGTACCATTTAAAAAGTACATTTATAAGCCAAAACCTGACAACCAGCCTGTATTCAAGAGCATGTTGTGGCTCAACCGATGGCTAGCACAACACAAAAACCTTCGATCAGGGATGTGCGCCACACAAAAATCTGAACTCATCCAGTGGCTCACGGGTCTGCATACCTGAAATAAAACGGTATTTGTCACATGCACAGAATACAACAGAGAAATGCTTACTTACAAGCTCTTAACCAACAATGCAGTTAGGATTTTTTTTAAAGAAAAAACAAATAATTAAAGAGCAGCTGAAAATAACAATAGTGAGGCTATATATAGGGGGGTACCAGTACAGAGTCAATGTGCAGGGGCACCGGTTAGTTGAGGTAATATGTACATGTAGGTAGAGTTATTAAAGTGACTATGCATAGATAATAAACAGAAAAGCAGCAGCGTAAGAGGGGGGCAATGCAAATTATTAATGCAAATGGGTAGCCATTTGATCACATGTTCAAGAGTCTTATGGCTTGGGGGTAGAAGCTGTTTAAAAGCCTCTTAGACCTAGACTTTACGATCCGGAACCGCTTTCCGTGCAGTAGCAGAGAGAACAGTCTATGACTAGGGTGGCTGTAGTCATAGACAGTTCCTACATCCATACCAACAGTCTGGGGGCCCTAAGTGAAATTGTGAGCAAAACATTTCAGAAGCCACCCTCTTGACAACGTTTGATCCGGGGGACTACAAAAAGCAACACTAGCTGCCAATCCCTACCTTAGATGTAAAATATGGTCTAAACTACAACAGTAATTGAGGATAATGGTATGTTTTTTAATTAAAAATAATTTCCCCCCCAGAAGTTATCAAATAGTTTGACAACCCTGTTTGTAAGCTTTTAAATTATGTTGATCTTTTCCAGTGATTAAGACATGGATATTTCATGGTATGCAAAATGGGTCAACTCTAAGCACCTTTATCTGTTAAATGTTTTGGCATTCAGGTCCAAAAAGTAACTTTCTGAGCACTTCTACAATGGGTAAATATGTATGGAAGGTTCCGTTCAAATCAAAAGGGGTGCTATCAAAAAGTGATTGAATTCAAATGGATTGATCCGTATAAATCATTAATTTAACTGACCAAAAATGTGTATAAATACCACAGCGTGCGATGAGTGTTATCATCGCAGGTGTACCTTGCAGTGGGATGCTGAGCTGCTGGCCGTTGGCTGTGGTCATATTGAGTATGGTGGGAGTGTCGATCTTCAGCGTCCCGCCGGGTGTGAACATGAGCCTCTTGGCAAGGGACGGAGACTGCTGGGCCTGGCTGCTGCTGTCGTCCCCAAACAGACGCCGCTTGGCACTGCCCGCCGCCGGGGAGCTGTAACGGTCGTGGACGGATAAGGGCGACGGAGGAATGTCTGGGAAAAGGAAAAGAGGTTCAGTTTGTTAGACTTAAAAGAGCATTCATTTTCCTGGGGAACTTAGCATAAGCCTGAGTAGAAAATTACGTGGCTTTATTTCATCGTAACACAGACGGGCACAGAATTTAGAGCTTTCATGTTATTGTACATCCATATTGTTATAGGACAATATGGATGTACAGTCTACTGTTATCAAAAGGGACATTAAAGTCACACCACTCCATGTGAACCCGAAGATTATGATACAACCTCCCTCTAGTGGCTGAGTGAGGACACACTGACATAAAATACTGACATACACCAAAAGGAGAAAAATAAGAAATGCTGACATATTGTCTCTTTCTCAATTTAGATGTTCTCAATTCCTCACATCCCTTCTACCTGCCTCTTTCTGAAGCAGATTTGATAAGGTCCTTGTAGCTTCTCCTCCAATGCGGTTGAGGTGGGAAGGAGATACAATGCGAGGAATCGTGGAAAGACTAATTGAGAGAGAGGCTCTAACACCTCAAGGTGGCCTACCTTTGCGTGCGCTGCTCAGGCCCGTCCTAAACTCGCGGATGCGAGGGTGGATGATGGGGGAGAGGGCCACCAGAGGGAGGTGGGAGGGACCAGCACTACTGCTCCCCGTGTCAAAACTACTGGGGAAGTTCACCTGGATATGGTAGGGGGAGGAAGATCAGTTAGGAATAGTTAAGAATCGATATATTTGTAAATGGTTAACTGACACCTGGCCTTATGAGAATTCAATTTGGTCCATGTTACCTTGGATCACGTACTTCTACTATTATATGGCTTGCATTATTGTAATTTGTAGGGTTTAAGTGCCAAATCAAAATGCACTAGGCACAGTTAACCACAGAAATGCTTTGTCAGTTAAAGACAGAGCCAGGATCTAGCTCACCACATTCCAAAAGTTCAATTAATGCATCTTATAACTTATTAACCACAACAGTAAAAAAAATAAAAAATAAAAAATCTGATGTACAGTAGATCCCCCATGGGCTGTGCATTGTAGTTGTAGTGTTTCTTGGGTGCTCACCTCCTCCACGGTGGGGACCTTGTTGTGAGCCTGCTCCAGGGCCTCCCACAGCACAGAGTCTGCTGTCCAGGCCCGGCACTCCAGCACCTGCTCTTCGATGGAGTTCAGGTGCTTCACCATGTCCCGGGACAGGCCCTCTTCCGAGCGGATGAACACCTCAATCACCTGCATGTGCACATTTTCAGCGTAGTTTGACATCAGATAGTGTGTGTGTGTACCAGTAGACATTTTTATTTCACCAGGTAGGCCGGTTGAGAACAAGTTCTCATTTACAACTGCGACCTGGCCAAGATAAAGCAAAGCGACAAAAACAACAGTTAAACAAACAAACGTACAGTCAATAACACAATAGAGAAAATCTATGTACAGTAATAGATAGGCAATAAATAGGCCATAGAGGTGAAATAATTAGAATTTTGTATTAACACTGGAGTGATAGATGTGCAGATGATGATGTGCAAGTAGAGATACTGGGGTGCAAAAGAGCAAGATAAATAACAATATGGGGATGAGGTAGTTAATGTTAAGTTCATGTTTTAAGTATCCCAATATTTCTGTTATTGCGGGGCTATCACTCAGTCAAGAGTACGCATGCGCATGAAGTCTGGTGGTTGGTGGACCTAGCCTTGAGAATAATGGCAACCTTTGAGGGTGTTCATACGGTATAGTAAAATTTGTTAAACTGGAACCTTGTCGTTGTGTCATTTCGAGTTAACAGTTGAGTGTGTCATTTACAGATGGGCTGTGTACAGGTATAGTGATCGGTAAGTTGCTCTGACAGCTGATGCTTAAAGTTAGAGAGGGAGATAAGTGTCCAGCTTCAGTGATTTTAGCAATTTGTTCCAGTCATTGGCAGCAGAGAACTGGAAGGAAAGGCGGCCAAAGGAAGTGTTGGCTTTGGGGACGACCAGTGAAATATACCTGCTGGACGTGCTCAATGGGATTGAGATCCGGGCTCTTCGCTGGCCATGGCAAAACACTGACATTCCTGTCTTGCAGAAAATCACACACAGAACGAGCAGTATGGCTGGTGGCATTGTCATGCTGAAGAGTCATGTCAGATAAGCCTGCAGGAAGGGTACCACATGAGGGAGGAGGATGTCTTCCCTGTAACGTACAGTGATGAGATTTCCTGCAATGACAACAAGCTCAGTCCGATGATGCTGTGACACACTGCCCCAGACCATGACGGACCCTCCACCTCCAAATCGATCCCGCTCCAGAGTACAGGCCTCGGTGTAACGCTCATTCCTTCGACGATGAACGCGAATCCGACCATCACCCCTGGTGAGACAAAAGCGCGACTCGTCAGTGAGTCTTTTTTCCAGTCCTGTCTGGTCCAGCGACGGTGGGTTTGTGCTCATAGGCGACATTCTTGCCGGTGATGTCTGGTGGGGACCTGTGGACAGTCTGAGCACTGATGGAGGGATTGTGCGTTCCTGCTCTAACTCGGGCAGTTGTTGCCATCCTGTACCTGCCCCGCAGGTGTGATGTTCGGATCTACCGATCCTGCGCAGGTGTTGTTACACGTAATTTGCCACTGCGAGGACGATCAGCTGTCCATCTTGTCTCCCTGTAGCTCTGTCTTAGGTGTCTCACAGTACAGACATTGCAATTTATTGCCCTGGCCACATCTGCAGTTCTCATGCCTCCTTGCAGCATGCCTAAGGCACGTTCACGCAGATGAGCAGGGACTTTTGTTAAAGTGACTATGGATAGATAATAACAGAGTAGCGGCAGAGTAGAAAGGGGGGGGTTGATTAGAATCTACTGTGATTGAGTGTTTGCGTGCGAGTGCAGCTAGGCGGCGGGCCACTTACCTTGAAGAAGTAGAACGGTCGTAGTTTGAAGATGCTGATGATCCAGGGGAAGGTGCGCTGGGAGCTGTATGCAAACAGCACCACCTCCAGACAGCAGGCCATCAGAGAGCAGTGGAAGATGTCCTGCTCCAGCAGCACCTAGAATGTTCAGTCATTGGCACACTGAATGTCCAACAGTCTGATGCAATGCACCATCACACATTAGCTTTGCTATTCTTCATATCTGTAAGCGTTAGTTACCATATAGATGTGTGCCATAGCATGAAACAGAAGAAAGCGGTCTGAAACAGAGAGGCACTATCTGAACTCGTCCAATAAACACTTTTTCAGTTGTCATTTCATATACTGTGTACCCTAATGAACACGACCCAGGTGTAACTTACAGCCATGTCTTTGCCGTGCAGCCTCCTTGTCTCTTGGGCCATGACGTTCTCAAGGATCTTGTAATAGAGGATTTCAGCCAGCTTCATCCTGTTCTCAGCAAAATCTGAACGAAGGGGCCAAGAAATGGCATTAAGAAGAACATGCAAGCTTTCATTGACCCATTATCTTAATTCAATAGTGGTCTTGTGTCTGCTTTTTGCCTGATCAAACGTAGAAGTAATATGCATAGAAAACAGAACATGCACAGTAGATGGAGACACCTCATAATTTTGAGGCATGTTTGACAGAACACTTAAGGTAAATAGCAAAAGAGTGTTTGAGCAGTTGTGTACTAAGTCCACTTTGTGTACCAATGTTTACTTTTTGACATTTGTGATGTACCCCGTCTCCAAGCATATTTAACCCCTATTTCTACATGCTCAATGTATTCCATCTGCATGTGTGTCTGGTATCTCACCCATGTGTGATCCAGGCAGCTCCTCTGAGTCCTTTGTGTAATGTTGCTTAAACGTCTCGCCCAGGGTTTTCACTCTGCTCAGAATGGCTACGATGGGGTCCCGCGAACATGACCTACAGATGGAAAAAGTCACAGGGCCAAAACAGTTAAACACCACATACCGTCCAATTCAAGTCGCAGTGGCCTCTGTTTCTCCTCTCCCTGGGACTTGATTTATCAACCAAAATCACAGTTAGGGGCAATTACATTTCAATGTGAAAATTTTAATTTTCGTTTACTTCCTGAATTGTAATTGACCCAAAACCAGATTAACATACCTAGTTTAGACAAAACTATTTAACATGTAGCAACGGTTTCCCAGACCCTTGTTATAAACCCAGTCCTGGACTAAAACACACTTTCAAATGGAGATTCTCCATAGATTCGACATTTTTAATCCAGGAAGAGGCTTCATCTCAGATCTGGGTCCATGAAAATGTCCCTATACACTAATGGACATTTGAGGCAGTGGATGTGAGCTTACTTGAATATCTGCATCAGGGCCTCGCTGGGGGCGCTACGCAGGCCCGAGACCATGCTCTGGAGTCGGCTGACGCTTTGCGTGGCCGAGGACACGGGGGTCACCAGTAGCTCCTTCTCCTTCAGGTAACGCCTGCCTGTCAGAGGAGTGGAGGGGGCCAGGGTGCGCTTCTGCACACAGACACACACACGACAGAAAAAGGTTTTATTTCCTATCAAAGTCATAGGAGTCACATGATCTCTGTTTAAGCCCCTTAAAACTTGTTTGGGATAGGGGGCGGTATTTTGACGTCCGGATGAAAAGCGTGCCCAAAGGAAACTGCCTGCTACTCAGGCCCAGAAGCTAGGATATGCATATAAAATTTGAAGATTTGGATAGAAATCACTCTAGAATTTCTAAAACTGTTAGAATAATGTCTGAGTATAACAGAAGCAAAAACCAGAGGACAAACCATTAAAAATAAATACCACTGATTTCATTGGGTGAAATCGTCCCCGATTGCAGTTCCTAGGGCTTCCACTAGATGTCAACAGTCTTTAGAAAGAGTTTCGGGCTGGTTTTTGGAAAAATGAGGTAGAAGTTGTATTTTTTTTAACCTCTTGAAACTCTGGGGCAGTATTTCATTTTTGGATAAAAAAACGTTCCCGTTTTAAGCGGGATATTTTGTCACGACAAGATGCTCGACTATGCATATAATTGACAGCTTTGGATAGAAATCACTAACGTTTCCAAACCTGCAAAGATATTGTCTGTGAGTGCAACAGAACTGATGTTACAGGTGAAACCCAGATAAAAATCCAATCAGGAAGTGCCCCATATTTTGAAAGCGCTGCATGCCAATGACTCCTTATATGGCTGTGAATGGGCTACGAATGAGCTTACGTTTTCTACATATTCCCCAAGGTGTCTACAGCATTGTGACGTCTTTTTACGCATTTATGTTGAAGAATAGCCGTAAGGGACCACATTGAGCAAGTGGTCACATGATGGCTACCGCAGAAAATCTTGCATAAAGTACAGAAGTAGCCATTATTCCAATCACTTCTAATGAGAAACCAATTGTCCCGGTGGATATATTATCGAATAGATATGTGAAAAACACCTTGAGGATTGATTCTAAACAACGTTTGCCATGTTTCTGTCGATATTATGGAGCTATTTTGGCGTTGTAGTGACCGCATTTTCCAGTCGATTTCTCAGCCAAACGTGAAGAACAAACGGGAGCTATTTCGCCTACAAAAATAATATTTTTTGGAAAAAAGGAACATTTGCTATCTAACTGGGAGTCTCGTGAGTGAAAACATCCGAAGTTAATAGGTAAATTATTTCATTTGATTGCTTTTCTTATTTTCGTGAAAATGTTGCCTGCTGCTAGCAGGGCATAATGCTATGCTAGGCTATGATACACAAATGCTTGTCTAGCGTTGGCTGTAAAGCATATTTTGAAAATCTGAGATGACAGGGTGATTAACAAAAGGCTAAGCTGTGTCTCAATATATTTCATTTGTGATTTTCATGAATAGGAATATTTTCTAGGGATATTTATGTCCGCTGCGTTATGCTAATTAGTTTCAGGCGATGATTACGCACCCGGATCCGGGAAGGGTAGTATCAAGAAGTTAACAACAAGTTAAGCTTTATTTTGTTGTATTTCACTTGTGATTTCATGAAAGTTTCATATTAATAGTAATTTGGCGCTCTGCCATTTCACCGGATGCTATCGAGGTGTCCCGCTAGTGGCAGGATTTTGATTTGTGACTGAAAATGG
Organism: Oncorhynchus mykiss; assembly: GCF_013265735.2. Lineage (NCBI taxonomy): Eukaryota > Metazoa > Chordata > Actinopteri > Salmoniformes > Salmonidae > Oncorhynchus > Oncorhynchus mykiss. The sequence continues at coordinate 37,570,515 of NC_048581.1, read as the reverse complement.
GAGAGTGGACTCACTCTTTCACATTTTATTCACAACATTATTTAGCGAGATGACATTAGCAAAGATGTGGCGAACACAGACAAGACAGAGGGCATTTTTTTAGCAGCATGTGGCAATTTAATTAGAAAAATCTATATTTTATGAATAATCAGGAAAAAACATCTGTTCAGTTAGTTTGCGGAGATAGTGCCATAAATTAGCCTCATCCCTGTTGATTTTCAGCTATATGTTTAGGAATTTAACTGGCTTCAGGTTTCTACCTTCTCAAAGTGCTGTTGCAGGTTGCTCTCCACCTGCATGCGGGCTGATAGCTGGCAGGCCCGGGGTTCTGGTGCAGCCTTCCTGGGTGTCCCGATCTCCTCATCGGCATCCGCCCCCAGGAACACCCTCTCGTCAAAGTCCCCCACAGTCAGCACATACTCCTCATACTCCCGGTTTATCGCTTTACTGGGTGGCACACACACACACACGTTATCAGACCATAAGCAAGCAATGTTAAACACAAGAAGCTTCAAACGTGACCGAGATTGAAAACATTCTAGGCACCTCTACAAATGACAGATTAGGATACAATAACAAACTTACTTGTTATCTATGAAATTTGGTGTGTCCAGAAGATCAGTGAGCAGCTCCTCATTCCCTTTAAGTATCTGGAGAAGACAATGAATGAGTCAACACACTGGGCCCTGGGGGCTTAACAGTTCCCTCGCAGGGATCAAACGAGACTGATGCACTTTCCCATATTTTCAAGGATCATTTTATTCTAGTCCAGACAAAAAGATGTTCCAACTACTATCTCCCACAGGATTTACTATATTCAAAATTAATTATGCCGGCATCTGTATTTATGAGCTGTGGATAGGGGAATCCTCCCACAGAAGGACTGACGGAAGAAGAGAAATTACCTTGGCTGGGGGGGGGGGGGGGGGGGCATGTGTCTGAACATTTTATGTGTAGGGGTTTGTGGTTGGATTATGGAATGTGTACATTACTGAGCTTTTGTGTGTGTGTGGGGCATGGTCGTTTTAACCCACCACAGTACTCCTCCAGATAGCAGGTTGTCATTGTTTTAATGAGGGGTCTCACCTGCCGCTCAAAGAGCCTTTTAATGTAGGGCTTGAAGTAGTGCTCCTTGATGCCCTTGGCCTCCACCACCAAGCCGTCGTGTAGCTCACACAGCCGATCGATGACACATGGCGGCTCGTCCGGGGTGTTGTTTTCCAACCTGAAGATGCTGGGCATGCCTGAGGACAAAGGAAGCCAAGGTCAAAGAACATTTTTACATTTTGTTTTGTTTATCTCCACTCTTCAGTATGTTATTGACGCATCACCACTGATTCATCTGCCCCTTTCTCCATTTATCTCATATTCAAAAGTATAATGCTATTTTTCATAATTTAAGTCTGAATGAGTAAGTCAAATAAGTGTCATCAGCTCGCTTCATTTTATTTATTACCTTTTCTAATGTAGCTGTGTTTTGTTATTGGTTGCAAATTACTTACGTAGGGCTGGGCGATAAATCAATATCAATAATTAAAGGTAATTACTTCCCTCAATAACGATAAAAAAGTTCAGATTAATTTTCAATATTGTCGATAAAGAATAATTAGGTACAGCAGTCCATTTTCCCTCTGACGCAGCAGGAACGTGCAGAGAAGTGACAATATGCACGTGGAGAGGTATAGGCACACTAAAAACCACTTAGCACCTTGAAAAATGAGTGATGTAGGCGAAAAGTGGCGGTGATAGCCATGGAGTAGGAGCAGCTTCCAACTCAGAAATTATTGATAAAAAGGGTTCAACTGTTTGTTATTTGTAGGTGGTTTGGTTTTTTGAAGTCCGACAAAGAGCAGAGCAATGTTTGGTGTGACTTGTGCCGTAGACAGGTGGCTACCAAGTCTGGTAATACGACAAACCTTGTTCACCATCTGAAGCAAAATCACTCTTTGGAACATGCTGAAAGTTTGAGTTTGTGCCACGGTATTGATAAACGCCCCTCAAGCACCAGCCAATCTAGGGATGTTCGCCCAAAGCAGTCAACACTGACAGCGTTTATGCCCTACGAGCAAACATCGAAAAGACATCACAAATGCTATTATGCATTGCATTGCCAAGGACATGCTACCAATTAGCACAGCCGAAAAGGAAGGTTTCAAGAGGCTTATCAATTTAATTGACCCCAGGTACGTTCTCTCTGGCCGCAAACATCTCTCTCACTGCCTAAACTCTACGCCGACTGTAGGGAAAAAGTTTAGGAACTGCTTAAAGATTAAGTATTTTGCTACTATTACATATCTGTGGTCTAGTCACACGTCAGAGCCTTATATTAGCCTCACTATCCACTATATTGACAGAGTGGAATCTTCGAAATGCCTTCAAACATCATACTTTCCCGATGACCACACGGGTGAAGCTATAGCAGAGGTGCTCATTGACACTCTCGTCTCCTGGGATCTCAGTCAAGACAGACAGGACTACATTACAACGGATAGTGGTGCGAACGTGGTGAAGGCCGCTCAAATCAACAAATGGACCAGACTGCAATGTTTTGGACTTCGTCTGCACTGGCCATTGGTAAGTAACTTTGTCAATTGTGTATATTGAAGTGATTGGTTCATCAACTGATTAAGTTAAATATTACATTTGTACATAACTAAAGGGATTGTGATTTTAACATTTGATTAAAATCTTGTGATTTCTCAGAGCGTGGGTAGATAAAAACGACTGCATCAAGCAATTGTAGTGTGTAAGAAAGTGGTAGGTGCCTTTTCCTATTTGTGGAAAAAGAAGATACCTGGCAGTTGCCCTAGAACAGCACAAGTTGGTGACAGATCAGCCTACCAGGTGGGGATCACGTCAAAAGATGGTGCAAAGAGCACTGGAGCAGGAGAAAGCCATTTCACACGTCTTGTCCAGTGACAAGACACAGAACTTAGCTCCCACCTATAGAGATATACAGTTGAAGTCGGAAGTTAACATACAATTAGGTTGGAGTCATTAAAACTCGTTTTTCAACCACTCCACAAATTTCTTGTTAACTTCTTATGGCTGGGGGGCAGTATTGAGTAGCTTGGATGAATAAGATGCCCAAAGTAAACGGCCTGCTCCTCAGTCTCAGTTGCTAATATATGCATATTATTATTAGTATTGGATAGAAAACAATCTAAAGTTTCTAAAACTGTTTGAATGATGTCTGTGAGTATAACAGAACTTATTTGGCAGGCAAAATCCTGAGGAGAAATCAAAACAGGAAGTGAGAAATCTGAGCTTTGTATGTATTCACCACAGTTCCCAATGAAATCCCCTTGAGATATTAATGATGTTGCACTGCCTAGGGGTTCCACTAGATGTCAACCAGCAATATAAATTTGAATGAGACTACTGTGTTGTGGGAGTGAATGAGAGCAGAATCTATCAGGTGTCTGGCAGTCAGCCATTTTCTGATCATGCTTATTCCTCATGGTATCCACTTGCGTTCCATTGCTCATGAAGACACAAAGGAATACTCCGGTTGGAACTTTATTGAAGCTATATGTTAAAAACATCCTAATGATTGGTTCTGTACTTAGTTTGAAATGTTTCTTCGACCTGTAATATAACTTTTAAAAGTTTTTGTCCAAAGTAACGCTGACCAGAATGAGCGTTTGGATATGTATACCAAACGCACTAACAAAAGAGGGTATTTGGGCATAAATAACGTACATTATCGAACAAAACAAACATTAATTGTGGAGCTGGGATTCCTGGAGTGCTTTCTGATGTAGATCAAAGGTAAGGGAATATTTATCATGTAATTTCTTGTTTATGTTGACGCCAACATGGCGGCTATTGTGACTAATTATTCTGATCGCCGTCTCAGATTACTGCATGGTTTGCTTATTCCGTAAAGTTTCTTTGAAATCAGACACAGCGGTTGCATTAAGGAGAGGTATATCTGTAATTCCATGTGTATAACTTGTATTATCATCTACATTTATGATGAGTATTTCTGTTGAATGATGTAGCTATGCAAAATCACTGGATGTTTTTGGAACTAGTGAACGTAAAGCGCCAATGTAAACTCATATTTTGATAAATATGAACTTTATCAAACAAAACATACATGTATTGTGTAACATGAGTGTCATCTGATGACGATCATCAAAGGTTAGTGATTAATTTGATCTCTATTTGTGGTTTTTGTGACTCCTCATTGAATGGAAAAATGGCTGTTTTTCTGTGGCTATGTGGTGACCTAACAATCGTTTGTGGTGCTTTTGCTGTAAAGCATATTTGAAATCGGACACTGTGGTGGGATTAACAACAAGATTAGCTTTAAAATGGTATGAGATACATGTATGTTTGAGGAATTTTAATTATGAGATGTTTGATGTTTTGAAATTGGCGCCCTGCACTTTCACTGGCTGTTGTCATATCACTCCCGTTAATTTCTTGTGACTCCCCATCTCGGGTCCGGGAGCGTAATCATCTCCTGACACTAATTAGCATAACGCAACAGACATAAATCTTCCTAGAAAATCTTCCTATTCATGAAAATCACAAGTGAAATATATTGGAACACAGCTTAGCCTTTTGTTAATCACCCCGTCATCTCAGATTTTCAAAATATGCTTTATAGCAAAAAATAGCTCCGTTTGTTCTTCACGTTTGGCTGAGAAATCGCCAGGAAATTGCAGTCACGAACACGGCGAAATATATTCCAAATTAGCTCCATAATATCGACAGAAACATGGCAAACGTTGTTTATAATCAATCCTCAAGGTGTTTTTCAAATATCTATTCGATAATATATCCGACGGGACAATTAGTTTTTCCAGTAGGACCGATTGGAGTAATGGCTACCTCTGTATTTTACGCGAGAATCACCCTGGGAGCCATCAGGTGACCACTTACGCAATGTTGCCGCCTACAGCTATTCTTCAACATAAATGCTTAAAACTACGTCACAATGCTGTAGACACCTTGGGGAATACGTAGAAAGCGTAAGCTGGTTGATAGCACATTCACAGCTCAATAGGGACTTATTGGAACGCAGCCCTTTCAAAATATGGGGCACTTCCAGATTGGATTTTTCTCAGGCTTTCGCCTGCAACATCAGTTCTGTGATAGTCACATACAATGTCTTTACATTTTTTGAAACGTTAGTGTTTTCTATCCAAAGCTGTCAATTATTTGCATATTCTAACATCTTGTCCTGACAAAATATCCCGTTTAAAACAGGAACGTTTTTTTTTCTCCAAAAATGAAAATACTGCCCCTAGAGTCACAACAGGTTAACGGGATTGCAGCCATAAGAAGTTAACAAACTATAGCTTTGGCAAGTCGGTTGGGACATCTACTTTATGCATGACAGGTCATTTTTACAACAATTGTTTACAGACAGATTAATTCACTTAAATCACAATTGCAGTGGATCAGAAGTTTACATGCACTAAGTTGCCTGTGCCTTTAAACAGCTTGGAAAATTCCAGAAAATGATGTCATGGCGTTAGAAGCTTCTGATAGGCTAATTGACATCATTTGAGTCAATTGGAGGTGTACCTGTGGATATACTTCAAGGCCTACCTTCAAACTCAGTCCCCCTTTGCTTGACATCATGGGAAATCAAAAGTAATCAGCCAAGACATATATATATTTTTTGCCGTCCACAAGTCCGTTTCATCTCTGGGAGCAATTTCCAAACACCTGAAGGTACCACGTTCATCTGTACAAACAATAGTATGCAAATATAAACACCATGGGACCATGCAGCCGTCATACCGCTCAGGAAGGAGGCGCGTTCTGTCTCCCAGAGATGAACGTATCTTGGTGTGAAAAGTGCAAATCAATCCCAGAACAGCAGCAAAGGACCATGTGAAGATGCTGGAGAAAACAGGTACAAAAGTATCCATATCCACAGTAAAAGGAGTTCTATGTCAACATAACCTTGAAAGGCTGCTCAGCAAGGAAGAAGCCACTGCTCCAAAACCGCCATAAAAAAGCCAGAATACGGTTTGCAACTGCACATGGGGACAAATATCATACTTGTTGGAGTAATGTCATCTGGTCTGATGAAACAAAAATAGAACTGTTTGGCCATAATGACCATCGTTATGTTTGGAGGGAAAAGGGGGAGGCTTGCCAGCCGAAGAACACAATCCCAACCGTGAAGCACGGGACTGGTGCACATCATGTTGTGGGGGTGCTTTGCTGCAGGAGGGACTGGTGCACATCACAAAATAGATGGCATCATGAGGGAGGTAAAAATATGGATATATTGAAGCAACATCTCAAGACATCAGTCAGGAAGTTAAAGCTTAGTCGCAAATGGGTCTTCCGAATGGACAATGACCCCAAGCATACTTCCAAAGTTGTGGCAAAATGGCTTAAGGACAACAAAGTCAAGGTATTGGAGTGGCCATCACAAAGCCCTGACCTCAATCCCATCGAAAAGTTGTGGGCAGAACTGAAAAAGCATGTGCGAGCAAGGAGGCCTACAAACCTGACTCAGTTACACCAGCTCTGTCAGGAGGAATGGGCCAAAATTCACCCAACTTATTGTGGGAAGCTTGTGGAAGGCTACCGAAACGTTTGACCCAAGTTAAACAATTTAAAGGCAATGCTACCAAATACTAATTTGAGTGTATGTAAACTTCTGACACACTGGGAATGTGATGAAATTTAAAAAAGCTGAAATAAATCACTACTATTACTCTGATATTTCCAATTCTTTAAATAAAGTGGTGATCCTAATTGACCTAAGACAGGGAATTTTTACTAGGATTACATGTCAGGAATGGTGAAAAACTGAGTTTAAATATATTTGGCTAAGGTATATGTAAACTTCCGACTTTAACTGTAGGTGTTCTTGAGTCCATCAACCAGGCATTGACCCCACTCCTAGAAATCACAAATGCTCTGTCTGGTGAGTCTTCTGTCAGTGTGTCTTACCTGAAGCCAGTACTACACCTATTCAATACAGAGGTCACGAAACCTCTGGGGACATGTCTCCCTGTGCTGGGCTTTCGTTGCTGCTGCTTCACCACAACTGACAGCTAAAAAGAGAAAGTCACTGGGCAGTTAAAAAAAAAAATCCATGCTCCACCACCACAGGTCTTACTGAAATCCATCTGGTAGAAAAGGAACTCAGCTGCTACCTTCTGTCTCCTGATGCTGACAGTGAAATCAATCCACTGGACTGGCGGAAGATCCACCAAAAAAAGCTTCCCAAAGTCAGCCACCTGGCAAAGCGCTACCTGTGCATTCCTGCGACCAGCTCCCCCCCGAGAGTGTGTTTTTAGCACAGGTGACAACAGTGACCTGCCATAGGGCAGATTTAAAGCCAGAAACCAGACAGACTTGTCTTTCTTGCTTGTAACTTTTAAGACAACAACTACCCCAAGTTCAACTGTTATGTGCAATTTGGCTAACAGTTATAATGCATATTTTTTTATTTATTGTTCATAACTTGTAAGGGTTTACAGTTACATGTTATTTTAGAGTTCTACTTCTGACAATAAGAAACATTAAAGCCTTTGGTTTGTTCAGGCATTCTTGAGTCTGAAGCGGATATGCACCTTTTAAACATTATTTGATTAATATCGTGATAATTATCATTATCGAATGAAAAATGTTAAAAAATATATTTAGTGATAATTTATTTACCATTTCGTCCAGCCCTACTTTTACATCAATTACAGCTTGCTACCTTTGAAAAGTGGGTTGACAAGGTCTTTCCTGTTGGAGCATAGCAGGGCATTTCCAAACACCAAGTCCAAGCAGCAGAGCAGGAGGTGGTATGAGTTCACCAAGTCATCGCCAATCATACGGAAATTTCCTACAATCACAATCGGGGAGTAGATTATGTCACTAATAGGTGGGACTGAATGCATTGTGTTAAATTACACATAATTTCCCACATTGGTTAAAACATGCTAAAGAAAACAGATTACATTTCCTAGCTTACCTTTAGTGTACACAAACAGGGTCCAGCAGAATTTGAATACATCGCTGACGTGACAGGGCAGGCGCCTAACATAGTGAGAGGGGAGATAGGGTTTCCGTTATGGGATGTCATAAGTAGCATTTCATGCAATCGTCTGAAACATGCAATTAATATTTCAAAGGTGATGAGATCTTTGGTAAAGAGAGTGACAGACAGCGAGCGCCAGACCGACAGAGGCAGCGAGCGAACGCCCAACCGACAGAGACAGTGAGCGCCCGCCCGACAGAGACAGCCAGCGAGCGAGCGTCCGACCGACAGAGAGCGAGAGAGCGCTGGCCCGACAGAGACAGCCAGCGAGCGAGCGCCCGCCCGACCGACAGAGACAGCCAGCGAGCGCCCGCCCGACAGAGACAGCCAGCGAGCGAGCGCCCGACCGACAGAGACAGCCAGCCAGCGAGCGCCCGACCGACAGAGACAGCCAGCCAGCGAGCGAGCGCCCGCCCGACAGAGACAGCCAGCCAGCGAGCGCCCGCCCGACAGAGACTGCCAGCCAGCGAGCGAGCGCACGACCGACAGAGACAGCCAGCCAGCGAGCGAGCGCACGACCGACAGAGACAACCAGCCAGCGAGCGAGACAGCCAGCCAGCCCGACCGACAGAGACAGCCAGAGAACGAGCGAGCGAGCGCCCGACCGAAAGAGACAGCGAGCAAGCGAGCGCCCGACCGACCGACAGAGAGAGAGAGCCAGCGAGCGAGCGCCCGACTGACAGAGACAGCCAGCGAACGAGCGAGCGAGCGCCCGCCCGACCGACAGACAGAGACAGCCAGCGCCCGACCGACAGAGACAGCGAGCGAGCGAGCGCCCGCCCGACCGACAGAGAGAGAGCCAGCGAGCGCCCGCCTGACAGACAGCGAGCCCGCCCGACCGACAGAGACTGCCAGCCAGCGAGCGCCCGACCGACAGAGACAGCCAGCGAGCGAGCGAGCGCCCGACCGACAGAGACAGCCAGCCCGACAGAGACAGCCAGCGAACGAGCGAGCGCCCGACCGACAGAGACAGCCAGCGAGCGCCCGACCGAAAGAGACAGCCAGCGAGCATGCGAGCGCCCGCCCGACCGACAGAGACAGCCAGCGAGATCCCGCCCGATCGACAGAGACAGCGAGCGAGCGCCCGACCGACAGAGACAGCCAGCGAGCGGGCGTCCGACTGACAGAGACAGCCAGTGAACGAGCGAGCGAGCGCCCGACCGAGACAGCCAGCGAGCGCCCGCCCGCCCGACTGACAGAGACAGCCAGCCAGCGAGCGAGCGCCCGACCGACAGACAGAGACAGCCAGCCAGCCAGCCAGCCAGCCAGCGAGCGCCCGCCCGACAGAGACTGCCAGCCAGCGAGCGAGCGCACGACCGACAGAGACAACCAGCCAGCGAGCGAGCGCCCGCCCGACCGACAGAGACAGCCAGCGAGCGAGCGCCCGCCCGACCGACAGAGACAGCCAGCGAGCGAGCGCCCGCCCGACTGAATGAGACAGCCAGCCAGTGAGCGAGCGCCCGCTCGACAGAGACAGCCAGCGAGCGAGCGCCCGCCCGACAGACAGCCAGCCAGCGAGCGCCCGCCCGACAGAGACAGCCAGCCAGTGAGCGAGCGCCCGCTCGACAGAGACAGCCAGCCAGCGAGCGCCCGCCCGACAGAGACAGCCAGCGAGCGAGCGTGCGCCCGACCGACAGAGACAGCCAGCGAACGAGCGAGCGCCCGACCGACAGAGACAGCCAGCGAATGAGCGAGCGCCCGACCGACAGAGACAGCCAGCGAGATCCCGCCCGATCGACAGAGACAGCCAGCGAGCGAGCGCCCGCCCGACAGAGACAGCCAGCGAGCGCCCGCCCGACAGAGACAGCCAGCGAGCGAGCGCCCGACCAACAGAGACAGCGAGCGAGCGCCCGCCAGACCGACAGAGACAGCCAGCGAGCGCCCGCCCGCCCGACAGACAGACAGACACAGCCAGCCAGCGAGCGAGCGCCCGCCCGAGACAGCCAGCGAGCGAGCGCCCGCCCGACCGACAGAGACAGCCAGCGAGCGCCCGACAGAGACAGCCAGCGAGCGAGCGCCCGCCCGACAGAGACAGCCAGCGAGCGAGCGAGCGCCCGACCGACAGAGACAGCCAGCGAGCGAGCGCCCGCCCGACCGACAGAGACAGCCAGCGAGCGCCCGACCGACAGAGACAGCGAGCGAGCGCCCGACCGACAGAGACAGCGAGCGAGCGCCCGACCGACAGAGACAGCCAGCGAGCGAGCGAGCGACCGACAGAGACAGCCAGCGAGCGAGCGAGCGCCCGACAGAGACAGCGAGCGAGCGCCCGACAGAGACAGCGAGCGAGCGCCCGACAGAGACAGCGAGCGAGCGCCCGACAGAGACAGCGAGCGAGCGCCCGACAGAGACAGCGAGCGAGCGCCCGACCGACAGAGCCAGCCAGCCAGCGAGCGAGCGCCCGCCCGACAGAGACAGCCAGCGAGCGCCCGCCCGACAGAGACAACGAGCGCCCGCCCGACCGACAGAGACAGCCAGCCAGCGAGCGAGCGCCCGACCGACAGAGCCAGCCAGCCAGCGAGCGAGCGCCCGCCCGACAGAGACAGCCAGCGCCCGCCCGACCGACAGAGACAGCCAGCCAGCCAGCCAGCGAGCGAGCGAGCGCCCGCCAGAGACAGCCAGCCAGCGAGCTCCCGCCCGCCAGAGACTGCCAGCCAGCAAGCGAGCGAGCGCCCGACCGACCGACAGACAGACAGAGACAGCCAGCCAGCGAGCGCCCGACCGACAGAGACAGCCAGCCCGACCGACAGAGACAGCCAGCGAACGAGCGAGCGCCCGACCGACAGAGACAGCCAGCGAACGAGCGAGCGCCCGACCGACAGAGACAGCCAGCGAGATCCCGCCCGATCGACAGAGACAGCCAGCGAGCGCCCGCCCGATCGACAGAGACAGCCAGCGAGCGCCCGCCCGACCGACAGAGAGAGACAGAAAGCGAGCGAACGATCGAGCGAGCGCCCGACCGACAGAGACAGCCAGCGAGCGAGCGCCCGCCCGACAGAGACAGCCAGCGAGCGCCCGCCCGACAGAGACAGCGAGGGCCCGCCCGACCGACAGAGACAGTCAGCGAGCGAGCGCCCGACCGACAGAGACAGCGAGTGAGCGCCCGCCAGACCGACAGAGACAGCCAGCCAGCGAGCGAGCGCCCGCCCGACAGACAGCCAGCGAGCGAGCGCCCAACCGACAGAGACAGCCAGCGAGCGAGCGCCCGCCCGCCCGAGACAGCCAGCGAGCGCCCGCCCGAAAGAGACAGCGAGGGAGCGCCCGCCAGACCGACAGAGACAGCAAGCCAGCGAGCGAGCGCCCGACCGAGACAGCCAGCGAGCGAGCGCCCGCCCGACCGACAGAGACAGCCAGCGAGCGCCCGACAGAGACAGCCAGCGAGCGAGCGCCCGCCCGGCAGAGACAGCCAGCGAGCGAGCGAGCGCCCAACCGACAGAGACAGCCAGCGAGCGAGCGCCCGCCCGACCGACAGAGACAGCCAGCGAGCGCCCGAGCGACAGAGACAGCGAGCGAGCGCCCGACCGACAGAGACAGCCAGCGAGCGAGCGAGCGACCGACAGAGACAGCGAGCGAGCGAGCGCCCGACAGAGACAGCCAGCGAGCGCCCGCCCGACAGAGACAGCGAGGGCCCGCCCGACCGACAGAGACAGCGAGCGAGCGCCCGCCAGACCGACAGAGACAGCCAGCGAGCGAGCGAGCGCCCGACCGACAGAGACAGCCAGCCAGCGAGCGCCCGACCGACAGAGACAGCCAGCCAGCGAGCGAGCGCCCGACAAAGACAGCGAGCGAGCGCCCGACAGAGACAGCGAGCGAGCGCCCGACAGAGACAGCGAGCGAGCGCCCGACAGAGACAGCGAGCGAGCGAGCGCCCGACAGAGACAGCGAGCGAGCGAGCGCCCGACAGAGACAGCGAGCGAGCGAGACAGCGAGCGAGCGCCCGACAGAGACAGCGAGCGAGCGCCCGACAGAGACAGCGAGCGAGCTGTCTCGCCCGGGCGCTCGCTCGCTGTCTCTGTCGGGCGCTCGCTGTCTGGCTGTCCCTGTGCGAGCGAGCGCCCGACAGAGACAGCGAGCGAGCGCCCCCCCGACCGACAGAGACAGCCAGCGAGCGAGCGCCCGACCGACAGAGACAGCCAGCGAGCGAGCGAGCGAGCGCCCGAGCGAGACAGCGAGCGAGCGCCCGACAAAGACAGCGAGCGAGCGCCCGAGCGAGACAGCGAGCGAGCGAGACAGCGAGCGAGCGCCCGACAAAGACAGCGAGCGAGCGAGCGCCCGCCAGCGAGCTCGGGCGCTCGCTGTCTGGCTGTCTCTGTCGGTCGGGCGCTCGCTGGCTGTCTCTGTCGGGCGCTCGCTCGCTGGCTGGCTGTCTCTGTCGGGCGCTCGCTCGCTGGCTGTCTGTCTCTGTCGGGCGCTCGCTCGCTGGCTGGCTGTCTCTGTCGGGCGCTCGCTCGCTGGCTGTCTGTCTCTGTCGGGCGCTCGCTCGCTGGCTGGCTGTCTCTGTCGGGCGCTCGCTCGCTGGCTGGCTGCCTCTGTCGGGCGCTCGCTCGCTGGCTGGCTGCCTCTGTCGGGCGCTCGCTCGCTGGCTGGCTGTCTCTGTCGGGCGCTCGCTCGCTGGCTGGCTGTCTCTGTCGGGCGCTCGCTCGCTGGCTGGCTGTCTCTGTCGGGCGCTCGCTCGCTGGCTGGCTGTCTCTGTCGGGCGCTCGCTCGCTGGCTGGCTGTCTCTGTCGGGCGCTCGCTCGCTGGCTGGCTGTCTCTGTCGGGCGCTCGCTCGCTGGCTGGCTGTCTCTGTCGGGGCTCGCTCGCTGGCTGTCTCTGTCGGGCGCTCGCTCGCTGGCTGTCTCTGTCGGGCGCTCGCTCGCTGGCTGTCTCTGTCGGGCGCTCGCTCGCTGGCTGTCTCTGTCGGGCGCTCGCTCGCTGGCTGTCTCTGTCGGGCGCTCGCTCGCTGGCTGTCTCTGTCGGGCGCTCGCTCGCTGGCTGTCTCTGTCGGGCGCTCGCTCGCTGGCTGTCTCTGTCGGGCGCTCGCTCGCTGGCTGTCTCTGTCGGGCGCTCGCTCGCTGGCTGTCTCTGTCGGGCGCTCGCTCGCTGGCTGTCTCTGTCGGGCGCTCGCTCGCTGGCTGTCTCTGTCGGGCGCTCGCTCGCTGGCTGTCTCTGTCGGGCGCTCGCTCGCTGGCTGTCTCTGTCGGGCGCTCGCTCGCTGGCTGTCTCTGTCGGGCGCTCGCTCGCTGGCTGTCTCTGTCGGGCGCTCGCTCGCTGGCTGTCTCTGTCGGGCGCTCGCTCGCTGGCTGTCTCTGTCGGGCGCTCGCTCGCTGGCTGTCTCTGTCGGGCGCTCGCTCGCTGGCTGTCTCTGTCGGGCGCTCGCTCGCTGGCTGTCTCTGTCGGGCGCTCGCTCGCTGGCTGTCTCTGTCGGGCGCTCGCTCGCTGGCTGTCTCTGTCGGGCGCTCGCTCGCTGGCTGTCTCTGTCGGGCGCTCGCTCGCTGGCTGTCTCTGTCGGGCGCTCGCTCGCTGGCTGTCTCTGTCGGGCGCTCGCTCGCTGGCTGTCTCTGTCGGGCGCTCGCTCGCTGGCTGTCTCTGTCGGGCGCTCGCTCGCTGGCTGTCTCTGTCGGGCGCTCGCTCGCTGGCTGTCTCTGTCGGGCGCTCGCTCGCTGGCTGTCTCTGTCGGGCGCTCGCTCGCTGGCTGTCTCTGTCGGGCGCTCGCTCGCTGGCTGTCTCTGTCGGGCGCTCGCTCGCTGGCTGTCTCTGTCGGGCGCTCGCTCGCTGGCTGTCTCTGTCGGGCGCTCGCTCGCTGGCTGTCTCTGTCGGGCGCTCGCTCGCTGGCTGTCTCTGTAAAAGCAACACACCATCCCCACTGTCAAACATGGTGGTGGCAGCATCATGGTTTGGGCCTGCTTTTCTTCAGCAGGGACAGGGAAGATGGTTAAAATTGATGGAAAGATGGATGGAGCCAAATACAGGACCATTCTGGAAGAAAACCTGATGGAGTCTGCAAAAGACCTGAGACTGGGACGGAGATTTGTCTTCCAACAAGACAATGATCCAAAACATAAAGCAAAATCTACAATGGAATGGTTCAAAAATAAACATATCCAGGTGTTAGAATGGCCAAGTCAAAGTCCAGACCTGAATCCAATCGAGAATCTGTGGAGAGAACTGAAAACTGCTGTTCACAAATGCTCTCCATCCAACCTCACTGAGCTCGAGCTGTTTTGCAAGGAGGAATGGGAAAAAATTTCAGTCTCTCGATGTGCAAAACTGATAGAGACATACCCCAAGCGACTTACAGCTGTAATCGCAGCAAAAGGTGGCGCTACAAAGTATTAACTTAAGGGGGCTGAATAATTTTGCACGCCCAATTTTTCAGTTTTTGATTTGTTAAAAAAGTTTGAAATATCCAATAAATGTCGTTCCACTTCATGATTGTGTCCCACTTGTTGTTGATTCTTCACAAAAAAATACAGTTTTATATCTTTATGTTTGAAGCCTGAAATGTGGCAAAAGGTCGCAAAGTTCAAGGGGGCCGAATACTTTCGCAAGGCACTGTATAACAAACTCTGAACACCGTGACAACACAATGGATGCAGAGGACGTGACAAACTCGAAAAGGGAAATGGTTGCTTAGGAGGTAAAGGGAAAGTCAGATGTTTGGATTAAATTTGACTCGTGGAAAATACTGGCTGCGTGCATATTGTGTGTGCCAAACAGGTGCTGTATAGATTGCAACAATGTTTCTGACTGTTTGGAACAATGTAAACACTACTAAATAAATTAGAAGTGTACCAGAGAGTCTGTTGTACTACAGCAAACACTAAAAACGGTCACATTCATTTGTGAATGCAATTTCCCAAAATGGAACAGTTTATTTAAGCTAATTATTTAAGGCTTGCTTTATTTTAGGACTAAAATAAAAGGGAGGCAGACAGACAGAGAGACAGGGAGATAGAAGGACAGACGGAGGCAGAAAAAGGAAATGGGGCTAGAGAGGGAGCGAAGTGTAGGCCTATACCTGTGTTTTCTGCTTCTAGGCTGTCGTGGGGGCTCCCCTTGAGGATCCTGGAACATGTCCATGAATATGGGCTCAAACTTCCGAAAGATCACAGTTGACACTTCAAAGGTTCTCTCCAGGCGGCCCATGCGATTCCGAAATTCCTGAGATAAGTTGGACATATCCGACCATTTCTTCATCTTGTTGAAGAACTGAATCAAACTGAAACCAATGTATGAAAATAAATTACATTAACTTACGAGTTATGGAAAGAATCACAGTGCACATAAGTGCCATCAAAGTATTCCTACCCTTGACTTATTACACATTTTGTTGTGTTAAAGCCTGAATTAAAAATGGATTACATTGGGGGGGGTTTCTCACCCATCTAAACACAATAACCCATAATGACCAAGTGAAAACATGTTTTTAAAATGTTTGCAAATTTATTGAAAATGAAATATCCCATTAGATACGGATTCAATACTGGTTAGAATCACCTTTGGCAGTGATTACAGCTGTGAGTCTTTCTAAGTAAGTCCCTAAAAAGCTTTTCACACATGGATTGTACTGTTAGGTTCTAATTTTTCAGAGTAAACAACCTCACAGACACTCGATATGCTTAACCAAGTTTAATTCTTCCCAAAGGGTCGACACACCTGTATTCAGACAAAAAATAAAATAATTTCACACAATATATATACACTAATATTTAACCCTTTAATATTCTCCTCCTCCACCACAACTGAACAGCCAATCTCTGCTGCTAGACAGAACCTTAGTGATACCCGTTCTTCCTCACTTCATCTAACCTGACCTCTAACCCAAAGTACTCACTCCTCCCCAACTCAAGGCTGTCATGGTTATTGATACCAGACTCTCTCTCTTCTCCTCCCAGAGGATCCCTGATGGATAACAAAAAAAATATCCTGACAATGTAAATGTTATACATTACTCTCTCTCCCTCAGTGACATTGTTAGTTTCTAAGATCTCCACCCGTCTCCCCTTATCAAATGCCTGCCACATGTACTCGCTTCCCTGCACTCAACACATTCCTAGCTTAGTTGCACACACAGTATATACTTTCCTCCAATACCCTTAACCTCTGGTGTAGACCCTCTAAACCTAAGCTCTCCATCAGTGACATGACTAAGTATATCTTAATATTCTCAGAACCCAACAGTACAAAATGTCCATTATTTTCTAAATTCAAGCCCTTCAAATTGCTTGATGATCCTCGCTAGACAACAATTTAAGTCTTGACAGATTTAAGCAAATTTAAGTCAAAACTAACTCGGCCACTCGGGAACATTCATTGTCTTCTTGGTAAGCAACTCCAGTGTAGATTTGGCCTTGTGTTTTAGGTTATTGTCCTGCTGAAAAGTGAATTAAATCGCCCAGTGCCTGGTGGAAAGCAGACAACCAGGTTATCCTCTAGGATTTTGACTGTGCTTAGTTCCGTTCAGTTTATTTCTTCTCCTGAAACTCCCCGGTCCTTAACGATTACTAGTATACCCATTACATGATTTAGCCACCACTATGATTGAAAATATGGAGAGTGGTACTCAGTCATGTGTTGTATTAAATTTGACCCAAACATAACACTATGTAATCAGGATTTAAAAAAGGTAATTGCTTACCCACATGTTTTGCAGTATTACTTTAGTGAGTTGATGCAAACAGGATGCAAGTTCTAGAATTGTTGTATTATGTATTTTGGATTAACTACAAAGTTTTCCTATCACGGCCATAAAACTCTTAACTGTTTCAAAGTCACCATTGGCCTCGTGGTGAAATCCACGAGCGGTTTCCTTCATCTCCGTCAACCTGAGTTAGGAAGGATGCCTGTATCTCTGTAGTGATTGGGTGTATTGATACGCCATCCAAAGTGCAATTAATAACTTCACCATGCTCTAAAGGATATTTAAAGGTCAGCTTTTTAAAAACCAATAGGTGTCATTATTTGCGAGGCATTGGAAAACCTCCCTGGTCTTTGTGGTTGAATCGGTGTTTGAAATTCCCTGCTCGGCTGAGGGACCTTACAAATAATTGTGTGCACGGTACAAAGACATACAAAAAGTCCATGCAACATATGACTTGTTAAGCAAATATTGATTCCTGAAGTTATTTTGGCTTGCCATAACAAAAATGGGTTGACTCAATACATGTTTTATTAGTTTGGAAAAAGTAAAAGGTGTGAATACTTTCTGAAGGCACTGTAAATTGTGGGAGGTTTGGGGACCAAGCCTCTTATCACTGACCTCAGTTTTGACGTCCTGAGTATTCGAGTCAGGGACACACAGTTGCCTTCCATCACCCCCTTACCCACAGTGGGTGTGGAGCCCTTTCTGCAGGCTGCATAGAGAGAGCAGGCTAGCCAATGAACTACTTCCCCCTGAAAGAAAGACAAGTCAGAAGTGTATGGAAAACGACAGTAAGTCACAGTGCTTTATGCTATACCGTATATCGGGGTATTTCGAAACACAGACGGTATGATTTTCAATACGGTAAAAAATAAGTATGAATATACACAAATTTGGAGGGTTGGGGGCAACCCCAGCCAGAAGGGTCTGCAGGGGTGAGTGCTACACCACTACTTATAACTATTTTAACCCTTCTACAAGTTCAGCAGCCCCGCAGAAATCAAATTAACATTTTAAAAAATCCCCATCAATCTGTCTATTTAAGCTAGCGATATATTTATTTTTTGCATGGGCTGTCTCAATCCACCATATCCGCTGATATCACCCTTACGATTCTACGGTGAAAGGTGGCAGAGCTACAGCGGTGTTTGTCAGACCATGAGACATTCCCCCACCAACAAAAAAAAAAGAAAGAAATGGTCTTCTCACAATAAGAGCTGTGGCGTGCAAACAGTTTGGCCTAGAAACTATTATGACCCTTATGTGGAAAGATGACACGAACAGGAAGGCATTCTCTGTTTTGCTCTACTACTCCCAAAATCACCACGGGACTCGTCTGAAGTCGGTACAGCATCTTCTGACAACTTTGGTCTGTAGCTTCCGAACAGTTGGGTAATTTCAGTGTGCTGACCACTCTGTGGAAAGGTGAGTTTCAAACACGTTTTGTTCTAGGACGCCCACAAGCCTCCCCTGAAGGGCCCCGGGACCAGTTTTAAAAAAGTGAAGTATATATGGATCGAATCCCCGGACGCCGATGATGTGGATGTCAATTAACTTCTTATGGCTGCCATCCTGTTAACGGGATAATTGTCATCAACAACCGCTGAATTGCATAGCTCCACATTCAATTAATATTACAAAAAATATTTATATTCATGAAATCACAAGTGCAATATAGCAAAACACAGCTTAGCCTATTGTTAATCCACCTGTAGTGTCAGATTTTGAAAATATGCTTTACAGCGAAAGCAATCCAAGCGTTTGTGTAAGTTTATCGATCGCTCGACAAAACATTATGTACACCTAGCATCAAGTAGCTTGGTCACGAAAATCAGAAAAGCAATCAAATTAATCGTTTACCTTTGATGATCTTCTGATGTTTTCACTCACGAGAGTTACACAATAAATGTTCCTTTTGTTCCATAAAGATTACTTTTATATCCAAAATACCTCTGTTTGTTTGGCGCGTTATGTTCAGAAATCCACAGGAAAGCGCAGTCACGACAACGCAGACAAATTCCAAATAGTATCCGTAATGTCCACAGAAACATGTCAAACGTTTTTTTATAATCATTCCTCAGGTTGTTTTTAAAATATATAATCGATAATATAATCAACCGCAACTGTATTTTTCAGTCGGAGAGGGAAAGGCAATGGCTGCCCAAATTCAGTTATGCATACAAAACGCTGCTGGCACCTGGCCATACAATGACGCAATGTTATCTTTCTTGCTCATTTTTTTAAATAAAAGCCTGAAACTATGTCTAAAGACTGTTGAGACCTTGAGGAAGCGATAGGAAAAGGAATCTGGTTGATACCCTTTTAAATGGAGCAAAGGAAGGCTATGGAACATGGAGTTTTCAAAATAGAAGCCACTTCCTGGTTTGATTTTCCTCAGGGTTTCGCCTGCAATATCAGTTCTGTTATACTCAGACAATATTTGACAGTTTTGGAAACTTTAGTGTTTTCTATCCAATACTAATAATAATATGCATATATTAGCAACTGAGACTGAGGAGCAGGCCGTTTACTTTGGGCATCTTATTCATCCAAGCTACTCAATACTGCCCCCCAGCCATAAGAAGTTAACTTCTTATGGCTGGGGGGAGGTATTGAGTAGCTTGGGTGAATAAGGTGCCCAGAGTAAACTGCCTGCTACTCAGGCCCAGAAGCTAAGATATGCATATTAATTTGGGTAGAAAATACTTTGAAGTTTTTAACTGCTTGAATGATGTCTGTGAGTATAACAGAATTCATATGGCAGGGAAAAACCTGAGAAAAAAATCCAACCAGGAAGTGGGAAATCTGAGGTTTGTAGTTTTAACTCTTTGCCTATCCAATATAGTGTAAATTTGGTCAGATTGCACTTCCTAAGGCTTCCACTAGATGTCAACAGTCTTTAGAACCTTGTTTCAGGCTTCTACTGTGAAGGGGGAGCGAATGAGAGCTGTTTCAACCAGGTGTCTGGCAGAAGGCAATGAGCTGGTCACGCGCGTGGCCGTGAGCGTGACCTGCGTTCCATTGCATTTCTAAAGACAAAGGAATTGTCAGGTTGGAACATTATTGAAGATTTATGTTAAAAACATCCTAAAGATTGGCTCTATACATCGTGTGACATGTTTCTACGAACTGTAACAGAACTTTTTGACTTTTCGTCTGGACCTAGTGCTCACGCCTCATGAATTTGGATTTGTGAACTAAACGCGCAAACAAGAAGGAGGCATTTGGACATATATGAGGGACTTTATCGAACAAAACAAACATTTATTGTGGAACTGGGATTCCTGGGAGTGCATTCTGATGATCATCAAAGGTAAGTGAATATTTATAATGCTATTTCGGACTTTATTGACTCCACAACATGGCGGGTATCTGTATGGCTTGTTTTTTTGTCTGAGCGCTGTACTTTTTTGAAATCTGACACAGGGGTTGCATTAAAGAGAAGTATAGCTACAGTGCCTTGCGAAAGTATTCGGCCCCCTTGAACTTTGCGACCTTTCGCCACATTTCAGGCTTCAAACATAGATATAAAACTGAAATTATTTTTAGCTTTCAGAGAGCATTTTTTCTTGCGTTTTTCAATGAAACACACGATCTGTTATAGTCACAGCCGTGATTTAACCAGTTTTAGAAACTTCAGAGTGTTTTCTATCCACACATACTAATCATATGCATATACTATATTCCTGGCATGAGTAGCAGGACGCTGAAAAGTTGCGCGATTTTTAACAGAATGTTCGAAAAAGGAGGGGGTAGAAGTAAGAGGTCAGCCCACACCTCTCTGATTCAGTTTGGGTTATATGTGGTAAACACATTTTAGTTGAATGCATTCAGTTGTACAACCCTTTCCTTTTCCCTAATAGCATTGATGCCAAATCGAATTTTTCAAATACTTTTGCTATATAATTATTTGATACCCTAACGGGTCCAAAATCAAATAGAAAAATGATCCTTGTCCATCTTTTTTTTTTTTTTTTTTAGCTTAGTAGAACCCTCCCGATGTGCAAAATGAATATCAAAGCTGACGTGCATACCTATATAACGTAGGTAGACAATGTAATGACACCACAAAAAAAATACAGCGCTACATGTGCAACACAGCATTCCTAACCTAGCCCACTATGTCTGCTGTGTGGATTAAGCAGTCAACAAGTCGAGCAGTCATTTGAAAGACTAAGAACATTTCAGCGAGAAAAGGCCAAATCCATTAACTTCTTCGATATAGGGGGCGCTCTTTTAATTTTTGGATAAAAAAACGTTACCGTTTTAAACAAGATATTTTGTCACGAAAAGATGCTCGACTATGCATATAATTGACAGCTTTGGAAAGAAAACACAGACGTTTCCAAAACTGCAAAGATATTATCTGTGAGTGCCACAGAACTGATGCTACAGGCGAAACCAAGATTACATTTCAAACAGGAAATGCCCCAGATTTTGAAGGCGCTGTGTTCCAATGTCTCCTTATATGGCTGTGAATGCGCAAGGAATGAGCCTACACTTTCTGTCGTTTCCCCAAGGTGTCTGCAGCATTGTGACATATTTGTAGGCATTTCATTGGAAGATTGACCATAAGAGACTACATTTACCAGGTGCTCGCTCCGTTGCAATTATTGCGTAATCTCCAGCTGCGTGTATTTTTTCATTTGCTTCAGAGGAGAAACCCAACTGCTACGAATGACTTATCATCGAGCGGCAGTGGTTAGAGCGGTGGACTAGCAACCGGAAGGTTGCAAGTTCAAACCCCAGAGCTGACAAGGTCGTTCCTGTTCCTAGGCCGTCATTGAAAATAAGAATCAGTTCTTAACTGACTTGCCTAGTTAAATAAAGGTAAAATAAAATAAATAAAATCGAATAGATATGTGAAAAACACCTTGAGGATTGATTCTAAACAACGTTTGCCATGTTTCTGTCGATATTATGGAGTTAATTTGGAAAAAAGTTCGGCGACTGAATTTCCTGGGTTTTTTCTTAGCCAAACGTGATGAACAAAACAGAGCAATTTCTCCTACACAAATAATATTTTTGGAAAAACTGAACATTTCCTATCTAACTGGAGAGTCTCCTCATTGAAAACATCCGAAGTTCTTCAAAGGTAAATTATTTTATTTGAATGCTTTTCTTGTTTTTGTGAAAATGTTGCCTGCTGAATGCTAGGCTTAATGCTATGCTAGCTATCAATACTCTTACACAAATGCTTGTGTAGCTATGGTTGAAAAGCATATTTTGAAAATCTGAGATGACAGTGTTGTTAACAAAAGGCTAAGCTTGTGAGCCAATATATTTATTTAATTTGCGATTTTCATGAATAGTTAACGTTGCGTTATGGTAATGAACTTGAGGCTATGATTACACTCCCGGATACGGGATTGCTCGACGCAAGAAGTTAACGCCAAGATAATAGAATTCATCAAGCCTTCTCTGTCGTGGATGATGTTGTCTTTCGCCGACTGGTTGAGCACCTCGAGCCCCGGTACACACTACCAAGTAGGCACTATTTTTCCGAAGTTGCTGTACCGCAGTTACACAGTATTGTTGAAAACGCACATCAACCTGCTATGGCCACCCCTCATAAGCCTGGTTCCTCTAGGTTTCTTCCTAGGTTTTGGCTTTTCAAGGGAGTTTTTCCTAGTCACCGTGCTTCTACACCTGCATTGCTTGCTGTTTGGGGTTTTAGGCTGGCTTTCTGTACAGCACTTTGAGATATCAGATGATGTATGAAGGGCTATAGAAATAAATTAGATTTTGATTTGACATGGGCGTCACTGCTATTAGCTTCACGACTGACATTTGGACCAGCAATGTCAGCCTCATGAGCATGCTGAGTCTGACAGCACAGTGGGTCGACGAGGATTTAGTACGGAGGAAAGCCATATTGCATGCTCAAGAATGTGCTGGATCTCATACCGCTGCTACCATTTCAATGGCATTTGAGAACAAGTTTGAAACATGAACACACTCCTAGCTCCATTCAAACAACTGACTTGCGAAATAAGCTCATCAACTGTGTCATGACTGGCCTGTGAGGATCAGGTTACAATGGATCACAGCTCTACAGAGATCTTTCCCTCCCGCAGAGGGGGAGAGGTATAGAGGGATTGACCGGGGGGGGGGGGGGGGGTGTTATGACCTCACACCCATCGTAAAGTATAAGGCAGCAGCCCAACTCCTTCCTAGTCTCTAATGTGAGGGACTGGAATGTGTGTGCCTTAGGAAGAGTTTACAGCCCGGAAATACAGGTCAAATAAATTGACTTTGGGACATTATATTTCATCAGACAAAATTGTGGTAACAATGGTAGATGGAATATGAAAATTAATGTTGATTTTGTTATGTTATTAATAGTTAAATAAAGATGTTATGACAAACATTGTAACTTGAGTTAATGTATATGTGCTGTTTACATACTTTGTTGTGTAGAGAATATCCAGATGAAAGAATGTTTTGGTGACGATAAGACTGATTTTAGTCGTCTAAATGAGATCCTACTAAATCCTAATACCTTGAAACGAGATACGCCCCAGGGAACCCAGAGACCATGTCAAAGACGGAAACGCCCGAGGGCATAAAACATGCGAGTTAAGAATTTACATGCAGACTAAGTTGACCACGCACTGCAGCCTGAGGTATACGACTTGTCGTGACCCCGAAATGCAACACGACGTTGAAGACAAAAGAAAATCTATGAACATTTAAGTTTATGGTGGAGTGGCTATTCTGTATCTAAGAAGCACTGTATCTAAGAAGGTGAATTCAAGAAGGACCAACCGTTTATTCTCTTCAAATCATTGGTAGTCTACACTGCCAAGGTTTTTGGATATAAAGAGACTTTATCAAACAAAAGGAACATTTGAGTAAATGAATGTCTGAGTGCCACCATATGAAGATCATCAAAGGTAAGGGATTAATTTTATCTCTATTTCTGAGTTTTGTAACGCTTCTGCTTGGCTGGTTACTGTTTGTAATCATTTGTCAACTGGGCTATGTTCTTGGCTAGGTTGCCTACTGGTTAGAGCGTTGGACTAGTAACCGGAAGGTTGCAAGTTCAAACCCCCGAGCTGACAAGGTACAAATCTGTCGATCTGCCCCTGAACAGGCAGTTAACCCACTGTTCCTAGGCCGTCATTGAAAAAAAAAAAAATGTCTTAACCGATTTGCCTAGTTTTAAAAAAGGTAAAATAAAAATAAATAAAAAGGGTATGCTTTCGCCAAAAAGCATTTTATAAATCTGACACCGTGGTTGGATTAACAAGAAGTTAATCTTTAAACCTATGTAAAATATGTTTTGTTTTCTGAATTTTTATAATGAGCATTTCTGTATTTGAATTTGGCGCTCTGCAATCTCACTGGATGTTGGCCAGAGGGACGCTAGCGCCCCACATACCCTAGAGAGGTTAACACTTTTTCGGTTACTACATAATTCCATGTGTTATTTCATAGCTGAGGTCTTCACTATTATTTAACAATGTAGAAAATATAAAAAAAGAAAACCCCCAGAATGAGTAGGTGTTTCTAAACTTTTGACTGGTCCGTTTATCTACAGAAATAAAAACAGATCCTGCTTCTGTTGCCTGTTTGAGTGTTTGGTTGATAGCCTCCTGATTCAGTGAGCACCAACCGATCACTACCTGCACCTACCCGCCTGTCCAACATCACTACTCTGGACGGCTCTGACTTAGAATACGTGGATAACTACAAATACTTAGGTGTCTGGTTAGACTGTAAACTCTCCTTCCAGACCCATATCAAACATCTCCAATCCAAAGTTAAATCTAGAATTGGCTTCCTATTTCGCAACAAAGCATCCTTCACTCATGCTGCCAAACATACCCTTGTAAAACTGACCATCCTACCAATCCTCGACTTTGGCGATGTAATTTACAAAATAGCCTCCAATACCCTACTCAACAAACTGGATGCAGTCTATCACAGTGCAATCCGTTTTGTCACCAAAGCCCCATATACTACCCACCATTGCGACCTGTACGCTCTCGTTGGCTGGCCCTCGCTTCATACTCGTCGCCAAACCCACTGGCTCCATGTCATCTACAAGACCCTGCTAGGTAAAGTCCCCCCTTATCTCAGCTCGCTGGTCACCATAGCATCTCCCACCTGTAGCACACGCTCCAGCAGGTATATCTCTCTAGTCACCCCCAAAACCAATTCTTTCTTTGGCCGTCTCTCTTTCCAGTTCTCTGCTGCCAATGACTGGAACGAACTACAAAAATCTCTGAAACTGGAAACACTTATCTCCCTCACTAGCTTTAAGCACCAACTGTCAGAGCAGCTCACAGATTACTGCACCTGTACATAGCCCACCTATAATTTAGCCCTATCAACTACCTCTTTCCCAACTGTATTTAATTTATTTATTTATTTTGCTCCTTTGCACCCCATTATTTTTATTTCTACTTTGCACATTCTTCCATTGCAAAACTACCATTCCAGTGTTTTACTTGCTATATTGTATTTACTTTGCCACCAAGGCCTTTTTTTGCCTTTACCTCCCTTCTCACCTCATTTGCTCACATTGTATATAGACTTGTTTATACTTTATTATTGACTGTATGTTTGTTTTACTCCATGTGTAACTCTGTGTTGTTGTATCTGTCGAACTGCTTTGCTTTATCTTGGCCAGGTCGCAATTGTAAATGAGAACTTGTTCTCAACTTGCCTACCTGGTTAAATAAAGGTAAAATAAATAAAATAAAATAAAAAGCCACAAGATAAAAAAAATAAATAAACAAACGTGAAATTTTAAATCTTTGCTATGCTGTAATAAAGGCTTCATACTTTTTTAAATTTAGACCAGCCCAGCAGGTATAATAATGTAGTAGTGCTTACACTGTTCCAAATTGTCAGGAAAATTATAGCAGCCCTCCCCTTGATCTCCTTGTTGTTATCATTACTATTATGATCATTC
Source organism: Oncorhynchus mykiss (assembly GCF_013265735.2). Classification (NCBI taxonomy): domain Eukaryota; kingdom Metazoa; phylum Chordata; class Actinopteri; order Salmoniformes; family Salmonidae; genus Oncorhynchus; species Oncorhynchus mykiss. The sequence goes on along the minus strand of NC_048581.1, from coordinate 37,544,961 downwards.
ATTATAATAATAAGTAATGTAAATGTCAGTAGTAGGCTTAGTATAGCAGAATTATATAACCACCATCGAGCTGTAGGCCTTGGGTTGCAAAAGGTCGGAAACTTTCCGGGAAATTTTCCATAGGAGGTTAAGCCCGGGAATTTAGCTTAAATTCATTTTTAAAAAGTTAGCTTATAACAGTTAACCTTTTATTTGGGATACACATGGCAATTCTAGGTCTTGTGGCATATTTGGGTTAAACGATCCCCAATTCAACAGAATTGAAAATCAGCCATTTCCAGCAACAATAGTCATTTACAACATTAACAATGTCTACACTGTATCTGATCAATTTGATGTTATTTTAAAAAAGGACAGTTTTTTATTATTTTCTTTCAAAAACCAGGACATTTCTACGTGACCCCAAACTTCTGAGAGATAGTGTACATTTCACATTTCCTAAGTATTTTCATGGAGCCCTGTCAAAACGACCATCGTGTTCTTCTCCCCCGATTGCTCAGTTTGGCCAGCTCTAAGAAGAGTCTTGTTGGTTCCACAATTCTTCCATTTAAGAATGATGGAGGCCACTGTGTTCTTGGGGATCTTCAAAACTGCAGACATTTTTTGGTACCCTTTCCCAGATCTGTGCCTGGACACAATGCTGTCTCTGAGCTCCACGGACAATTCCTATGACCTCATGGCTTGGTTTTTGCTCTGACGTGTACTATCAACTGTGGGAACTTCATATAGACAGCCTTTCCAAATCATGTCCAATTAATTGAATTTACCAAAGGTGGACTCCAATCAAGTTGTAGAAACATCAAGGATGATCGATGGAAACAGGATGCACCTGAGCTCAAATGCAAGTCTCATTAGCAAAGGGTGTGAATAGGTATTTGTTTATTATTTTTCACAGATTTGCAAACATTTCTAAAAACCTGTTTTTGCTTTGTCATTATGGGGTATTGTGTGTAGATTGAGATTAAAAAAAAATATATATATATATATATATATATATATATATATATATATATATATATATATGTTTTAGAACAAGGCTGTAATGTAACAAAATGTGGAAAAAGTCAAGAATACTTCTGGTCTGAATACTTTCCGAATGCACTGTATGTAATGGGGAATTGAAAGGAACTAACAATCAAAGGGAAAACCATTCACAATAAATGCACACAAAATGGCGAGAGTGCATTCTGGAGAGACGTGCCTTGTGCATCTTAGTCACATCCCCCATTCTGGAAAGGTGGCACCGAAGAGGATGGATGACATTTTACATGCTCCTAACCAACTGTCTATTTTGTTCGTAACTTAATATGTACGTAATGTTTCTTCTACCGTCTCTTATGACCAAAAATAAGAGTGATTACTCACCACGAACTGGAAGAAGCTTTTTCGTTTAGCGAGTCTGACGAGAAGGATATACTGCTTTGCCGGAAACAGGCCCTAATCCCCGTCATATGCGTTAAGAAAAGGGCCGCGGGTCAGGCTGCCTTCTGAGAATCAGTAGCGAGTCAACTCCCACTGCCATCCATTCTACTGGCTAACATGCAATAATTGGAAAATAAAATTGATCACCAACAATTACCCTACCAACGGGATATTAAACACTAATATCTTACGCTTCACAGAGTCGTGGCTGAACGATGACACGAATAATAGAGCTGGCGGGATTTTCCATGCACCGGCAGAACAGAGAAGAAGCTACGCCTGGTAAGATGAGGGGTAGGGGTGTGTTGCTATTTATCAATAACAGTTGGTGGGCGATGTCTAACATTTAAGAAGTCGAATTAGGTAGAGTACCTTATGATAAGATGTAGACTACACTATCTACCAAGATTGTTCTCATCTAAACTCAGCAAAAAATAAATGTCCTCTCGCTGTCAACTGCGCTTATTTTAAACAAACTTAACATGTGTACATATTTGTATGAACATAAGATTCAACAACAGACATAAACTGAACAAGTTCGACAGAAATGTGACTAACAGAAATTGAATAATGTGTCCCTGAATAAAGGGGGGGTCAAAATAATCAAAAGTAAGTCCGTATCTGGTGTGGCCACCAGCTGCATTAAGTACTGCAGTGCATCTCCTCCTCATAGACAGCACCAGATTTGCCAGTTCTTGCTGTGAGATGTTACCCCACTCTTCCATCAAGGCACCTGCAAGTTACCAGACATTTCTGGAGGGGGGGCGGCCCTAGCCCTCACCCTCCGATCCAACAGGACCCAAGCGTGCTCTATGGGATTGAGATCCAGGCACTTCGCTGGAGATAGCAGAACACTGACATTCCAGCCTTGCAGGAAATCATGCCCTGAACAAGTAGCACGGCTGGTGGCATTGTCATGCTGGAGGGTCATGTCAGGATGAGCCTGCAGGAAGGGTACCACATGAAGGAAGGAGGATGTTTCCCTGTAACACACAGCATCGAGATTGTCTGCAATGATAACAAGCTCAGTCCAATGATGCTGTGACACACCGCCCCAGACCATGGCGGACCCTCCACTGCCAAATCGATCCCACTCCAGAGCACAGGCCTCGATATAATGCTCATTCCTTCGACGATAAACGCAAATCCGACCATCACCCCTGGTGAGACAAAACCGTGACTCATCAGAGAAGAGCACTTTTCCCAGTCCTGTCTGGTCTACCGCCTGTAAGCTGTTAATGACCGTTCCACAGGTACATGATCATGAATTATTTATGTTTCATTGAACAGGCATGGGAAACAGCGTTTAAACCACTTACAATAAAGATCTGTGAAGTGGATTTTTACAAATTATCTTTGAAAGACAAGGTCCTGAAAAAGGGATCTCTTTTTTTTGCTGAGTTTATATTATTCATTTATATTATAGACCGATGCTGGCATTAAGACCACACTCAACCAACTAAGGACATAAGCAAACAAGAAAACGCTCATCCAGAAGCGCCGCTCGTAATGGCCACAAAAATGGCTTGTACTTTAACAGCAATGATTCCAACCTAGACTTGTTTTCAATAAGAACTTCTACAGTAATGTGTACAGTAGGCCTGAATTTTTCATCTTCGTCTGTACTGTTACTTAGTGCAAACCTATCAGTAGCTAGCTAACTTGCTTGAGCTAACATTAGCTATTAGCTGTGTACAATGCCAGGGGATTGTTTGAAAGAGAAACTCATACTACTATGAGACAGTACTCCCTTATTTCTGCTTATCGTCTTTTATAAAATAACAATACCTTGCTGGCGGACTTACTTTTCCACTGTCGAAGCAATGTTTCCTGAAGCACTCTGACCTGTTCTGAAAGAATTCCCTATGTATACTGCAATGCTGTGGATGTTTGGTCGGGACGTGTCGTTAAATGAATTTGTTTGTTTTGATTGACTCCTTAATAATCACTTCCCCGCACAAAACACATTGAAGAAGCTCCTTGTTGATTCTCAAAGCGTGTATGAAAGAGAAACTCATCGGTGTATTGACTTTTCATGACAACGGAGCTCAGTCTGAACTTGTTGCAAGCAGGAGTCCATTTGGCGAGTGGGAATGACAAATCAGTGGCTTACAGCTGTTGAACGACAGCACTGCAGCGTGTGTCGGAGTGATCTTCCAAGAAAACTCTCCCACTCGTGCAGCTGCCAAACTGAGCTGACACTGCTGCTAAGCAGAGAGCGCACTGAACAGAGACCGCAGTCGCACTTGGCCAAATCAATTAATTAAATAATTATACATTTACACGTTGCGACACACCATTGGAATTCTACAGCATTTCAAATTAGGCCTAAAGGTTTCAAGGACAAAATTACATGTATAGAAGTATGTTTTTGTTGTAGTGGGGACAGTAAAATTAGCCATAAAAAAATGTATTAAACATGTTATTTTGTATTTTTATGTTAAACTCACAACAATAGAAAAATCTGCATTAATATTGTCTAATAGAACACATGGGGGGGAAACGAACGGAGACATTAATAAATGCATTTCTATAGCTTCCGTTTTGGAAGCTGAGGTGACGTGCCAAGATGGCGGTTCAGTACACAGAGCCCCCTATCAGTCATCTGTTGTATATATAAATTGTTGTTCGAAGTTGTGAAATTATCTTTGAAGTGATATGAAAGTAGAAGGATTTGTTTATAGAACCGTACTGCAATTGAGAATCGATTCACAATTACATGGAGTATTTGGATGTTTTGGCTTCAACAACCAATTTGTCTTTAAAACAGAACATGTAGGGTCCATGGACTAGAAGGAGTAACGTTTGCCCAATAATGGACTTGAAGGAGACAGTTACATTAGGGTGACCAGACGTCCCTGTTTTCCGGGGACAGTCCCCGTTTTTAGTGGTCTGTCCCCTGTTGAAGCTGTCCCCGGAAATGTCCCCGTTTTTAACAGTGCATTAAAAACAGACTGCAAAGTGAAATAATATTTTACGTGGCATTAAAGCCCGGGCAGCAGAGCCTACCGGTTGACGTCTCAATCGCATTGTGCTTGTTTTCTCCAGCAGAGGGGGCTGCTAGCTATAGCAGCTTCATTCACTCTTCTTCTACTAACTACTTGCGCTAGTTTTAGAGAAAACTGCTGTGGAAAACTCAGACAGAAGTGAATCCACAACATCACCACAAACATATCTTCAAGTCAGGTTAGTTACAATCTTTTGAGATACTAGCCGATGTTATAATGTCACAATTTATTATATAGATAGATGATCTGCTCTATAAGGTTTTAAATAAATTATGCTAGCTAACTTTAGCTATGTAGACTAAGTTAGCTAGCTACTGTCACGGTAACTTAGCTAGGTTAAAAAACGTTCACATGTAAACATGCAGTGGACGGGCTATTTTTAAAATATGATTATATTAAATTAATGCACAATTAATTATGAGAATATTTATTTGTAGATTACAATTTTAATGGTTTGGCATTATAATAAGTAGTGTGAAAATATATTTTGAAAACTTCATGGATAACATTGGCATAATGTTTTCTGTTAGAGTGGAGAGGAAAGAGAGGAGGAAGACTGGATAGGAAGAAGAGTGAAAGAGATAGAGGAGGAAAGGTTAAGATATGATTACAGAGCCTGCCAATTTATTATTCCAAACAATGTTTTTGAAATAAAATACAAAAATGAGGCAAGCAATGGGAATCTGTTAACCAAAGTATTTTATCAAATAGTGTACTATTTATTATTAAAAATTAGAGAGGAAAGAGAAGGGGAAATTAAGGAGTAAAAAGAGTGAAGCGAAGAGAGTGTAGAAGAGTGAGGTGGAAAGGTAAAGAAAAGGAAGAGAGCAGGAAGACGAGTGAAGAAAAGAGGAGAAAGATTGGAGCAGAAGAAAAGGTTAAGAGAGTAAGAAGAGCAGACAGAGGTACAATGGCTCTTTCCAAGAAACAGAATGAATGATACATGGACAGCAGCAAGAAATAGGTTCACGGTTCCTATGCTTATTGTGAAGACAAACTTCAACCTCCCCTGCGAGGAGTTCATGGAGAAGCTGGCCAAAGACAGAGCAATCGTTAAGAAGATACATTCTTCTGAGAAATATATCGATTAGGTTGGTATAAGTTATATTATGTAGTTACCAATCACATCATCATCTTATTTCTTTATTAAGTATTTCACATATACTATTGCCTGATTTTTAAATTTGGCTCATGTTCTCACATGCTCCTATTCTACCCAGACTACCAGGACCACTGCATGGCTGTTCAGATTCTAACAGGCACACTGTGATAGAGAAAACAACTATATTACAGAATATATTACAGACTAACTTGTTCTGTCTTGTCTGTAGTGTTTCTGTAATATAGTTGTTCTCTCTATCCCTGTGTGCTCGTTAGACTAAATACATGAAACCGGAATTGTCCCCCTTTTTTTATTTCATAGATAATAACATTGTATATTTTAATTATATATTGACCACCGAACTGGAAATGTCGATGGTTTAAGTTACAATGAGTTCATAAAAAAAATCATCCTCCATAATCTTTAACGAAACTGACCGCGACTGGTGTGTTCCCACATTAGTTGAGTTAGTTAACTAGATAGACAACCTAAAGTCTAGCATTGTGACCGATGTCGCAAATTACCAGTTCCCTGTCTTGGCAAGTGGGCTGGTTGATGGAAAATAGTGTTATTTACTATGTTCAGCTAACGTTAGTTAGCTAGCTAATTTCTATATGCGCTAAACGACTAACTTTCAAAACGAACAACGTTAGTAACATTGCTAACACAACTAACGTTACCAAATATAAATATGAACATTTACGTTACGCTGAACACACGCGACAGGAGAGTTAAGACCGTCCATGTCCGGCCGCATTGTTGATCACACAATATCTGCTCCCAACGTCCTAAACAAAGTACCGCTAAGAGACTACGTCTACCTAAAACTATTAACTACCTAGTTTAATAATATAGCTAGCTACTGTTAGTTAGCTGGCTAGTTTACCTCCAGTGTGTATGTATTCCAAATCGACTTGAAGTTTTGCATGGCTTCAGATGCCGTCTGTTCGTCCATATTCAGCTCCTGACAAAGCATTTCCAAGCTCTTTCGGACGGAGCTCTCGTCCGTCCGCCCGGAGTCGGAATCTGACTCGTCTCCCCGCATTTGTAAATCTAAGTTACAGTGGCAGAGAAATAAAACAAAAATATAGCTATCTATGTCAACAAAGCAGTCCAGAGACACCACAAACACGCCACCGGTCATTGAATTCCCACAATGCACTGTGGTGCAATTGGCGCGAAAACGGATCCTTTCTGACCAATGAGTAAAGGCCCCAGAGGGCAAACAAAGGAACGTAAACAGGGATTGCGTTTCAAAATCAAAGTGTGCAGTCCAAACACATGAAAGACACACCCTATCACCTCAGCGCTTTTATTTTTTAAATATTTTTTTATCAACAACAAATCAATACAGGAAGTACATGTGGGAACACACTTGTATATATAAATAATGTACAAAGGATAATTGGGCTAGGGGGTATAATATCACATTACACAAGGACCTTATTAAGGGACATACATACATTATTATTCTAACAGCTTTTTTTTTTGTTAGTAGAGTATTTAATTGTCTTAAAATACAGGTCAATTTATTTTTGTAAGGTAAGACAATGTGTTTTGTTTGTAAATTGACATTTGTGAATATGAAATTTGGCCAAAAGAATAATGAAATTAATTACATAAAATGTTTCAGCTTATTTCTATCGTAGGTAAAGAATCCAAGCAGTACATCTCTCCACAAGAGTGTAAGATCTTCATTAATGTGTTCAATTATAAATCTACTGATGTCTTGCCACAGTTTTCTTACATGAATACAATGCCAAAAAAGATGCAACATGGTTTCTGGGTGGTCATTACAAAAGGAGCAATTTGAGTTGATGTTTTCCTTAAACTTCTTCATATCGTGATTGGCAGGATAATATTTATGAATAATTTTAAAGGAATCTTACTTAATTTAGTTAACAAGTAGGTATGTGTGTGGCAACATCCAAACTTTTTTCCAACAGATATTAGCAATAAATCCATTCCAATAAGGCATGACATAAGGTATAGAGAGATACAACATCCTGCTGAAACAAGGTTCGTATCACTCTGTTGTTGAATGGATGAAAAGATAAACAAATATTTCCTACTGACGAGTCAACAGGGTCAACGGAAGGTAGGCTCTGAGGGTCAGGTCTTGACACATTCCTGAATAATACAGCAACACCTGAGGGAATGGCATCTAAAACAGTTGCAAAATCTTTAGACGTTACAGGGACCTTGTAAAGTGATAAGATTTCCTTATAACTGAGTAAAAGACCCTCTGCATTTACCAGTTGGCTCACCAATAGGATATTATTTCGGAACCAATATTCTAAAAACAAAGAAGTATTTTTATACAATATACAGTGTATCCTGATTATTCCATACATAATATCTGTGTGGAGAAAAATGATGCTCAAAATTAAGGACCATGACAAGAAACCCTGCCGATGAAAAGCAGAAAGTGCCACTGGAACTTTGTCAATACTATAATTGCAAACTAACATGAAGTTAATATGTCTGTTCCTCGTAAAGCCAGACTGTGTTTCATCAATGATTGCATCCATGATTTCTTTAATTATTTTTGCAAGTAGTAAGGATAATATATTATAGTCATTATTAAGAAGACAAATTGGACGCCAATAAGCAGCCTTTCCCTCATTTCGTGCTTTCCTGATCATTGGCCACAACTTGTTCCTTCTTTCTATGTCCTCTGGGCTGAGATGTTTGGCAAAACGCATACCATGGCTCTGAAGGAAGGCGTTTTTCCTAGCAGCTTTCCAGACAGCATCCCTGTAGAATCTGGCAGTGAAGAGGATTATGATACCCCTTGGTCTTGAATCATTTTGCTGTTGCTTCTTGCCGAGGCGATGCACAACGTCGATGGTATTACCAACTTTGTTCTTCTCTGCAGGCGTAACACTCTTGGCAGATGCGGATAGCTTCCCTCGCACATCCTCATTTTCCACCTCTGGCAAGCCATAGAGTCTCAGGTTCCATCTTCTTGTGTATTGTTCCAGATCAGTGAGACATCTATGGTAGACATTGTTATTCTTTTCCACCTTTTCCACACTTTTTTAAACTTTTGCCACTCTCATTTCCACATCCTTGATTTCACCACATGCAAACTCCACAGCCTTTTTCAAGCCTTCGATAACCATGGTGTTCGTGCCTGCCATTTTCTCAATGGCGTCAGACCTGGAGTTGATGAGTAAGGAGAGGGTAGCCACAATGTCAGAGTTCATGTTGGGTTTTTTGGAGGGTGGAGGTTTGCATGGAGTAACCGGTAAAGAGAGGAATTCGTCATCTTTAACAGCATTCGAAAGCATGATATTATCCATAGGGCAAGCATAGTTATGGCAGTTGTCTATAAGCACGTTTCTCTTTTGTTGATTAGCAAGAGAACGGATAGCTTCCTTTCTTTTTTTGTCACGACTTTGCATCGACATGCCGAGATAAAATATCAAATTCTTATTCCAGTCACAGGAAAGTTCTTATATCTTGAACAAATAAAAACAGTAATAGTAATGACTGTAAACTTGTTTTCTTCACAATCTTTCTGAAGTTTGGTGCAGAGCTTCGTAAAAAAGCTTCTGTTCAAGCCACCTTCCTATCCCCTCAGCCAACAAATTAAGTGGACACTTCTGATGACGTATAATGACGTCTGACGAGTATACACTTGCAGGGCAATGGACCATCCTTGGCCGGAAATTGTCACTCCTTCATGCCGCAATGATTGTATTTTCAGCCACTGGTGGCTTGTGGGTGCTTTATATGTGCTACATAAAATTATGAGCGCATGTCTACTTATATTAAATATAAAATAATTCATATACGCCTCTATATGATAGCTAGCAAATTAATTTGCTAACTAACACTATCCTGCCTAGCTGGAACCTCTGAAGAAGGGAAATGTTTTATTTCTACAATTTCCAACAGATAACCAAACAAAAATATATTTACTTTTTACGGAGTAGAACAATTTCTAACTTATATGCATTCGTTTTGACTTCTCCATTGATGTTGTTTTTAAGTTTTCGCAGACTTTTGACTAGCGGATGTACAATCGTTGCAAGTTGAATTATGGGGAATTTCAGGCCCCGGAGTGAACATAATTGTACACTCACAAAGCCGACTGAAAACGAGGGCTGAGGAGCTTACGTTGCAAACTTCCCTTGCTTGGTTAATCATTTGGACCACACTCCTAGACGGTGACGGGGATCATAAGTGGACAAGGATGTGTCTTTTAAGTGTTTGGACCGTAGACAGCCCTCCGCCCTAAACCCTCTTCTTCTATGAGGTATAACAGTGGTTGGCATCCAATTTGTTGCATTACTGCCACCTACTAGACTGGAGTACAACTCCCTTATACTTTGCTTGAAAAAAATGATGCACTAAATAAATACCCTACCATCTAACACTACACTCACTAATTTCAAAACTATGTACTGTACTCTCTACTCTGTACTGGTATGTCTCTACTACTCTCACCAATCCTCCCCCTTAAACCCATCTTCCTGTACTTTCTTCACTGCCTCAGCATATGGCACCTTCTGCACTACTCTAACCCTGGAAACCTCAACCTGCCCCTCTCGCACGGGGCATTTCTGATCCCCTACAATTAACACATTCCATTACTTTCCCCAATACTACACATTCATTTGTCTCATTCCCTTCTGCACATTTCTCACACCTTTGAACCCTTCTACACACGGCTGCCACATGCCCATAAGCTTGACACCTGTAACATCGTAATGTATTCGGCACATACGCTCGTACAGGATAACTTATATATCCTAACTTCACTTTGTCGGGCAAAGACTCAACTTCTAAACTCAAAAGAACCGACAATGACTCTTCTGTTTCCACACTCACTCTCGCTACCCTGTCTGTGTCACATCAAATGACGAGCATCACATACACCGGGAATCTTTCCCCTCAGCTGGTCAACTTTTATATTGCTGTTACCCCAGTTATCACTCCTTTCATTGGTGCCCCTTTCTTGGTGCCCCTTTCATTGGTGCCCCTTTCTTACCCCCATTCGTTTTACTCCGAGCGCATTCTCCCTCTGCCCAACAGAAACACAAACAATTATCACTAGACCACTTCTGGTTACCCTCACCGATTCCACACGACCCAACTGTTTTTTCACCCACCGTGAAACCACAAATGGATCCGCCAAAAGACAAGAGTCAACTTCTTCCATAAACTTCGGTCACAGACTCTTCTTTTTCCTGTACCTCGGTGCATACCTCAGTCTCCGAAAAATTCACACCACCAACCACCACAATACTTCACCCTCATTCACTTCCATTTCTCCTCCTGCCTTCAGCTCCCTCTGCTTACACTTTCTACCATTCTTCTTTAACATACTTTTTTCCACCATTTTTATCCGACTCAAGCTCCCCCTCTTCTTCCCTCCATTCATCCTCTGTTTTCCAAGTATACGTCTCCTTGTGATAATACTGCTGCCCCACTCCTGACACCAATCTTGTTCTTGCCTTCTCTAGGGACTTCATTTCCCCATAGACAGTCAGGTGTCATCCAGCCGTCTTCTCCGCCCTAAACCCTTAGCTCTTCAATGACGTTTTACATCGTAACATCCGAGTGTACCTGAAAGGGGAATGGAAACACTATGATTTAGAACGCCAGCTAACTTTAACTGTAAATCACCATATTGGCATTGTTGCGTCGCTGATAGGAGAGAACATTTTGGTTAACAGTCAAATATTGGCTATTAATATTGAAAGAAACTAACTCTAACTTTTTTTATGGACATGGGATAAGTTTAGAGTTAGTTTTTGTCAAGTTGAATGGGAAGAACACGACAGAAAGACAAAAGTAGACGAAATATCCAAGTCTCACAGAAGACGGCTGACATGCTAGCTAGCCACCACGAGGACCAGAGCAGCATGGATACACAAGAAGCCGCGATCTCAAGCAAGAGAAAGAACACAACTGACCAGGATGAAATCCTTGCAACCTCTTTACCTCAGACCCCAAGTAAAAATCCACCGGTGAAAAAAGTAAAAGAAGACAATTTCCATGTCGGAACTTTTCTCTGCAATCCAGTCCCTGTCTACTAAACAAGACGCCACGCTCTCCAAAGTGTCCATCATAGAGCGGGCTACAGAAGAAACATCAAAGAAGATCGATCATTTGTCAGAAACTGTCAATCAACTACGCAAAATTGTGAGCGAGAACAAGGAAAATATAACGTTCCTAGAGAATGAGCTGAAGAAAATGCAATCCAAAAATAATGAGCTGTGTGAGAATGTAGCTGAACTTCAAAGGTACTCTCGCAGGTGGAATCTGAAAATCCAAGGTGTAAAAGAGGTAGAGGATATTAGAGAGGTAGTCATTAATATCCTGGGAAAAGTGGCATCATGCATCAAATACAGACTGAGAGACGTGATTGATGTGGTACATCGACTTGCGCTTAACTATGCGCCATTACAGGGACATCATATGGAAAATGGCCAAGGGGAACAAGTTTCTGGACGAGAAGAAACTCTGCATCAAAGAAGCTCTGATACCGCAGGATCAGGCTGCCAGAGAGAAAGTGTGGCCACTTATACAGAAGGCGCGACAAGACGGAAAGAAGGCGGGGTTCAAGGGCCCACACGCGTTTATCGAAGGAAGAATGATTACTGGGTAACTCTGTTGACATTAACCAAATTGGAACTGTGAGTACTACCATGAGTACAGTTAATGTACTGCCAATTATACATGTAACGTTCGATCTACAACTAATGAACACTTGCCAAAGAAAAGGAAGTAAATAGATTTGTTATTCTGTTAACCACCGCTACCTCATCTGAGCGTAGTTTTCCGTCGAGTCATCCTCTCAAGGTTCACTGTTTGTTTTATTGTTCACATTAATACTTGTTATCTAATTTGTGTTCTTTCTTTTTTAATGCAGGAGTTTGTTTTCAATTCACTCAATATCGTTAGTCTGAATGCTAGGGGTTTGAGAAATCCTACAAAAAGGAGAGCTTTATTTTTATACTGTAAACGCAGTAATGCAGATTTTGTCCTTCTTCAGGAAACTCATTCGGGTGAAAGTGATTTGACATTTTGGAAAGCACAATGGGGAGATATGGCCTATTTCAGTCATGGATCAAACCATTCTGCTGGTGTTTTGACACTTATTCACAAGTTTAAAGGTGACATTCTAGAATCCACATCTTCACAAGACGGCAGATGGGTCATAGTAACTGTTAAACATGACAATGCTATTTTCATCATCTGTAATGTATACGGACATAACTCACATGCTCCTAATAAGACCCTTTTCACCCAATTTACCAGGAAAGTACAGGATTTAAACAACAAATACTATATTTTAATGAAACACCTGATGCATCTGCTGATCGTTTTCCTCCTAGAATGAGACAAAACCCTCAAAATAGTAACATTATCATTACATTATGCAAGGATCTCTGTGTTGAGGATGCCTGACGTTATTTCAATCCGGATGCTAAGGGTTATACCTTGGACCAACAAAACTATGTCACGTAAATCTAGAATAGATTTATTCCTAATTTCCCCTTTTTTGTTACAATTTGTTATAGATGTAGATCATCAGTTGGATCCCTTTTCTGATCATCACTTGATTTCCCTGAATTTACAAGCTACTAAAAAATAAAAAGGTACTCGAGGATATTGGAAATTAAAAAACACACTTCTTAAAGATACTGATCTCATTGAAAACATAAAATCATTAGCTAAAGATATTTTTGCAAGAAAAGACTTGGGTCATGGAAGTAGATGACCCAAGTCTTAAACGCGCCAAAGAGCTGATGCACTTAAAGAACCATAGAGAAAAGGAGATGATGAGCAAGCTTGACATTTTTCTAAAGAAAGATCATCTATCTGAAGAAGAGGAGTCTGTGTTCAGGTCTTTACAACTAGAACTAGAACAGACTTACACGGATCTGGCAAAGGCCGCCTTTGTAAGGTCAAGAGTCAAATGGATTGAAGACGGGGAAACAAACACTAGTTACTTTTTTTGCACTTGAAAAGAGAAACTACAAAAGAAAATCTATAACTGCACTCAAAATTACGGTGTTTTATGCAAAGATCCCATTACAATATCATCATTTGTCAATTCCTTTTAAGAAAACCTTTACAGCTCTCAATTTCAGGAAGATGGTTGTGTCAGTTGAATTCTATAGACAGTTTTGGGAGTTGCTAGAAGACCCGATTTTCAATATGTTTCAAGATTGCATTAAAAATGGGGAAATGGTCTCCACTATGAAACAGGGCCTTATTTCATTGATTCGAAAGCCTGATAAAGACCCTTCTCTCATTGACAATTGGAGACCAATTACTTTATTAAATGTTGATTATAAATTGATTGCTCTGGTTTATGCCAAAAGATTAAAGAAAGGAATAGATACCATTATAAATGAGACTCAAACAGGATTTATGAAGAGACGTCACATAAGCTCAAACATTCGTTTAGTCTTGGACCTTATAGATTATTCAGATGCAATTGACTCAGATGCGGTCATCCTATTTCTGGACTTCTGTAAAGCCTTTGACACAATTGAACATGAATTTCTCTTTAGGTCTCAAACTTTTTGGATTTGGTGAACATTTTATTAAAGTAATTTGCATGTTTTACAAATATGTAAATAGTTCTGTGCTACTAAACCTTAATACTTCCAAAAGATTTAGTATCAATAGAAGTGTACGACAGGGATGCCCAATTTTGCAATTTGTATTCATTTTGGTTGTGGAACTTCTATCTCTAGATATTCTGAATGATACAAATTTGTATGGCTTAACCATTTTTAACAAATAAATCAAAATTCATGTGGAAGTAGAGGGGAATGAGTAGGGTGGATGTTATCACCAAGCAGGCTCTCAAACAGCCTAATGCTGAGATGGAATTGTCAAATCAGTAAAGCCAGAAGCCAAGGGGTTAATAAGAACAGTGGTTGAAAAACAAATGACAAGAGTTGTGGAACAGGTAGAGAAAGGGAAGACGCCTGTATAAGATCCAGGAAAAAGTGGGGGCAGGGAGGTCCTCAGGCTGAGATGGAAGGGAGGAAAGTGTAGCCACAAGGCTGAGCCTGGGACACACAAGACTCAATAGTACATTGAAATTGGTAGGTGTGATCATAGTCAGGAGCTGGAGATAGTGGAACACGTTCCATTTCAGTGCCAGAAATATGTGAGGGAAAGGGAGCAATTGTTATTAGATTTGCGGAGTAATGGGGTTGAAGAGCCAGGGTTAAATAACTACTGGGGAAATCGTCAGGGGATGTCCTATTTCAATTATGTATTTTGTTTTCTTAAGGAGACGAGAATATGGGGTAGGATTTAGAATGTCACTGTCTCACACTCCAGTCCAGGTAGTGGTGGTAATGCCCATTAAAGTTGGTTGCCAACCGCCATATAAAGTCAACAGAAGACGACAAAAGAAAGGAAGAATTAGCAGTTAATCAAGCACACGGTGAATTATCAGCAATGGTTTGGAGTGGACAAACTTTATATTCCTCTCTGGTTCAGTTAAAGGTGGAGCTAGGTAAGAGAGATCTAATGTAGCTGAGGAACTGTTTAAAGGTGCAATAGGAATATGCAGAAATCGCGCAGCCATTTCCTGGACGCAAAAATTCGAATTGTTTTCCTAATTTCTGATTGTGACAAATGTATAGTGTAGAGAATCATTGCAGCATCTAAACCGCTGTGAAATATATTTTCAATAACCAAAAATATTGTATTTTCAGCTTTTTGAAGCTGGTGTACAAAACCGAAAAGATGCAAAAAATAAATAAAATGAATGGCCCTCCCTTCAACAAAATATATTTCACCTAAAATAAATGTTTTAACGACCCCAAAAACCAGGGGCTCAGCTTCTCACAGGACAGGCGGAGTGGGAGGTTCCTGGTGGAGAGCCAGACGTGATCACCAGGATGGAACACACCAGGATGGAGCCTCACTGCGGTGGCGATCTGGCTGCTCCTTCTGACAGCAGACGGCCTACTGGAGCCTCACGGCGGCATTGTTCCAAATGTCTTCTGCGCACCTGACCCCTCGTCCACCGCAGGAGCTTCGGTCTGGCTCGGGGTCCACGGAGCAAGGGCTGGCTGATAACCCAGAACACACTGGAAGAGAGTCAGCCCGGTGGAGGAGTGACACAATGTATTCTGGGCATACTCAGGGAAGGAATCAGGCCTACTCCCCTTGCCGGCCCTGGCAGTGACTCCTCAGGAACCTCCCCAGCTCCTGGTTCATTCTTTACACCTGCCCGTTAGACTGAGGCCGATAGCTGGATGTGAGGCTGACCGTGACCCCCAGCTTCTCCATGAACGCTTTCCATACCCGTGACATGAATTGGGGGCCACGGTCGGAGACGATGTCCTTCGGAAGCACTTCTCCACTTTGAGCATTGGCTAATCCATAAGGCAGTGTGTCCAAGGAGAGGGTGTTGTCTCAGCATTCCAACTCCATCTGGAACTCTTCGCGCAGTCCACCCTCCTGAATAGGGTGTGGAACGCCGGCTCATTCCATCCGCTGGATTCTGCCACTGTCCGGAAGGGGGCGTACTCCGCAGCGGTCTGGCCATCCTGCCGTAGTTGGATTAGGCACTCATCCACCTCTCTGCCCTCCGGTGGATGATCGAAGAA
The DNA here is from genome assembly GCF_013265735.2 of Oncorhynchus mykiss. NCBI lineage: Eukaryota > Metazoa > Chordata > Actinopteri > Salmoniformes > Salmonidae > Oncorhynchus > Oncorhynchus mykiss. Next base: position 37,528,828 of record NC_048581.1, on the reverse strand, counting down.
CCCCACTGAACAGAGCCATGAGCCTCTCATAGGAACCCAGCTCCTCCTCTCCTCTCTCTCTGATGGCCGTAGTCCACTCCAACGCTCAGCACGGAAATAACTGTGGCAACCTTGGACCTCTCAGTGGTGTGGGCTCCCATCTGATGAGTGAAATAGAGGGAGCACTGGCGTAGGAAGCCACGGCATTTGGATGGAGTCCCGTCATATTTGTCCTGGAGGGACAAACGGGCATCGCTGACCTGGGCGGACTGTTGGATGGGCTGGGGTGCTGGCTCAACTCGTGGTAGAGAATCCTCCGCTATTTGGAGGTGACGCCCCTCGGGTAGCGTAGAGACGTTGAATGAGGAGGACCTCATCCATAGCCGTCCCCAGTTGCGCCAGCTGGTCGCGGTGTTAGCGGTTGTAGGTTGCCCTGTTTGCCAACCATATAGGAGATGTCTTGAATACCTGCATATTCAATTGGTTGAGGCGGTATATTCTGTAACGAAGACGCAGGGAGTCAGGAAGGAGGTGCAGTTGGTGAGTTTAATCGTAGCGAAAACAAAACACAAGCAGCATCTGGACATGATAACAGAACCAATACTGCCTGATGAGTAATGCTACAGAGTGCTAGATAAAGGGGGAGTAATCAGGGTAGTGATGAAGTCCAGATGTGTGCCTAATGACGGGGTGCATCTGTGCGTAATGATCGTTGCCAGGTGCGGTGGTTAGTAAACTGATGACATTGAGCGCTGGAGCGGGAGTAGGCGTGACACCAATGCACTTTTACAGATCTCTTTACATAATCAAATCAATTTTCTATTCTTTTAAGCTAAGAAGGGGTAGGCCTGTGCTTTTTTGCCATTTTCTTTAATCAAAAGTAGGCCTATGACATACCCTCTCACACCCCCTCAATTTGTGTCCTGGTCTTAACTTAACAGCCCTTCACTGACATGGAAGTAGGCTATTTAACCTCTCTGGGATATGTACCATCCCACCTCGCCAACAGCCAGTGAAAGTGCCAAATTCAAAACAACAAATACAAGTAGCATACAAGTATTTTACAACATTTTAAAGATAACATTTTCGTTAATCCAGCCACAGTGTCTGATTTCAAAAATTCTTTACAGCGAAAGCACCACAAACGATTATGTTAGGTCACCATCAACTCACAGAAAAACACAGCCATTTTTCCAGACAAAGAGAGGAGTCACAAAAAGCACAAATAGAGATAAAATTAATCAATAACCTTTGATGATCTTCATCAGATGGTACTCATATGACTTCATGTTACAGAATATATGTATGTTTTGTTCGATAAAGTGCATATTTATATAAAAAATCTCCTTTTACATTGGTGCGTTACATTCAGTAGTTCTAAAACATGCGGTGATTGTGCAGAGAGCCACATCAATTCACAGAAATACTCATCATAAATGTTGATGAAAATACAAGTGTTAAACATGGAATAAGAGATATACTTCTCCTTAATGCAACTGCTGTGTCAGATTTTTTAAAAACTTTACGGAAAAAGCAAACCATGCAGTAATCTGAGTACAGCGTTCAGACAACAAAGCAGCCAAAAATATATCTGCCATATTGTGTAGTCAACATTAGTCAGAAATAGCATTATAAATATTCACTTACCTTTGATGATCTTCATCAGAATGCTCTCCCATGAATCCCAGTTCCACAATAAATGTTTGATTTGTTCGATAAAGTTCATAATTTATGTCAAAATAGCTTCTTTTGTTAGCGCGTTTGGTAAAGAAATCCAAACGCGCTTTCAGGTCCAGCCGAACGTCGAACGAAAAGTTTTAAATGCTCTTTGGCATCAACTCAACTTGCTGTGTTTGGAGGAGGAGGAATGCTGTCTATGACCCCAAGAACACCATCCCCACCGTCAAACATGGAGGTGGAAACAATATGCTTTGGGGGTGTTTTTCTGCTAAGGGGACAGGACAACTTCACCGCAACAAAGGGACGATGGACGGGGCCATGTACAGTCAAATCTTGGGTGAGAACCCCCTTCCCTCAGCCAGGCCATTGAAAATGGGTCATGGATGGGTATTTCAGCATGACAATGACCCCAAACACACGGCCAAGGCAACAAAGGAGTGGCTCAAGAAGAAGCACATTAAGGTCCTGGACTGGCCTAGCCAGTCTCCAGACCTTAATCCCATAGAAAATCTGTGGAGGGAGCTGAAGGTTTGAGTTGCCAAACGTCAGCCTCGAAACCTTAATGACTTGGAGAAGATCTGCAAAGAGGAGTGGGACAAAATCCCTCCTGAGATGTGTGCAAAACTGGTGGGCAACTACAAGAAACGTCTGACCTATGCGATTGCCATCAAGGGTTTTTCCACCAAGTTACTAAGTCATGTTTTGCAGAAGGGTCAAATACTTATTTCCCTCATTAAAATGCAATTCAATTTAATAAAATTTTTAACATGCGTTTTTCTGGACTTTTTTGATTGTTATTCTGTCTCTTACTGTTCAAATAAACCTACCATTACAATTATAGACGGATCATTTCTTTGTCAGTGGGCAAACGTACAAAATCATCAGGGGATCAAATACCTTTTTCCCTCACTGTACGTATGGACTTAAACACCAGTCATGTTTGACAAATATAATGTAGGATCATTATTAATATCTAAAGGCTTGATTCTGTCAGCAAATTTGAGGCACTTCTCTTTCAGATAGGAGAGAAAGACCAGTGCCTGTTATGCACTGCAACATCACTCACCTTGCAATCTGTGCAGAGGCAGTCAATTTTGTGATACCATTTAACCATCAAGGTAATTGTTTAAAACCTGGATTTTGTTTTGTAATTTTATGAGGCTTGCCATACCGTGTTCTGACCATAGGAATGTTAAGGGGATAGAAACACTTCCTCATATGCCATTGAAACCAGTATTTATCTCATGTTCTCAACTTTCTTTTGTTGTCCAGCAGCCAAATACACAATCCTAGTCATATTAACAATCCATGCTTGTTGTTACGTCTTTAGATCTTTCTTCTTTCTGAAGGATATTTTCATCTCTGTCATATGTCATTTGCAGTGCAAGAACAGATGCATTTTGGAATATTTGCTCTCATAGTTCACTGCCATGTGCACATTGCTGTACTTATAATGTGAAGAAATAGACTAAAATGTTATCAACATTTGAAGCTAAACGTTCTGATCTGTTGCATCAGCCTCATTGCTTTCAAAAGATTTTTGGATCTAAAGTGGCTGTATGGAATATTTCTTTACAACAGCTGAAGAAGGTATGCACATCCATGGACTTTCCGCAGGTGCTGGAGTTGTAGGCCAACTTATGGAAAACAGAAAGGAAATATTTATTTTTCACACAGAAGGACAATCCGAAGATGTGGATGTCGATTAAGGCAGCCCCCGCACCTCTCTGATTCAGAGGGGTTGGGTTAAATGCGGAAGACACATTTCAGTTGAAGGCATTCAGTTGTACAGACACCGGTTAGTCAGGCTGATTGAGGTAGTATGTACATGTAGATATGGTTAAAGTGACTATGCATATATGATGAACAGAGGGTAGCAGTAGCGTAAAAGAAGGGTTGGTGGGTGGCGGGACACAATGCAGATAGCCCGGTTAGCCAATGTGTGGGCGCACTGGTTGTAACCTCAACTTCTCTTGGCAAGTTTTATTTTTTAAAGTGTTTGTTTTTCACTAATGTTTGTCATCATGCCTGTGTTGTGTTTTGTGCCTAGTTGTGCTAATTACAAACAAACGTGAAAATGAGTTATCTTTCACCGTTCTACCTACCAGAGATTACCCCCTATCAAGAATGATGCAGTGACAAAAGATTTTCAGAGGGATTTTCAGGCTGAACTGATGGGGAATCCATTTCGACAACAGCTGAGAAGTGATGCAATCACCATCTTTTTTTCCCCCTCACAACAAAACAGAAAATTCTCAATATACGATAATCTAATGTTAACTAGCTTGCTAGCCTAGCTGGGTAAGTTGCAGTCCTGTATTGAACTCTGAAACCCATTTATTTAACCTTTATTTAACTGGGCAAGTCAGTTAATAAGAACAAATTCTTATTTTACAATGACGGCCTACCCCGGCCAAACCCCTCCTCTAACCCGGACGATGCTGTGCCAATTGTGCGCCGCCCTATGGGACTCCCGATCACAGCCGGTTTTGATACAGCCCGGGATCGAACCAGGGTCTGTAGTGATGTCTTTAGCACTGAGATGCAGTGCCTTAGACCGCTGCTAGCTAATCAGCTAAATCATATAGCTTTCTTTTTGTGTACACACTGTCAATCAATTTCACATATGCCATGGTAGTCACTGCTAGACTGGAAACATGTTTGTTTGTTCTATCTTTGACTGACGTTACCTAACGTAAGCTAGCTAATGTTACCAAATAAGAGTCATCTCAATTTGGTAGCCATCTAAAACCCTCCATTACTAAAAATAGAATTGTTGATATAGCTAACTCACTCTGTGTGTTAGTAGCAATGATGAATGTGTATGAATCGTCTATCGTTGATTAGTTCGTTCTCAGCCAGTCTCAGCTGGCTAGCAATGTTGCTGCCAATTTAGTGACGCTACTTATCTAACAGCAAGCTGACAATATGGAAATGCCCATGTTAGCTATGCTTACATAGCCAGTCTAATAGAGATTAAAATATTGTATATTGTTGTATATTTTGTTGTAGGTGGTACAGAATCTGATTCCACCAACATGCGCTTCCAACCCCTAACTCTGCACAAAGTAAATTGGCCAAAATATTTACAAGCTGATGGCTAAGATAGCTCAATTTACAGTAAGCATGATATAAATATGAAATGGGTAGTGTTTGTATGGTTTGTGTTATGGGGTTACAGGTGGTTAGAGGTAGCCTGAGGACAACAGAGTACCTTCCAGACATTGTAATCAATTTGGTGTTTCCCTTTCTCTTTTAACCTTTTCTTTTTGTAAAACTTTTGTAAAAGGTTATCTGGAGTCATTCCACAGTGCCCCGCTGAAAAATACCTTAACGGGATTGATTTGACAACACCCAGTGAAATAGCAGCGCACCAAATTCAAAAACAGAAATACTCATAATAATAATTAATAAATGATCTCACACAGGCATGGGCTGTATGCGCGGGGAGGTCCATGGCCACTTCTGTGGTCATGGAGCTACACTTCTGGCTGTCTTTGACAGCTATGAAGGAAACCGACAAAGCCGCCCTATTGAACGCCTCCATCTCTGACAGCAGTCTCTTCAGAAGCGCCTTCAAAGATGCGACGGCGCACTTTGGGAAGCTTGAGGAGGAGATGAAGCAGCAGTCTAGACACCTGCCATTGGAGGGGCGGGGCCCGCTCTCCACCGTCTCCAGTAGACCCGGGTCTATGGCCAGATGGAGAGCCCATCGAGCAGCAGCAACTGGTGTACCGAGACCGGGCCCCGCACCTCCGGCAGCACCAGAGAAGACGGCAGCTCAAACGACAGGAGAGGTGTTCATTTCGTCGCCCTGGCAGCCGAGAGGCAGTCAGAAGAGACTACGACCATGACGGGACGAGAGGGAGAGGACGGAAGAGCGCGCAGCACTTCCTGTGATGGCGCCTATTGTTCATCCCCCACCCCTGCAAAGGGATGGTGGAGTCAGTGTGTCTTTTGTTAATAAAGAATACTGAGACCGCTCGGATGCCTTCTCTTTCTATCTCTCTCTTCCTCTCACCACCCACAGTCCACAATGAGTGCGTAGCTGAGCACACACAGAAGGACGTTGTTAGTGGGAATGACATGAGGAAAGCAAGCTGGACCCTCTTAATGAGCCGTCATGCTATACCTCATAAAAACCCTACACTACACACTCTTAGTGAAGTAGCTAAGGGTTTAAAGAGCAGCTGAGTACACAACCCCAAGTTGGGCCGATGACAAAATCGCTGTCCTGAACTATTGGAAAGACCCTTTTGACGTGGTCCCAATAGACAGTGTCATCCTACATTCCAGTGTACACACTTGTCTTACTGGATGGGGAGGGACATGTCAGGCTCGGGCAGTCGGAGGTGTGTGGCCTCCCTCGGGACATCACATCAACCACCTGGAATTGGAGACAGTTCTCCTGGTTCTGACCCACTTAATGTCTACCCTACGGAGCCACGACGTGCTGTTTTGGTCGGACAACCGAACTACAGTAGCCTATATAAACCTCCAAGAGACCTCATGGCTTGAGGGGGTCCCTGAGACGACGAGTGGCAACTGCACCCCAACGTTGTTCTCCAAATATGACAAAGATTCAGGCGAGCCGAGGTGGATGTGTTCGCGTCATGTGTGAATGTGCAATGTCACCTATGCCTTTCTCTACGAGCCCAGGATGAACCGCCACTATGGATAGACGCTTTTGCGCACCAGTGGACAGATGTTCTCCTGTACGCATTTCCACCGCTCTCCTGCATTCTCCCACTGTTAGCCTGCGTGAGAACAGGAGGGCTGTCAATCATATTGATAGCCCCCGATCACCCAGGGGATCCGTGGTATGCGGAGATGACTCAAATGTTGATTGCGCCACCATGGTCAATTCCACTTAGAGGACGCAATGTCTTAGGCGGCAGTATGCCAGCAGATAGATAGTTTTCACAATAGTGTGCCACAGAGAATGTGGACCCCGTGTGCTGTCAGGTTGAGAGTGTGCATTCTTTCTTACAGTTCATGCTTGACAAACAGCGCTCACCTGCCATCATCAAGGTGTTTGTGGAGCACCTTGGTGTGCTAGCCTCAATTGTTTGTGTGTCACGGTGCTAGTGCACTGGGTAGACCACTTTCAAAATAGCGGCTGTCTCATTGTCTTTGCGAATTCTATGGAACATTTTATGGATCTTTTATTTCAGCTCATGAAAAATGTGATCAACACTGTAGCGTTTATATTTTTGTTCGGTGTATAATTATATTCAGCCCAAGGGCACAGTGGTCACAAGGCATGGATTTCTTTTAGGGGGAATTCTGGCCACGCAAGGCGGCATCAACGGTATGCCACCGGGAAATTAGAGGCCTGGAAACCACACTAAATAGCCCATATTGCACGCCCATTGGAGAATCAGGAATGACGTGTGGCATCATTTTTAGTCCTAAAACCTGGAAATGAGTTACCTCTGGTTCATTCAACCATCCCTATGGGGAAAGGTTTTGGGATAAATGTTGAGAATAAGGTCTGTGGTTAACACAGGCATAAGGGATATTACGTTTTGTTCTGAGATGTCACTGAACATAACCTTTATGAAGCCTTTGTGCTTTTCTTATTACATAAATGCTTCAAAATACACAAAAAGTGACTTTACCCGATGAAGAGTCGCATAGACGAAACCTATAAGATAACTACATTCGTCCTTGCACGCTTTCTAAATAAAAAAAATTGAAACTTTGGCAAAGGGTAAAGTCTACAAAACTTAGTCCACTTTTAACAGATTTTGGTTTTCGAAACAGAACTGTTCTGAGATCAAATGTTTCATCGATGAGAAAATTTGGTGGTGATTTTAAATACCAGCCAGATGCTTCAGATTTATACATCCGGTGAAACATTTGTCTCATTGTTCCATCTGTGTAGTTGCTGCTTTGGCTGACACCATGGGTATAATCATTACGCCGATTCGGTTGCAAAATCTTTTGCAACTCTATTGAGATCAAATGTTTTGCAACAAATGGAAAACGCAAACAAGTTTCTATTAGACAAATTTAGGTAGGTCCCTCCCCATTTCGTTTTCTCCATTTGGTTCTTAAACGGTTTCTGTAATGAATGCACCCCAGCAGAGTACTTTTGAGCCATGCTCTTAAGTCTTCCTGACTTGAGTTCACTGTGTTAGTCATGTGGGTCGTGGGTCAGCCAGGCTAGCTGCTGCTATCAGTATGATGAGAAATGAATACCCCTTCACTTGATGAAAGTTGAAAGTCATCTTTTATTGCACAATAAAATATCACATACCATGTTTTGAGTTAAGTGATTGGTCCACATGGGAATATTGGACCTATTTCAACAAAAAAATGTAATCCACAACTGTGAATGTTGCCGATGTCAGACAGTACTTTTGTTTTGTAGCATGATATTCCCACAATGTAGCTAGAGCTTCAGTACACCCATTTAGTGAACACTGGCTTTGACTGCATGAGCTGAAAATGAATGTCCTAATCTGTCAAAGGTCCTTATTCAAGCAGCTGTTGAACAGAACCTTGAAGCGTGCATGCAGACACACACAGTCAGAGTGGTCTGCCATCTCTGTAACTTGGATTGTGGCAATTGTCAGGGCCTATATAACCAGCATGTCCAGGCATGCAATCACAACACACACAGCATGGTATTGGCAAGCCAGAGCCTGTATATTTCCCCTGACGTGCAAATACTTTACAGAATTTATGTATAGGGTCTGACACCTAGTGTCTGACCTGACAGCAGAAATAGGTTATAGTACAATTCAGCCCAAAGTTCACACGGATACAACTGACCCCATCCCAATGACCCACACGTTAAGTGCATTACACTTCTTTTCTGGAAATCGAGTTGTCATTTGTTTTTTCAACTATTCTTGCCGCAGGTGATGGCAAAAAGATTACAATACACATTCTACAATTTGAAAAGAGCCAGCAAGCCTTAGAAGCGGGACTGTTGTCCCTCTGAACCCTTTGACGTTACAAACCAGGCATAAACATGAAAATGCTTAGATAAGACTTGTACAATAAATACATATGAGATACATGCTTGAAATCAATCTGACTTTACCATAAATTACCAAAGACTAACTGAAAAGAAAACACACAGTAAAAACATTTATGACATGAAGACTGAATAAATATTAATTGACCTTCAACTGCACCAATTAGTTGTTTTTCCAAGTTTTCACATACAAGCAAAGTAATAGGAAATAGGTGTGGGCTGGTGTGTTGATGAGATTATAAGATTGATCAATTAAACTAACGAGTTGGATATTACTCGTTTCCCCAAAACAGTTTGCTTGTCTATCTGAATACACATTGCTCAGCAAATGTTAGTGGAATATTGGATCCAACATGCTGAATATGTCTACAATTGGATGGTCATAGGTTAACATCACACCCACTTCAGTTGTATACATACTGTGTACCCCTGACCTCCTTACGAAAACTGAAGGCCTCATGTGAATATAAGCATGTGAAAAACGTGTCGTTTGAGTGAAATAAGGGGCCACTCATCAGACATGATCAATCAGGAATTGCATGGTATCCTTCACATTGACTACATGACATGAGGTTTGAATACGTTCAGGGATGTTTATGCATTAGTAACTTCGGCCTGGATATACAGAGCATTCGGAAACTATTCAGGCCTGAGTTTTTCCACATTTTGTTACGTTACAGCCTTATTCTAAAATGTATTCATGTTCCCCTTTTCATCAATTTACACACAATACCCCATAATGACAAAAACAGGTTTTTAGAAATGTTTGCACATTTATAATAAAAAAACAGAAATCATATTTACATAAGTATTCAGACCCTTTACTCAGTACTTTGTTGGAGCACCTTTGGCAGCGATTACAGCCTAAAGTCTTCTTGGGTATGATGCTACAAGCTTGGCACACCTGTATTTGGAGGAGAGTTTCTCCCATTCTTCTCTGCAGATCCTCTCAAGTGCTGTCAGGTTGGATCGGGAGAGTCGCTGCAGATATTTTCAGGTCTCTCCAGAGATGTTCGATTGGGTTCAAGTCTGGGATCTGGCTGGGCCACTCAAAGACATTCAAAGACTTATCCTGAAGCCACTCCTGCATTGTCTTGGATGTGTGCTTAGGTTGTTGTCCTGTTGGAAGGTGAACCTTCGCCCCGGTCTGAGGTCCTGAGCGCTCTGGAGCAGGTTTTCATCAAAGATCTCTCTCTACTTTTCTCCGTTCATCTTTCCCTCGATCCTGACCAGTCTCTCAGTCCCTGCTGCTGAAAAAATCCCCACAACATGATGGTGCAATCACCATACTTCACCGTAGGGATGGTGCCAGGTTTCCTCCAGACATTCAGGCCAAAGAGTTAAATCTTGGTTTCATTAGACCAGAGAATCTTGTTTCTCATGGTCTGAGAGACCTTTAGGTTCCTTCTGACAAACTCCAAGCAGGCTATCATATGCCTTTTACTGAGGAGTGGTTTCCATCTGGCCACTCTACCATAAAGGCCTGATTGGTGGAGTGCTGCAGAGATGGTTGTCCTTCTGGAATATTCTCCCATCTCCACAGAGGACCTGTCAGAGTGGTCATCGGGTTTACCACCTCCCTTACCAAGGACCTTCTCCCCCGATTGTTCAGTTTGCCATCTCTTGAAAAGTCTTGGTGGTTCAAAGATTATTCCATTTAGAATGATGGAGGCCACTGTGTTCTTGGGGACCTTCAATGCTGCAGGCATTTTTTGGTACCCTTCCCCAGATCTGTGCCTCGACACAATCCTGTCTCGGAGCTCTACGGACAATTCCTTCAACCTCATGGCTTGGTTTTTGCTCTGACATGCACTGTCAACTGTGGGACCTTTTATATAGACAGGTGTGTGCCTTTCCAAATCATGTCCAATCAATTGAATTTAACACAGGTAGACTCCAATCAAGTTATAGAAACATCTCAAGGATGATCAATGGAAACAGGATGCACCTGTTGTTGCTTTGTCATTTTGGGGCATCCATTATGTGTAGATTGATGACAAAAAAAATACACCCGATCACTTTTAGAATTAGGCTGTAATGTAACAAAATGTGGAAAAAGGAAGGGGTCTGATTCATTTCCATATGCATTGTACATACATGTAATCAGCGGAAGTTTGACAAATGAGGAAAATATCAAACCTCAGAGGCACTGATGAGAAAAGTAATTTGTTGTTCTCCATATTGTGCTTTTTTATGATTGATTGAATAACTTTTTGGAGTATGAATTGGACCATGAAAACAACATTGGAAAATTCTCATAACAATGCACTGACTGATGCCACACTAAGTCCAAATCTTGGTTTTTCATGTATGCATACAATTCAAGGGGCATTTTAAAACAAACAAAATACTTTGCTATATATAATTTCCAATATGGAGATGTAACAAAACATCTATATATAAAACACTAGCTAAATAAGGCATTTTAATCAACAAAGTTTTTTTTTTAAAGAAAGAAAAAGTGTCATATTTGGTGAAGGTTTGGCAAAGCAAAACAAATAAATTATATAGTAAAGTTGTGACAAGGCAAAAAGAATGTCTTTCGACAAAGAAAGGTGACGCTAAAGCAACATGAGCTAGAAATATAGCTCAACAAGGAAATGTCCCCCACGGGCCAGGTTGTATAAGTGTGCACATCCACGCACACACGCGCACAAATAAAAGATTAATAGGCAGAATACAGGTAAACAGTCACTAAAAGGACACTGTGCAAAAATTGTTTTCATATTAGAAAACAAAAAAAATGTGAAGTCAGAAGTTGTTACGCTTAGAAGTGAAGTCTTAAACATAACCCCCCCATAAAAAAACAGACCCTGTTACGAAATTTAGATTGAAATCTGCTTTTGCATCCATTTAGTGTAGTACAGTACAGTATACCCAGCAAACCGTGAAGATTTCCAGAACATTAGCAAAGATTTCCATGAAGTTCTAGTTAGGGTTTTATCTATTATTAGGATGATAACATCCCAAAAACATTATTTTAATGTTTTTGGGATGAACGAGAACTCAACGTTCTGGGAATGATGAGAACTCAACGTTCTAGGAACGTTCTCGCAACATCAGGCAAATGTTTTATACAAACATTGTATAATCCTCAGCATAACTGTACAGTTTTTGTCTTATGAGAACATTTGCCGCAACCTAACGAATGTTCTGGGAACTTTCACAGAACCAATTTTTGTGAAATACAAGAAAACACTGGTAATGAAGCTAGTAGCTATTTGCCCCAATATGTCGTAAACTAAAAATGTGGTGTGCTTGTAAACAAAAAGTAACAGCAATATACAGCTAAATAGATTTACATTTAAAAAAAAAATATTAATATGAGCTAGTCTACAGGAGTTTAAAATGCATCTGAGGAAAGAAAAGGAGACCACAAACCCTTTAAAACAACGAGGCACTCTGCGACTGCTTTGCACACAGTATCTATCTGATCAAATGACAAACTTTTCCCTAACACAGACAGATGGCAATGGACAGATTCATTTTGCATACCCCCCTCTACCCTAGAGTACCCTCTGTGTGCTTGTCCCTCAACGGTGAGGCACTGGCTCTCAACAGAGCCCTCTGTGACAGATTTGTCTATGGCACCTCTCTTCACTGCTCCCGCACACTGGCACAGCTGACCAAGTCCCAAGCTATTGCCCACCTAATAACATGACTAGTAGTCCCAGTGAGACTGGAAATAGGTCCTCCTTCAAAGTAGCTATTGTGTGAAAATAACATAAAATAAAAAAACATGATCAAACCTCAGGATTGTTCTTTGCCTTCCGTTTAATATATATACATATATATATATATATATATGTGTGTGTATGTTTTTGTTGTACTCAATGTGTTCTCTCGATCGGGTATAGTAACATTGTTTTCTCTAAATTTGTATTTAAAAAAAAAATTTTTTTACAAAGCAGCAACAATAAAACAAATAGGGAAAAGCTGTCCTAATAATAACTTACTTGCAGCAGTTGTGCTACACCTTGGGGCTGCAAGTGACCTTGCACGCATTGCTTTTAAAATATAATTATTCATGAATTATTATATATTAAGCACATTTTGAAGGACCTTCAATTCAAATTGCCATTAGTTTCAGGCTTTAGGATGTGAAACAACTTTAGGGGGATATTCATATAATCCTGTTAATACCAAGGAAACTGAGGGGTCAGTAGTCCCTGGGCAGCTACATCATTCTGGGTTGTTCATTAGGCAACAAAATGGATTAAAAAAAACGGACATACAGGGAGGGAATACCTGGACTTGTCCGATAAGAAACACTCATTTTCATTTTCCACTGCAAAATGTTTTACAATGTTTTCCCATTGCGTGCCTTTTAATGAACACAACCGAGCCCTATACTGTAGCTGCCTTTGAACCCAAGAGTGCTGTCAGCATATTTTGGTTGGAAAAAATATTTACACATCCTCCTCCTCAGTCAAATAGGCCCCCAGATTCACCTTTTAGCAACCAGCGTCTTAAAATGGTGCAATATGCAGAAATTGCTCCGCCATTTTCGGTTTGCTAAAATTCTAATAGTTTGTCTAATTTCCATTTACGTGACAAAACAAGCAATGCATTGTGTACAGAATCATTGATCAATCTAAACCGCTGTGAAATATACACTACCGTTCAAAAGTTTGGGGTCACTTAGAAATGTCCTTGTTTTTGAAAGAAAATCGACTTTTTTTTACCATTACAATTGATCAGAAATACAGTGTAGACATTGTTAATGTTGTAAATGACTTTTGTAGGTGGAAACGGCTTATTTTTATGGAATATCTACATAGGCGTACAGAGGCCCATTATCAGCAACCATCACTCCTGTGTTCCAAAGGCACGTTGTGTTAGCTAATCCAAGTTTATCATTTTAAGAAGGCTAATTGATCATTAGAAAACCCTTTTGTAATTCTGTTAGCACAGCTGAAAACTGTTGTCCTGATTAAAGAAGCAATACAACTGACCTTATTTAGACTAGTTGAGTATCTGGAGCATCAGTATTTGTGGGTTCAATTACAGGCTCAAAATGGCCAGAAACAAAGAACTTTCTTCTGAAACGCATCAGTCTATTCTTGGCTAGTGTGGGAGGCCCCGGTGCACAACTGAGCAAGAGGACAAGTAAATTAGTGTCTAGTTTGAGAAACAGACGCCTTACAAGTCCTCAACTGGCAACTTCATTAAACAATACCCGCAAAACACCAGTCTCAATGTCAACAGTGGAGGAGACTTTGGGATGCTGGCCTTCTAGGCAGAGTTCCTCTGTCCAGTGTCTGTGTTCTTTTTATTGGCCAGTCTGAGATATGGCTTTTTCTTTGCAACTCTGCCTAGAAGGCCAGCATCCCGGAGTCGCCTCTTCACTGTTGATGTTGAGACTGGTGTTTTGTGGGTACAATTTAATGAAGCTGCCAGTTGCGGACTTGTTTTTCAAATTAGACACTAATGTACTTGTCCTCTTGCTCAGTTATGCACCGGGCCCTCCCACTCTTTCTATTCTGGTTAGGGCCAGTTTGCGCTGTTCTGTGAAGGGAGTAGTACACAGCGTTGAACAAGATCTTCAGTATCTTGGCAATTTCTCGCATGGAATAGCCTTCATATCTTAGAACAAGAATAGACTGATGACTTTCAGAAGAAAGGTCTTTGTTTCTGGCCTGTAATCGAACCCACAAATGCTGATGCTCCAGATACTCAACTAGTCTAAAGGCCAGTTGTATTACTTATTTAAATCAGCACAACAGTTTTCAGCTCTGCTAACATAATTGCAAAAGGGTTTTCTAATGATCAATTAGCCTTTTAAAAGGATAAACTTGGATTAGCTAACACAACGTGCCATTGGAACACAGGAGTGATGGTTGCTGATAATGGGCCTCTGTACACCAATGTAGATATTCCATTTTTTTATATATATATTTTTAAAATCAGCCGTTTCCAGCTACAATAGTAATTTACAACATTAACAATGTCAATACTGCACTTTTATTTAAAAAACAAGGACATTTCTAAGTGACCCCAAACTTTTGAACGATAGTGTACTTTCAATAACCAAAAATGTTTTATTTTCAGCTGTTTGAAGCTGGTGTACAAAACAAAATAAAAGACGCAAAAACAAAACTTAAGAACGGGGAGCATAGAAATAGCGCACAGAACAGATCTACCGCTTCTTAGACTTGCTTTCAATGACAATGACAGATCTATATCTCACATTTCTATGTGAATTTGGTCAGGTTGCCTAAAAAGTTACATATTGCAGCTTTAAAGTGCCACGATCATGATGCAGCAGACCGCCAAGGCTGCTTGATCTGTGACTTGATCTGTAATACTGATTAGCAGTTCCTCCCTTCAGTTGCTTGCAAGTGTGTGTTTGCATGCAGGAGTGTCCATCACTTTCATGAAGTTCTTGAATGGAGCATGTGTGGGTATATACAGTTTAACATAATCACAAGTTTGCTACAGGGCAGGAGCTCTATAAACATTAAGTGGATAATAAAAGTCTTTACAGGAACATTAACTTACACACCACAAACTTTACACTTTTGCACGGTAAGAAAGAGGGAGATGTCTATTGTGAATCCTGTGCCCCCCTTGGCTCTCTCTCCTCCTCATCTCCAGGCAGTTTTTCCTCCTCCATCACTCTATTCTCCTTTGTTTCTCTCTCCTCTTCAATGCTCTTCTCTGGGTTCTCTGGAGAAGCATGGGAGTCGTGTCCCGTGACCTCCTCCTGAACGTTGTCCTCCTTCTGATGCTCCCTAGCCTCCGGCCCGGCCTGGTCAACCGTGCTCTCCCCAGTCTGACCATCGCTGGGTGTTTTCGGAGGCCCACTGTCTGTCTGTAAGTGGCTGTGGCTGCTTGCCTCCTCCACCACCCCTTCCTCCCTTGTTCTTTTCTTCTTCCTCTTAGGGCTGCCGGAGGACTCTGTGGGCGGCATGCCTGGCAGTGCCATGATGCCCCCGTGTGGGAGGAACATGTGAGGGTACAGCAGTCCATGGGACAACCCTGGAACAAGGAAAGGGTTGAAGGCCAGGTGGCTGCCACTGCTACTGCTGACGCCACTGCTGCTGCTGGCCGCCGCAGTGGTGATGGCTGCGATGCTGTGGCTGCCTATCGCACCTAGTTGCTTTTCCTCTGTCGACTGCTTGTCCTCCCTCTTTCTCTCTCCGTCAGACTGCATGCCGGAGCCATCTGCCTGTGTGCTCGAAGACGCCTGGCTGGGGCCTCGTGAGGGGCTACTGGCCGCGGAGGAAGCCGTAGTGGTGCTAACTGCAGTCGCTGAGGAGGTGGGAGCGGAGCTTGTGGGCGGCTGCCCCATCAGCCCCTGAACACTGAACATGTGGGGGGAGCCATGTATGCCGTGGAGCATCATGGGAAGCATGCTCAGGCCGTTCTTGGCATCTTCACCAGCGGACACGGCGAAGCCATGGGGGAATCCCATCAGGCCCGTGAGTGGGATGCCCTGGACATTGCGGAGGTTCTGGAGGCTGACCAAGTCCATGCTGCCGATCAGGCTGCCGTTCATGAAGAGTGGGCCCATGGGTGACTCCGAGAGGAGGGGCTTGGGCATCTCGCTGCGAGGACGACGGCCCCGGCGGCGGGGCCCTTGGTCACGACACACGGGCTCTGTGAGTATGCGCGTGTACTTTCCCTCGGGAAGAAAGCCCTGGAAACACAAGGCATTAGCTTGAGGGAAATGCAGGAAGTGTTTTGAAGGACATCCTTACTCTTTGTAAGGCAGTAGGTTCTGAGAACTGTCTGTGCTACTCAAGATGTACAAATGCCAAATTAAAAATGGCATTCTAATGAAACTATTTGATGAGACAATAGTATGGATGAGAGAGAGTGAAAATTCCATGCTACTCACAGAGTGTTTCACAACATCTGCCCAGTCGGGTGCCACGTAGTACTCAGTATTCGCATCCAGCCATCGGGAGAGCTCCTTGATTGCTGGAGCCATAGCACCCCCAAGCTACAGAACAGGAATATACAGCCTTTAATCAGTTGTACACACACATACCATAAATATAACTGATGCATTTGTGTGTAATTCAGGTTGTAATCTTGTCAAAGCAAGCCAAACATGACATTTCATGCAAATTCCTGAAAGTTATGTCTTATCAAATGAGTGTATTTGATCAATGTGAAGTAGTACAGTTGGGTGGGGAGAAGTGTCTTCATTCACGTGTTAACTAGCTAGATTTTCAAGCGAATATTGTAAAGTTTCCATCAAATAACTTCGTATCGTATAATAACTCCTCATTTACCAAATTAAAAACAAGTTATGAGTTTCCATCCTATTTTCAACAGTTGATGGTTTTGCCACAAACAACAAATGTGCCAACTCTGGTATGGTGTAGCCAACAATTTCCAGACAGGATACAATGCAGAGGGTGATGAAATTATGGATAAGAGCAAGATAATTTGTATTTGTCAATTGGCAGCCAAACACCGTCATCATCATACAAATGAAGACCATCAAGCTCAGCGTGCACTTTCACCACCCTGGGAAGTTCTTATTTCCTCTGCAGCCTAATAAACTGAACAGTGCATTCGGAAAGTACTCAGACCCCTTGACCTTTTCCATATTTTGTTACGTTACAGCCTTATTCTAAATAGTTCCCCCCCCCCACATCAATTGACACACAATACCCCATAACTACAATGCAAAGACAGGTTTTTATAACATTTTGCAAATGTATTACAAATAAAAAAATGAAATATCACATTTACATTAGTAGTCAGACCCTTTACTCAGTACTTTGTTGAAGCACCAAGCAGCAATTACAGCCTTGAGTCTTCTTGGGTATGATGCTACAAGCTTGGCACACCTGTATTTGGGGAGTTTCTCCCATTATTCTCTGCAGATCCTCTCAAGCTTTGTCAGGTTGGATGGGGAGCATCGTTGCACAACTATTTTTAGGTCTCTTCAGAGATGTTCGAATGGGTTCAAGTTCAGGCTCTGACAGGGCCACACAATGACATTCAGAGACTTGACTCGAAGCCATTCCTGCATTGTCTTGGCTGTGTGCTTAGGGTCGTTATCCTATTGGAAGGTGAACCTTTGCCCCAGTCTGAGGTCCTGATTTCATATTTCCCTTGATCCTGACTAGTCTCCCAGTCCCTGTCGCTGAAAAACATCCCCACAGCATGATGCTGCCATCGTGCTGTGGGGATGTTCAATCTGGGTATCATCAGACCATAGAATCTTGTTTCTCATGGTCTGAGAGTCCTTTAGGTGCCCTTTGGCAAACTCTAAGCGGGCTGTCATGTGCCTTTTACTGAGGAGTTGCTTCCGTCTGGCCACTCTGCCATAAAGGCCTGATTGGTGGAGTGCTGCAGAGATGGTTGCCCTTCTGGAAGGTTCTCCCATCTCCACAGAGGAACTCTGGAGCTCTGTCAGAGTAACCATCGGATTCTTGGTCACCTCCTTGATCAAGGCCCTTCTAACTCGATTGCTCAGTTTGGCTGGGCGGCCAGCTCTAGGAAGATTCTTGGTGGTTCCAAACTTCCTCCATTTAAGAATAATGGAGGCCACTGTGTTCTTGGTCACCTTCAATGCTGCAGACATTTTTTGGTACCTTTCCCCAGATCTGTGCCTCGACACAATCCCGTCTCGGAGCTCTACGGACAATTGCTTCGACCTCATTGCTTGGTTTTTGCTCTGACATGCACTGTGGGTGTGTGCCTTTCATGTCCAATCAATTGAATTTACCACAGGTGGACTCAAATCAAGTTGTAGAAACATCAAGGAAGATCCATGGAAACAGGATGCACCGGAGCTCAATATCAAGTCTCATAGCAAAGGGTCTGAATACTTATGTAAATAAATCATTAAAAAAAATTGTAATACATTTGCAAAAATGTCTAAACCTTTTTTACACTTTGTCATTATGCGGTGTTGTGTGTAGCTTGATGAGGATTTTTATTTATTTAATCAATTTTAGAATAAGGCTCTAACAAAAATATGTAAAAAGTAATTGTAGGAGGAACACGCAACATCACATGACTGCAAGTTTACTGTGACATGGTTATTCTATTAACATTTGCGCAAAAAAGTATTTCCACTGCCATTTGTCACATACAGTGCCTTCAGGAAGTTTTCACCCCTTTTCCCACATTTTGTGATGAAGCCTGAATTTAAAATAGATTAAAGAGATTTTGAGATTAGAGATTATGTTGTCACTCACAATACCCCATAATGTCAAAGTGGATGTATTTTTTTAATTTAATTTTTTTGCCAGTTAAATAAACAGAAAAGCTGAAATGTCTTAAGTCACTAAGTATTCAACCCCTTTGTTATGGCAAGCCTAAATAAGTTCAGCAGTAAACAGTTGCTTAACAAGTCACATAATAAATTGCATGGACTCATTCTGTGTGCAATAATAGTGTCTTTAAGGTCCCGCAGTCAAGCAATGAATTTCAAACACAGATTCAACCAAAATGAGCAGGGAGGTTTTCCATTGCCTCGCAAAAAGGACATCTATTGGTAGATGGATAAAACATTTGAAAAGCAAACATTAAATATCCCTTTGAGCATGGTACAGTTATTAATTACACTTTGGATGGTGTATCAATACACCCAGTCACCACAAAGATACAGGTGTTCTTCCTAACTCAGTTGCCGGAGAGGAAAGAAACCACTCAGGGATTTCACTATGAGGCAAATGGTGACTTTAAGGCTGTGGTAGGAGAAAACTGAGGATGGATGAACAACATTGTAGTTGCGCCACAATACTAACCTAAATGACAGTGAAAAGGAAGAATAAAAATATTCCATAACATGCATCCTGTTTGCAACAAGGCAATAAAGTAATACTGCAAAAAATGTGTCAGAGCAATAAACTTTGTGCTGAATACAAAGTGTTATGTTTGGGGCAAATCCAATACAGCACATTACGGAGTACCACTCTGCATATTTTCAAGCATATTGGTGGCTGCATCATGTTATGACTATGCCTATAATCGTTAAGGACTGGGGAGTTTCTCAAGATAAAAAATACATGGAATAGAGCTATTCAAAGGCAAAATACAAGCAGAAAACCTGATTCGGTCTGCTTTTTATCAAACACAGAGATGAATTCACCTTTCAGCAGGACAATAATCTAAAACACAAGATCAATCTACACTGGAGTTGTTTACCAAGAAAACAGTGAATGTTACTGAATGGCTGAGTTACAGTTTTGACAGGACTTGAAAATCTATGGCAATCCCAGAAAATGGTTGTCTAGCAATGATCAACAACTAATTTGACAGAGTTTAAAGAATTTTGAAAGAATAATGGGCAAATGTTGCACAATCCAGGTGTGGAAAGATCCTAGAGACTTACATTTGTAATCGCTGCCAAAGGTGATTCTACAAAGTATTGACTTGGGTATGAATACATACATAAATGAGATATATCTGTATTTCACTTTCAATAAGTTTGCAAAAAATATGTTTTTACTTTGTCATTATGGGGTGTAGATTGGTTAGATAAAAAAATAAAAAACATATTTAATACATTTTGAATTCAGGCTGCAACACAACAAAATGTAGAATGTCAAGGAGTACAGTGAAGGCAATTTATCTAATTCACATACCAAAAACAGTATCCACCACTGAGGAACGTATTTTGTTTTGATGTTTTGAAGTTTACCCACAGTTTTCTGTTTCCATCAGGCCTGTCGTAGGGCTGGGCGATATGGCTTGAAAATTGTATCTTGATTTTTTTCAAACTTATGGGCGATTCACAATATACAGTGCATTGGGAAAGTACTCAGACCCCTTGACTTTTTCCACATTTTGTTACAAAACAGCCCTATTCTAAAATGGTTTAAATACAACAAAACCCCTCATGACAAAGCGAAAAGTTTTATTTTCTGAAAAAGTATTATAACAAAAAACAGATACCTTATTTAAAAAAGTATTCAGATCCTTTGCAAATGAGACTCGAAATGGAGCTCAGGTGCATCCTGTTTCCATTGATCATCCTTGAGATGTTTCAACAACTTGATTGGCGTCCACCTGTGGTAAATTCAATTGATTGGACATGATTAGGAAAGGCACACACCTGTCCATATAAGGTCCCACAGTTGACAGTACATGTCAGAGCAAAAACCAAGCAATGAGGTCGAAAAAATTTGTCCGTAGAGTAGTAGAATGGCTGCCGTTTTACAGGCACCTAACCATTTGTGCTATTGTGTATTCTTTCATGTCATTTCTAACTTATTTTGTGCATAATGTTTCTGCCACCGTCTCTTATGACCAAAAATAGTTTCTGATAATCAGAACAGCTATTGCTCACCTTGTACTGGACAAAGATTTTTTTCTTTAATGAGTCGGACGCAAAGGATTTACTTCAGACACCGGACAAGGCCCATATCCCCGTCATTTGTATGAAGAAGAGTCAAGAGATATAGGGGTCATAGGTCGGGGTGCATTGTAAGAACCAGAGTGGGTAACCCACCTCTAATGTCAGTCCTATTAGCCAACGTGCAATCATTGGATAATAAACTGGATGAGCTCCGATCAAGACTATCCTAACAACGGGACATTCAAAATGGTAATATCTTATGTTTCACCGATTCGTGGCTGAATGACGACATGCTTGCTGGGTTTTCCGTGCATCGGCAAGATAGAGTAGCTGCCTCCGGTAAGACAAGGGGTGGCGGTCTGTGTATATTTGACAATAACAGTTGGTGCACGAAATCTAATATTAATGAAGTCTCTATGTTTTGCTCGCCTGTGGTAAAGTATCTCATGATAAGCTGTAGACCACAATATTTATCAAGAGAGTTTTGAACTATAGTTTTCATCTGTCTTAGTGTCAGCATCGGTTTGTGGTGGTCAATAGACAGCACTCAACGAGCTGTATAAGGCCATAAGAAAACAAGTAAATGCTCATCCAGAGGTGGCGCTCCTAGTGGCTGGGGACTTTAATGCTGGGAAACAAAACAATTTTACCTAATTTCGACCAGCATGTTACATTTGCAACCAGAGGGGGAAAAAAAAAACACCTTTACTCCACACAGAGACGTTTACAAAGCTCTCCACCCTCCATTTGGCAGATCTGACCATAATTCTATCACCCTGATTCCTGCTCACAAGAAAAAACTAAAGCAGGAAGTACCAGTGACTCGCGCAATACAGAAGTGGTCAGATGACACAGATGCTAAGCTACAGGACTGTTTTGCTAGCACAGACTGGAATATGTTTCGGAATTCTTCCAATGGCATTGAGGAGTACACCACATCAGTCACTGGCTTCATCAATAAGTGCATCGATGACGTCGTCCCCACAGTGACTCTACGTACATAGCCCAACCAGAAACCATGGATTACAGGCAACATTTGCACTGAGCTGAATGGTAGAGCTGCCACTTTCAAGGAGCGGGACTCTAACCCGGAAGCTTATAAGAAATCCCGCTATGCCCTCCGACGAACCATCAAACAGTCAAAGCATCAATACAGGACTAAGACTGAATCCTACCGCATCGGCTCTGACGTTTGCCGGATGTGGTACAGCTTGCAAACTATTACGGACTACAAGGGAAAGCACAGCCGTGAGCTGCCTAGTGCTGCCTACACAAGCCTACCAGACGAGCTAAATTACTTCTATTTGCGCTTCGAGGCAAGCAACACTGAAGCATGCATGAGAGCACTAGCTGTTCCGGACGACTGTGTGATCACGCTCTCCGTAGCCGATCTGAGTAAGACCTTTAAACAGGTCAACTTTCAAGGCTGCAGGGCCAGACAAATTATCAGGACGTGTACTCAGAGCATGCGCTGACCAGCTGGCAAGTGTCTTCACTGACATTTTCAACCTGTCCCTGACCGAGTCTGTAATACCAACATGTTTCAAGCAGACCAACATAGTCCCTGTGATAAAGCAAAGAACACCAAGGTAACCTGCCTAAATGACTACCAACCCGTAGCACTCATGGCTCACATCAACACCATTAGAAACCCTAGACTCACTCCAATTTGCATACGGCCCCAACAGATGCAATCTCTATTGCACTTCACACTGCCCTTTTCCCACCTGGACTAAAGCAACACCTACGTGAGAATACTATTCATTGGCTACAGCTCAGCGTTAAACACCATAGTGCCCTTAATAAAGTTCATCACTAAGCTAAGGACCCTGGGAATAAACACCTCCCTCTGCAACAGGATCCTACACTTCCTGACGGGCCGCCCCCAGGTGGTAAAGGGTAGGTAACAACATCTGCCACGCTGATCCTCAACACGGGGGCCCCTCAGAGATGCTTGCTCAGTCCCCCGCCTGTACTCCATGTTCACCCATGACTGCATGGCCAAGCATGACTCCAACACCATCATTAAGTTTGCAGACGACACAACAGTGGTATGCCTGATCACAGACAACGATGAGACAGCTTATAGGGAGGATGTCAGAGACCTGGCAGTGTGGTACAAGGATAACAACCTCTCAAGACAAAGGAGATGATCGTGGACAACAGGAAAAGGGTGGCCGAGCATGCCCCCATTCTCATCGATAGGGCTGTAGTGGAGCAGGTTGAGAGCTTCAAGTTCATTGGTGTCCATATCACCAACAAACTTTCATGGTCCAAAACACACCAAGACAGTCGTGAAGAGGGTACGACAAAGCCTATTCCCCATCAGGAGACAGAAAAGATTTGGCATGGGTCCTCAGACCCTCAAAGTTCTACAGCTGCACCATCAAGAGCATCCTGAATGGTTGCATCACCGCCTGGTATGGCACTGCTCGGCCTCCGACCGCAAGGCACTGCTACCGCACGGCAAGCGGTACCGGAACTCCAAGTCTAGGTCCAAAAGGCTTCTTAACAGCTATTATCCCCAAGCCATAAGACTCAAGAACAGATAAAAAAAATTATGGCTAGTTGCATTAACCCCCCTATTTTTACGCTGCTGCTACTCTGTTTATTATCTACGCATATTCACTTTACCTCTACCTACATGTACATATTAAGTCAATTACCTCGACTAACCTGTTCCCCAACACATTGTCGCTGTATGTGTGTATGTGTGTGTATGTATGTATGTATGTATGTATGTATGTATGTATGTATGTATGTATGTATGTATGTATGTATGTATGTATGTATGTATGTATGTATGTATGTATGTATGTATGTATGTGTATGTATGTATATATATATATATATATACACACACACACACACACACACAGCTTCTATATATATATATATATATATGCCTCGTTATTTTAGCTTTTTAATAATTATTTTACCACTTATTTTGTATTAAAACTGCATTGTTGTTTAAGGGCTTGTAAGTAAGCATTTCACTGTAAGGTCTACATCTGTTATTCAGCGCATGTGACAAATACAATTCTTTGATTTGATTTTGAGCTCCGAGACAGGATTGTTTCGAGGCACAGATCTGGGGAAGGGTACCAAAACAATGCAGGAGTAGCTTCGGGACAAGTATCTGAATGTCCTTGAGTGGCCCAGCCAGAGCCTGGACTTCAACCCGATCGAGCATCTCTGGAGACCTGAAAATAGCGAAGCTCCCCATCCAATCTGGCAGAGTTTAAGAGGTTCTGCAGAAAGGAATGGGAGAAACTCCCCAAATATAGGTGTGCCAAGCTTGCAGCGTCATATACCCATTAGACTTGAGGCTGTAATTGCTGCAAAAGGTGCATCAACAAAGTAGTGAGTAAATGGTTTGAATAATTATGTAAATGTGATCAGTTTATTATTTTTAATGTATCTGCATAAATGTCTAAAAACCTGTTTTAACTTGTCATTATGGGGTATTTATTGTGTGTAGATTGATTATTTTTTTTAAAATCCTTTTTGAATGATTTTTTAAAACCCAATCAACGTAACAAATTGTGGAAAATGTCAAGGGGTCTCAATACTTTCCGAATGCACCATCTTGATTTGTGCAAAGCTGTCATCAAGGCAAAGGGTGGCTACTTTGAAGAATCAAAAATATAAATATATTTAGATTTGTTTAACACTTTTTTGGTTACTACATGATTCCATGTGTTATCTAATAGGTCTGATGTCTTTCACTATTATTCTACAATGTAGAAAATAGTAAAAATAAAGAAACCCTTGAATGAGTAGGTGTCCAAACTTTTGACTGGTACTGTATACTTCCATAAAGTTTTTCCTAGCGCTAACTGCGTAGCCCAAACTGTTTGGGCGCTATGGACGCTCTAGCTGTCACCTTTCAATGCAAATGTAGAAGTGCGACATCGGCAGGTGCGGTGGAATGATACGATTCCAATGTAAAAAATAACAGATCACTCTAGCTTCAACTTTTATTATGCTAATTATATTTTTGCGGGGGAGCAGACGGACTCTAGGAGGTTAACCTACTTTTCTGCAATAATGACTGACTTTCAAGTATGTCTATAAAAATGTATTTTTTTCAGAACCATGCACATCCACTAATAATGACCAACTTCTGGTAGTAGGCATTATAGAAAATTAACACAGGTCTCATGAACAATCTCTCAAGCACAAGCCCACATGCTAGTGAGTAGCCAGCTAATCTTTAAATTTAAAGCCAACGTGGATCTATTTGCTTGTTAACAAAGGTAGAACAGTGGAATTGTTATGAATCCTGTCGGTCTGCAACTGTTTGAACAACATGGCCTGTTCATTTAGTTTAGATGTTGAAATCAAGTGGCTAAAATGCTGCTAGCAGTGCGTGGTACCGCAATGCTGTGCGCGACAGAAACTGAGCATTAATATTCCAGTCATGTTCACTGATATTCCCATTTTTATTAGGGTCTGCTCTGTTGTGGAAGTTGAGACATAAAAAGGGTATCGTTAGAAGGGGAATCAACCGATTCTGTTGGAAGTTGCACAGTGCACACAGCACAGGAGCAAAAGAAAGGAGACCAAAAAGACATTGGAATATTGTCTTAAAACATAAGTTTTTGTTATCCGACAGGTACTTTACTATCATATGGTTGAATGGAAACATGTTTCATGTCAGTGATGTTAAGTGTGCTCGTGCATCAGTGTTGGTGTGTGGTTGTGTGTCAAAAAGGTTACCCTGCGGCCAGTGCTTCTGTGGACCACGGGCACCCTCTCCTCCCCTGTTAGGGAGTTGACGTCCAGCTTGGTGGGGTCTTTGCAGCGATGTCTCCGCTGTTTGGGCCGCTCCACAAAGCTGTGCAACATCGCTGCGCCAGGAGACTGAAACCCCAGATTTGGCAAGATCAGCACACTACAACATCACCTGTCATCATGTGGTTGGAGAGTTACTTATCCAATAGAACTCAAGAGTATTCGTCAATGAAAGCTTCTCTAACATCATATGTACAGTGCAGTATCCCTCAGGGCAGTTTCCTTGTGCCGCTACTTTTCTCTATTTTTTTCAAATTATTTGCCATTTGTCTTACAAGAAGCTAAAATGACCATGTATGCTGACAATTGCACACTACAGTTGTGGCCAAAAGTTGAGAATGACACAAATATTAATTTCCACAAAGTTTGCTGCTTCAGTGTTCAGATATTTTTGTCAGATGTTACTATGGAATACTGAAGTATAATTACAAGCATTTCATAAGTGTCAAAGGCTTTTATTGACAATTACAGGGCGTTGATGCAAAGAGTCAATATTTGCAGTGTTGACCCTTCTTTTTCAAGACCTCTGCAATCTGCCCTGGCATGCTGTCAATTAACTTCTGGGCCACATGACTGATGACTGATGGCAGCCCATTCTTGCATAATCAATGCTTGGAGTTTGTCAGAATTTGTGGGGTTTTGTTTTATCCACCCGCCTCTTGAGGATTGATCACAAGTTATCAATGGGATTAAGGTCTGGGGAGTTTCCTGGCCATGGACCCAAAATATTGATGTTTTGTTCCCCGAGCCACTTAGTTATCACATTTGCCTTATGTCAAGGTGCTCCATCATGCTGGAAAAGGTATTGTTCGTCACCAAACTGTTCATGGATGGTTGGGAGAAGTTGTTCTCAGAGGATGTGTTGGTACCATTCTTTATTCATGGCTGTGTTCTAAGGCAAAATTGTGAGTGAGCCCACTCCCTTGGCTGAGAAGCAACCCCACACATGAATGGTCTCAGGATGCTTTACTGTTGGCATGACACAGGACTGATGATAGCGCTCACCTTGTCTTCTCCGGACAAGCTTTTTTCCGGATGCCCCAAACAATCGGAAAGGGGATTCATCAGAGAAAATTACTTTACCCCCGTCCTCAGCAGTCCAATCCCTGTACCTTTTGCAGAATATCAGTCTGTCCCTGATGTTTTTCCTGGAGAGAAGTGGCTTCTTTGCTGCCCTTCCTGACACCAGGCCATCCTCAAAATCTTTGCCTCACTGTGCGTGCAGATGCACTCACACCTGCTTGCTGCCATTACTGGGCAAGCTCTGTACTGGTGGTGCCCCAATCCCGCAGCTGAATCAACTTTAGGAGACGGTCCTGGCGCTTGCTGGACTTTCTTGGGCACCTTGAAGCCTTCTTCACAACAATTGAACCACTCTC
The DNA here is from genome assembly GCF_013265735.2 of Oncorhynchus mykiss. Lineage (NCBI taxonomy): Eukaryota > Metazoa > Chordata > Actinopteri > Salmoniformes > Salmonidae > Oncorhynchus > Oncorhynchus mykiss. The sequence goes on along the minus strand of NC_048581.1, from coordinate 37,501,734 downwards.
GTTGAAGTTCTTGATGATCCCATAAATGGTTGATTTAGGTGCAATCTTACTGGCAGCAATATCCTTGCCTGTGAAGCCCTTTTTGTGCAAAGCAATGATGACGGCACGTGTTTCCTAGTAGGTAACCATGGTTGACAGAGGAAGAACAATGATTCAAGCACCACCCTCCTTTTGAAGCGTCCAGTCTGTTATTCGAACTCAATCAGCATGACAGAGTGATCTCCAGCCTTGCCCTCGTCAACACTCACACCTGTGTTAACGAGAGAATCACTGACATGATGTCAGCTGGTCCTTTTGTGGCAGGGCTGAAATGCAGTGGAAATGTTTTTTGGGGGGGATTCAGTACATTTTGCATGGCAAAGAGGGATTTGCAATTAATTGCAATTCATCTGATCACTCTTCATAACATCCTGGAGTATATGCAAATTGCCATCATACAAACTGAGGCAGCAGACTTTGTGAACATGTATATTTGTGTAATTCTCAAAACCTTTGGCCACGACTGTACACATCAGCACCTGCAGCCAGTGAGCTCACTGAGACTCTTAGCAAGGAGTTCCAGTCAGTGTCAAAATGGGCAATTAACAATAAATTGGTCTTAAATGCATAAAATCAAAGGCATTGTATTCGGTTCAAAGCATTCTTAAGACCTAAATCTCAACTGAAGTTGTGCATTAATTGTGTGACCATTGAACAAGAAGACAAACTCCTAGGAGCAACACTGGATGGTCAGTTATCATGTTCAAGTCATATTGACAAAGTTGTTGTGAAGATGGGGAGAGTTCAGTATGTTATATGTTATTTTGTACTAGTTGTTGAGGCTTTGATCTGGTCTCATTTTGATTACTGTCCGGTAATATGGTCAGGTGCAGCAAAGAAAACCCTGGTATAGCTGCAGTTGCCTCAAAACAAAGCAGCACTCCTTGCCCTTAACTGCACACACAGAACGAACATCAACAAAATGCATGATAGTCTCATGGTTGAGGGGAAATCGACTACTTCTCTACTAGTCTTGAATTATAAACATGTTTGTTTTAAATGCCCACCCACTTGTATATCCTTGCAAACACTTCAAACAGACATACATAATCCACCAAACACGCCACTAAAGGTTGCAAGATCGAATCCCTGAGCTGACAAGGTAAAGATCTGTTGTTCTGCCCCTGAACAAGGCAGTTAACCACCTGTTCCTAGGCAGTCATTGAAAATAAGAATTTGTTCTTTACTGACTTGCCTAGTTAAATAAAAGTAAAAAATAAATAAAATGATATATGAACCAAAAACAGAATTAATGCATAGCTCAGTTATTTATAGAGCCATGTCATCGTGGAATGCTCTGGTACCAGAGGTTACCCAGGCAAAAGTAAAAAGTTTGGCTTAAAAAAAAACAGATACAAAACAAAAACATAGTATCACAGCGCCCCTCTTTCTAAAGATCAAATTTAACTATACTGAACAAAAATATGAACGCAACATGCAACAATTATATTTTTTTACTGAGTTACAGTACACAAGGAAATCAGTCAAAATAAATACATTCATTAGGCTCTAATTTTTTATTTATTTATCTGTTATTTTACCAGGTAAATTGACTGGGAACACGTTCTCATTTGCAGCAACGACCTAGGGAATAGTTACAGGGGAGAGGAGGGGGATTAATTAGCCAATTATAAACTGGGGATTATTAGGTGACCGAGTTGGTTTGAGGGCCAGATTGGGAATTTAGTCAGGACACCGGGGTTAACACCCCTACTCTTACAATAAGTGCCATGGGTTCTTTTAATGACCTCAGTCAGGACACCTGTTTAACATCCTATCCGAAAGACGGCACCCTACACAGGGCAGTGTCCCCAATCACTGGGATATACATTTTTTTTTAGACCAGAGGAAAAAGTGCCTCCTACTGGCTCTCTAACACCACTTCCAGCAGCATCTGGTCTCCCATCCAGGAACTGACCAGGACCAACCCTGCTTAGCTTCAGAAGCAAGCGGAGTGGTATGCAGGGTGGTATGCTGCTGGCTAATCTATGGGCCTTGGAGGTCATAAGCCCACCGACTTGGTAGCCAGGCCCTCCCTCCTTCCACCCCTTCCTCAGACGATTCCGCAGGTGGAAAAGCCGGTTGTGGAGGTACTGGGCTGAAGTGGTCTGCGGTTGTGTGGCCGGTTGGACGTACTGCCAAATTCTCTAAAACAATATTGGACGCAGTTTATGGTTGAGAAATGAACATTCAATTCTCTGGCAACAGCTCTGGTGGACTTTCCTGCAGTCAGCATGCCAATTGCATGCTCCCTCAAAACTTGAGACATCTGCAGCATTGTGTTGTGTAACAAAAGCGCACATTAAAAAAGTGGTCTTTCACTGTTCCCAGCACAAGGTGCAACTGTGTAATTATCATGCTGTTTAATCAGCTTCTTGATATTCCACACCTGGTGGATGGATTATCTTGGCAAAGGAGAGATTCTCACTAACAGGGTTATAAACAAATTTGTGCACATCATTTGAGAGAAAGAAGCTTTATGGACAATTTCTGGGATTTTTTTTTTCAGGTCATGAAACTTGGGACCAACACTTTCCATGTTGCGTTTATATTTTTGTTCAGTGTATATAAACTACATGACCAAATGTATATGGACTCCTGCTCATCGAACATCTCATTCCAAAATCATAGGCATTAATATGGAGGTGGTCACCCATTTGCTGCTATAACAGCCTCCAATCTTCTGGCAAGACTTTCCACTAGAGGTTGGAACATTGCTGCTGGGACTTGCTTCCATTCTGCCACAAGACCATTAGTGAGATCAGGCACTGATGTTGGACGATTAGGCCTGGTTCGCAGTCGGCGTTCCAATTCATCCCAAAGGCATTCGATGCGGTCGAGGTCAGGGCTCTGTGCAGACCAGTCAAGTTCTTCCACACCGATCTCGACAAACCATTTCTGTATGGACTTCGCTTTGTGTACAGGGGCATTGTCATGCTGAAACAGGAACAGGCCTTCCCCAAACTGTTGCCACAAAGTTGGAAGCACAGAATGATCTAGAATGTCATTGTATGCTGTAGAGTTAAGATTTCCCTTCACTGGAACTAAGGGTCCTAGCCTGAACCATTATTCCTCCCCCACCAAACTTTAGTTGGCACTATGCATTGGGGTAGGTAGCAATCTCCTGGCATCCGCCCAATCCAGATTTGTCCGTTGGAGTGTCAGATGGTGAAGAGTGATTTATCGCTCCAGAGAACGCGTTCCCAATGCTCCAGAGTCCAATGGCGGCAAGCTTTACACCACTCCAGCAGACGCTTGGCATTGCGCATGGTAAACTTCGGCTTGTGTGCGGCTGCTCAGCTATGGAAACTAATTTCATGAAGCTCCGGAGAAACAGTTTGTGTGCGGATGTTGCTTCCAGAGGCAGTTTGGAACTCCGTAGTAAGTGTTGCAACCAAGAATAGACTATTTTTACGCACTACGCGTTTCAGCGGTCCCGTTCTGTGAGCTTGTGTGGCCTACCACTTCGCGGCTGAGCAGTTGTTGCTCTTAGATGTTTCCACGTCACAATAACAGCACTTACAGTTGACCGGGGCAGCTCCAGCAAGGCAGAAATATGACAAACTGACTTCGCTATTACTTGTGTGTGTGTGTGTGTGTGTGTGTGTGTGAGATAGATATAGATATATAATATAATATAATATATATATATATACAGTGCCTTGCGAAAGTATTCGGCCTCCTTGAACTTTGCGACCTTTTGCCACATTTCAGGCTTCAAACATAAAGATATAAAACTGTATTTTTTTGTGAAGAATCAACAACAAGTGGGACACAATCATGAAGTGGGACGACATTTATTGGATATTTCAAACTTTTTTAACAAATCAAAAACTGAAAAATTGGGCGTGCAAAATTATTCAGCCCCTTTACTTTCAGTGCAGCAAACTCTCTCCAGAAGTTCAGTGAGGATCTCTGAATGATCCAATGTTGACCTAAATGACTAATGATGATAAATACAATCCACATGTGTGTAATCAAGTCTCCGTATAAATGCACCTGCACTGTGATAGTCTCAGAGGTCCGTTAAAGGTGCAGAGAACATCATGAAGAGCAAGGAACACACCAGGCAGGTCCGAGATACTGTTGTGAAGAAGTTTAAAGCCGGATTTGGATACAAAAAGATTTCCCAAGTTTTAAACATCTCAAGGAGCACTGTGCAAGCGATAATATTGAAATGGAAGGAGTATCAGACCACTGCAAATCTACCAAGACCTGGCCGTCCCTCTAAACTTTCAGCTCATACAAGGAGAAGACTGATCAGAGATGCAGCCAAAAGGCCCATGATCACTCTGGATGAACTGCAGAGATCTACAGCTGAGGTGGGAGACTCTGCCCATAGGACAACAATCAGT